>NC_137249.1:16596587-17196587 GCF_051294905.1 Botryllus schlosseri | reverse complement strand
TACATGCTTAAATAGCTTATATGTTGAGAGAAGCTTGCTGTTTTTTTGTACTTCGCCATCTCTTGACCGAGGGTTTCGTGTTTTTATCAATAAGAACGACTTTAATTAATTTTTCTAATCTCGGCGACATGCTCGGCAAAAATGGAAAGGATGGGTTTACCCCTGACTCCAGTATGTGAATATTATGTGCTCCAAATTCTATACCGTTGAATTTCAGTTTTCGGCTTTCTTTTTTGGCATGCCCGTTAATCTCTTATGTGTGATAGATATGACAGAGTCATAGTAATCGCGAGCATTGATTGACTTGTCTTACGATAATTCGTAACAAATTGGAACACATACCGTATAGCGCGTAATGTGACAATTGCGGCTAGGAATGTTTGAACTAAACTATATGGAAAGAGTGATTTTTTGTGACTTCAATTGCTACTCATACTTTGCCACATTGCCTTTATTTTGAATCTGAGCCTATGGTTTTAGTCATTCAAGAAGCAAGTTTTATGTTTTGAATTCGAAGAAACCTTTGGCGGGCCGCACAGAATAGCTTCGCGGGCCGCATTTGGCCCGCGGGCCGCACTTTGCCCAGGTCTGAGATAGGGGATAAAAATTGATAGCAATATATATGCAATCCCCGACGATACTTACCGATTCAATTATGAATTCTTGAAATTTTTCGCGCGTCTAGGCGAGAGTGGAAGGCCCACTAAATGGACACCCAATATTAATGACAAGTAGTGGCAAAGAGCGGGTAAACAAGGGGGGTCTGGGCGGCCCCCCAAAAGTCCGGTTTATCACCCTGCGGGGGGCCCAATACCAACGTTTTTTTGGGGGGGGGGCTCACAAAGTGCTGTTACGGCCCTGATCACATAAAATTTATACTAAATTGATCTAGTAAAGTTTCTTCAGTGGTCTGCTGGTCATGTGTCATATTGACCTTACAAAATGCTGTATCCAACTAAGCTGCGTTTCATTATTGCAATCTGCACGATATCCAGTCTTGTTGTTCCTGCACCCCTATATTTGCACATTTAGGGTCTTCACAAGTAATTTTTATACCTTAACAGACCTGGAGAACACTCTAATCTGCAAGCCTTCGACGAATCCCAAATTTTTATCGGAAAAAAAACTACCCCATTGCACATCTAATATAGGCTATGACTAGAAAAAGGCATCATATTGGTCAGTCAAAATGAGGTAATATATGTTGGAGATAGAATTTATATTGTGAAAGGATGGGTTTGACTTTCGACCCCAACCTCCCCTGCGTGCGCCACTGCCCATTGTATCGTGAATAGTCTTGACCAGTGTGGCATGATTACAGCTTCTGTTGTCTGATTACATGCCTTTAATTTACGAGAATACATCACTTCCAACATAAATATGATCACGTATGTGCAATATATGCAAGTATCAATATCATCAACTAAACTCTTTCATTACGGTATCTTTGAAAAATTGGCGAGACTATTAAATAGGCTCACAGTGAATTTTCACAACATTAATCCTAGCAATTTCGGCGCGTTGTAAGCAGAAAGACAAACAGAAAAGTTTTGTGATCGCCGGTAATTATGGCTAAAAAAAGGTCATTACACTTGCCCATTCCACAGCCAAATTGCCTTATTGATTTCTTAAAAGCCAGACGATGATTGAACAAATCAACAATAATTAGTAACCCTCGTGTAGCCCATCGGTCAAAAAGGTTTACGAGGTGACAACAATCTGGAATGTTGCACCATTATTAGCACTCTTAACAATTTATTTCATAATTTCATTAAAATATATTGGCACCTAAAACGTATTAGTTGAATCATGGAATACCGTACTTCGAAGAAAATCTATCGTTCAGAGGTATACTCTATGTAAACATGACAGAGCATGACTTCTGAGATGGGATTGAAGACTGTGTGAGTTTTGCTCCTCCCCCTAAACACACCTCCGTCAATTGCTACCATAGATCAAACACAAACTCTTCTTTAAAAGTGTAGAACCGAATATTTGTTCCCCTTCTCCAAGCCTATCCCAAACAGTTATGGTTAATTGCAACGAAATATGCATCACAAGTTCATCAACTAACGAGTGGCAGATAGTTGATCATGTTTAATGTACTACGGACTCGCTGTGCTACAATTTTTGAAACAATAATAGTTTTCATATATTATAGGCTAATAATTATTAATTGTTTGGTTATGCAAGATAATATGATTGTCAGATTCAAACTGTGGGTACGGGAAGGAAATAAGTTTCAGATGGGATCATCCTTTTATCATACAGAGCTGGCAAATTGAATATGTAAGGTGCAGGCCTAATACAGAATGTTGTGTGTTACGGTACTAAAGCTTCATTTACTCACATAGACAAGAGCACAAATTCCAAGTAGGAGTGATTAGTGTGACGGTACATCGTGTGCAGTGGTGTACGCAGGGGAGGTTGGGGTCAATAGTGAAATCTGTCATTTTAAAATGCCAGTTCTATCTTAAACGTATATTAGCTCATTTGCGATTCGTATCGCACTGTTACATTTTGAATGACCAATATGATGGTAGTTTCTAGTCATACCGTAGTCTATATTAGATCTGTAATGGTGGCTTCTTTTCGGTTAAAATTAGGGATTCGCCGAAGGCTTGCAGATTAGAGTGTTCGCCAGGTCTGTTAAGGTTTAAAAATTACTGGTGAAGACCCTAAATGTGCAAATATAGGGGTGCAGGAACAATAATACTGGATATCGTGCAGATTAAAATATACTGAAACACAGCTGAGTTGAATATAGCATTTTGTAATGTCAATAAGACACATGACCAGCAGACCACTGAAGATCAATTTAGTATTAATTTTATGTGATGAATTCTAAACAAGGATGATCATGCTTATCTAGTCGTTGGCTATATTTTTTTAATCTAATGGTCAAAGTCAACAAGGGAGACTGCGTAGTTTCGCATTTTATAATATGGGACAATGAAGATTATGCTACCCCTGGTACGGATCGACATTCCTACAACACATCGCCAAAACATATAGGCTATTGACCGAACACGCATGCGTGGTAGCATGGTTTGGTACCGTACCCCACTCGACCACGCGTGTATCTCAGACCTGACGACTCAAAAACATCAATCAATACCCACCTATGCAGCTCAGTAGTTTTTTACTTCCAAGATAGTATGCTAGAAGTACATATCCCTTTTCCTCGTCGGTAAACATATCTACCACCGCCAACACGATGATAACAGAGCTAAGCACCACTCCCCATCAATATCACACGACAACCGACTCACGGCCACGAGACAACCTTCGCGCCACGCCGCCTCCAAAACGTAGGACAAATGCGCTCAATCACAGAAAGCGGTCAGTAAGCCTATAAAGACATTCGTGGCATAGCGCGGCATGTACGCAGCAATTTGAATGAGTATTCATCGTGGAGTAACTTTATTAGTATAAAACAAATTATCAATAAAAATACTTGATAAAGACGCGCCATGTGTTTGTGAATTTATTAAACAGCATGTATATAGCGACATCAGCTGACCACCCATGCATACGTGCTAGAATGTCATGACCTCATGCACGCTAGCGTCATTCTATGGTAGACTACAGGAAAGTGCAAGGTGTTCGTCGAGATGTATTGTGTCTAGTGCACCACCATTTTACTTTATAACTTTATATCCCAACTCTGCCCGTGTCTGTGACAAGTATGATGGATATTGTCGTTGCTGTTTTAGTATTCATGGTGTTTCGACTACAGTGGTCGCTGGTCATTTTACATCAACACCAGGCGTTATCGTACGGAGATTTACCCCATCATATAACATGAGGTGAATCCACGCATACCCTATTCTTGCGGCCACTGGCGTATAGCAGCATGTGCTGCCTCCCCTGGCTCCTCGGTTAAAATGCCTGGTCTCAGTCTCACCGTCGCAACGTTAATAAGGCCAAAAATAATAAAGACAAGAAATAGCTATAACTAGGGTTACCATGTTTCAGCAACCCAAATTCGGGACACTTTTAGCGCCCACTAGTGGATTTCAAATTGGATTATGAGGTCCCACTAGCAACGCTTTGCTCATAGACCCGAGGTTTTCACGGTCCGGTTCAGGAGTATGTGGCTGTGTGTTGTGTAACCGGGACCGAAAGCACATGTTTTAGCCCCCTCCCGCCCAAATAAACAATGATTTTGAGCCCACACTATGGGGTAATCGATGCAACTTCTGGGCGACTCCGCCTCCAATTTGAAAATGTTCCGTGGCCCAGATCAGAATTTTACAATATTAAGCTGCCGAAGGCAGCAAGCATAGCGAGAAAAACTTATAGCTACGCCCGTAAGGGCGTAGTACAGACTTTCCGCAGTGGATCTTGTTCAGATTTAAGACATGATATAATATATACATTCAAGATATATATATTGGTAGGAATGTAGTGAACAAGACATTCTGGTGTTTTAGCCAAAGGATCTTCATCCGTAAGCTCTCATAGGCGGGCTTGGCCCTACCGACAAGAATTCAAAGCATGGGTGTTTTGAGTAGATATTATGTAACATAAAATCTGGGAGTATATAGGATAAAGAGTTCTTATGGGAAGATAAAGTATAAATAAAGGTAAAGTCATAATAAGGAAATAAGATTAACAAAATAATTTATAGTATAAGCAGAGGGTAATAATATAGTAGCATGAATATGACTCAGTCCAAACCAACTCTACCATAGCATCTCACGTCGTCAGGGGTGGTAAAGATGTAGGCAGGGCGTATTAGCCTCTCCTTTTCTGTAGCAAATACCGGTAATTCTTACGGCAGAGGAATTAAAACAATTTTGAGTGAGTTTAAATAAATGAACTTATATGGGGGGTGAATTTCTACGAGAATGGTTGATTTCAAATCGTATTTTAACATATTTCTAATTCGAAATCAGACAAAAGCAATACATTTTTGAAAAGAACTAGTTTCATACTTTAGGATTCTGCAAAAAAAAAATGGGAAAATTTTGTTAGTTCAGCAGTACCTTACGGCCTTAAAAAGCGGGACGTTTGGCTGACTGGTCGGGACGCCGGGACAATAAGTTAAAAAGCGGGACAATCCCGCCTAAAACGGGACGTATGGTAAGCCTAGCTATAACGAATGTATTGTGCAAATAGAAAATCAATGGCCGCCTCAAAGCAAAATCAGCGATAATAGGCATATCCTCAAATTCAAGTTTTTGAACGTATAGTCTCTTTCTATTGACAGAATGGATAGAGCTTATAGCCGATCATCATTCATGGTAGAACGTAAACAAGACTTAATCAGTTTGAACTTTGAGCAGCTCCTCACACAGCTCGCAATTGAAACACTGATGGTCAGATAAAGTTTCAGACACGAACATAAATATGGTGTCGAATCAAGTAGCTTTGCATTAACTAACCACTGTAAAACATCAAACGCTGTTGCACTACGATCAAACGTGGTTTCAATGCCCTGTACCAGCCTCTTAATCCTTTTAAAATCTCAAGTTGAACAACTTCATATATGATCATATCGTAATTTGTGTTCGTCCTAGAGGCCTCATATTGGTTTGTACGAAAAGCTAGCAATCTTCTGATTCATAGTATCCCTAATTCGAAGGTATGGCATGAGATATTTCGCAGCTAACTCCAAAAAGTCCACCTCGTCGTCATAAGTGCTTCTAAAAGCGCTGGTGAATGAATTGTGATTTTCACTTTGCAGCAGCGGGTGGGAATTCAAAAATCCGAACATATCATTTAGTTGGTGTATGCCGGTAAACCTATTTTCAGCTCCACGTTTGAATCTGTCCGAAGCTTGAAACATTCATCGTCTATCTTCTTCAACAACTGTGGTGATCCGCAATTAGGCAATAATTACTTTCATCTGATTAGTTACGTTGTACAGTACAGTGTTGCCTTATCCTTGCCGTGTCATTCCATTCTCTTCTGTTCTGCTGTCAGTCGTGTTCTATGTTGCTTAAATCCACATTGGTTACCTTTGCTTTAATAAAGCTTCAGTCAGTTATTCAGTCAGTTATTCAACGCAATAGTCAGTTTACGACAACAATCGGCCTTGACGGCTATTTCAGAGTGGTTCCATCGCAATATTAACATATTAATTCGTGTTTTGGGAATCAGGCCGACACTAGCTTTCGATCGAGACCTGTTTGATTAAATTTTAACTCACGGGACGCCAGCTAGGACTACCAATTACGCTTCTTTTAGCCGGCTGTGTATACTGTCCCGAGCGAGATAGTGTAATGGTGATGCGTCCGGCTTCTTGATCGGTAGGTCGTGGGTTCGACACTAGGCCGGGTCAGACCAAAGATTCGAAAACTAGTATCCGCGGTTATCCCGCTAGGCGCTCAGCAATCACGGAGGAGAAAGAAAACGGGGGTGCAGACTGGATGACCATACTATTAAGTCTGTATCGCATCTCCGTCGTCAAAGCATCTCGACGGTGCAGGCGAAAAAATACCACCTCTCTCTCTCTCTTACTATGCAGCCTGATTTTCCGCCCCCTTGGAGCCTGCCGCCCCTGGCGCAGAGCCAAAACCACCAAGTGGCTTCTACGCCACTGCTTGCGGCCAATTCACTGGACACATGCTCACACACTCCCAATACTCCTAGTAGGTCAACCATCGCAGACCACGCCTTGCGTGTATAACGCATTATGTCGAAATCAGCGATATATTCACGTGTTCCGAGGTAGGCTACGCTACTGGTAATACTATAGATCAGAAAATCGCATACATGCGCATGTGATGTTAAGGAGATGCGGTTGGACAAAAACTTCCCATCTTGCTTTATTTATGGTCGAATGCTATATCTTCTGGAGAATTATCAGGCGATCTTGCACTCAATATAGTAGATATGAAAGTTTCCAGTATAATTAGTAAGCAAATCTGTCATATTTTGGACCCTCCGATATATACAGAATACAGTTCTTATCGGTGTGAGCATGTGGCTGAGGTTCAGTTTTGCTTTTAGAGTTGCATGCTTCATTGTCTCATGCTCAGATTAGAGATAGCTAACCTACCGTATGTTAGTTAATAGTTATCCATACTCAGATACTGTGCAATGGCAAAATGCATCTGCTTAATAAAAAAAACTGAATACTCCTCAGGGAAGTTGTACTTTTCAACGGTATACGCCAATTCTATCACATGCAAGTCCTCCTACAGCTCTAATGTCCTACATCAGTTGCATGTGATATATGTCATCGTAATAAGGCTAAGAGACGACCACTGTAGGCTGAAATGGCGTAAAATTTATTACAAAATCACTTTCAAGTCAATAAATGATAGTGTTCATAAAAGCGTAAAATAACAGATATTCATAAGGGAGTTCCAGATAGGCTTCAGGTAAAATGCATAATATTTTACGAAAAATGTATGGCAATGCATAGGTACATAACTTTCAAGAAAAAATGGTGAGTACTGATACTCATTCTAATCCATACATTGCTCATCTAGGTTATGAAGAGAGGCTGATCCTTAGCAATTACATTTTGTTCTGTTATTGTACTTCGGATTACGATGGAAGAATGGGAAAGCATTATTGGGGGCCAAGACTCCGAGCCCCCATTGGCGGCAGGATCTTCAGCATCCAGTCAGAATGCTGCAGCTAGTAATAACTGGTGTTCCTTCTGTAAAAACTTATATGCATTTGAAGAAAAGATGTTATCCGATTTAATTGCGTTAGAACAAAAGATTATTAATCCCAATATATTGGAAAAGATGTGTCAAGAATCTGAGCGGCGACTGGAGGAAAAAACAAAAATGTACAAACAATTGGTTGAAAGCACGAGTTTGGTTGAAGATCAGTTGAAGGAGTCTCTTAAACTCCACGAAAGAACGATCAAAGAGTTGACATCAATGGGGAATATCGCCGTCGCCGATATAGCGAAGAAACTGCGAAAAGAATTGAAAGAATTGTCTGAGGAAAACGAGGCGTTGAAAATATTTACAAGCTGAACAAGACTTGTTAGGTTTTATGACTATTGTTTTTGCTTGGATCGGTTCTGCTTACCAGGACTTTCTCATAAAATTGCACGACGATCTCTCAAGTTGACATATCCATTCATTCATGTCCATATGATTATGTTAGAAAGTTAAATTCATTTAAGTGTACTGGAAGAGAGCATGCGATAGCTTCAAAACCACGATTCAATACAAATATGATGGAACAAAATTGAAAATGTATAAATTGATTATGCAGCCCTGCAAGAGCACCTTGTGCCCCTTGAATAGGCTACAGGTTCCGAATGAGGAAATATTTAGTTATGTATATCTAGAGCAGGGGTTCTCAACCCGCGGCCCGCGAGATCTTTCAGTATGATCGCAATTACTACCGGCACAGTATTGTTGCATATTAATTTAGCTACTTAAGCTCTCTTATCGCTCCGTCTCTGTTTCGTTTGATTTATTCTCATTCTTCAAAGTATTCTGGTTTCTTGATATATGGTCGAGTTTAGATTCTTATTGTTTTGACGACCAATGTAGTCGAAACACCATGAATACTAAAACAGCAACAGGAATATCCGTCATACTTGTCACAGACACGGGCAGAGTTGGGATATAAAGTTATAAAGTACAATGGCAGTGCACTAGACACAATACATCTCGACGAACACCTTGCACTTTCCTGTAGTCTACCATAGAATGACGCTATAGCGTGCATGAGGTCATGACATTCCAGCACAGGGGTTCTCAGCCCTTTCTTGGCCGTGGCCCATTTTCCGGTTTGAAAATGGGCTGTGGCCCACCTGTTCAATGCGTGGTAATCGACGGCGCCGATATGCCTATTTCTGTAAAATATGCGCATTTGCGTCTTTAATTTACTGATGATATTTAAATGTAGACCCCTCGGCTCGTGAAATCGCGCCAAGCGCGACGCAAATTTTCAAGTCGAGTATATATCCTCCAAAAAACGACTAACGAAATAATGTTGGGCCACTTCGAGCTCCCGCTATTGAGGGTTTGGGTGCAGCAGATACGGCCCTGGTAGATCATAGGCTAAAACTCCTGTGTATATTATGATCATCCGCTGCTCCATTCGCGTCGCGAAACGCAATGATCAAATCCACGCATCCACTGTGTGATTGGGATTTTATAGTTCCACTATTGTGGGGAATAATATAATCATTCTGGGTCCGCTTCAAACAATTCATTGGTGAATGGGGTACTACAGAGAAGTGGAGAAAGATATGCATGCTGTACAATGTACAGTGCATGTCTTGTACCAAACCAACTGAAGTTGCGATGTCAGAATATTCAATCCAATGATAAAATCACTTCACGTGACTCTTACATTCGGTACAATGATTTCCAGGCGGACATTTTAAACCGACTTCAAAGATTAATGCGCTAAATCCTCAATCCATTGCGATTGGTTGTGGTGGTGCAGTTTACCTCCACCTGAAGTTGCTAATAATTTGCAATTATGGCTATTTTTATCTTACAATAATACGAGTTGCCTAAGTACAGTAAATCTGTACATCAATTACACTTCATTCCCAGTTTATTGCACACCTCTTTCAAAGGCATACATTTGACACTGCCGGAATACATGGTTACTTCAGCTTTACCTTCCAGCAGTTATTATATACTCGAAATTATTTTAGTTGCTGTTAGCCCCAGGTTGTCATAGTCAGTGGAAAGAGCCGCCGTTTCTTCCTCCCGTTTTCGACTTGTACATGCTGACTCCATACGAGCCATTAAGGCTCATCAGAGTCGGATGAAAAGCTACGTATATTAAGATAACATGAATATATTTTTAGCGATTAACATAACAAATATAACTAAACTTATATTAATTACAAAGTTTTCTAAATAGCTTTGTGGCCCACCTCAAATGCTCTTGTGGCCCACCAGTGGACCATGGCCCACCCTTTGAGAACCCCTGTGTTCTAGCACGTATGCATGGGTGGTCAGTTGATGTCGCTATATACATGCTTAAATAGCTTATATGTTGAGAGAAGCTTGCTGTTTTTTTGTACTTCGCCATCTCTTGACCGAGGGTTTCGTGTTTTTATCAATAAGAACGACTTTAATTAATTTTTCTAATCTCGGCGACATGCTCGGCAAAAATGGAAAGGATGGGTTTACCCCTGACTCCAGTATGTGAATATTATGTGCTCCAAATTCTATACCGTTGAATTTCAGTTTTCGGCTTTCTTTTTTGGCATGCCCGTTAATCTCTTATGTGTGATAGATATGACAGAGTCATAGTAATCGCGAGCATTGATTGACTTGTCTTACGATAATTCGTAACAAATTGGAACACATACCGTATAGCGCGTAATGTGACAATTGCGGCTAGGAATGTTTGAACTAAACTATATGGAAAGAGTGATTTTTTGTGACTTCAATTGCTACTCATACTTTGCCACATTGCCTTTATTTTGAATCTGAGCCTATGGTTTTAGTCATTCAAGAAGCAAGTTTTATGTTTTGAATTCGAAGAAACCTTTGGCGGGCCGCACAGAATAGCTTCGCGGGCCGCATTTGGCCCGCGGGCCGCACTTTGCCCAGGTCTGAGATAGGGGATAAAAATTGATAGCAATATATATGCAATCCCCGACGATACTTACCGATTCAATTATGAATTCTTGAAATTTTTCGCGCGTCTAGGCGAGAGTGGAAGGCCCACTAAATGGACACCCAATATTAATGACAAGTAGTGGCAAAGAGCGGGTAAACAAGGGGGGTCTGGGCGGCCCCCCAAAAGTCCGGTTTATCACCCTGCGGGGGGCCCAATACCAACGTTTTTTTTGTGGGGGGGCTCACAAAGTGCTGTTACGGCCCTGATCACATAAAATTTATACTAAATTGATCTAGTAAAGTTTCTTCAGTGGTCTGCTGGTCATGTGTCATATTGACCTTACAAAATGCTGTATCCAACTAAGCTGCGTTTCATTATTGCAATCTGCACGATATCCAGTCTTGTTGTTCCTGCACCCCTATATTTGCACATTTAGGGTCTTCACAAGTAATTTTTATACCTTAACAGACCTGGAGAACACTCTAATCTGCAAGCCTTCGACGAATCCCAAATTTTTATCGGAAAAAAAACTACCCCATTGCACATCTAATATAGGCTATGACTAGAAAAAGGCATCATATTGGTCAGTCAAAATGAGGTAATATATGTTGGAGATAGAATTTATATTGTGAAAGGATGGGTTTGACTTTCGACCCCAACCTCCCCTGCGTGCGCCACTGCCCATTGTATCGTGAATAGTCTTGACCAGTGTGGCATGATTACAGCTTCTGTTGTCTGATTACATGCCTTTAATTTACGAGAATACATCACTTCCAACATAAATATGATCACGTATGTGCAATATATGCAAGTATCAATATCATCAACTAAACTCTTTCATTACGGTATCTTTGAACAATTGGCGAGACTATTAAATAGGCTCACAGTGAATTTTCACAACATTAATCCTAGCAATTTCGGCGCGTTGTAAGCAGAAAGACAAACAGAAAAGTTTTGTGATCGCCGGTAATTATGGCTAAAAAAAGGTCATTACACTTGCCCATTCCACAGCCAAATTGCCTTATTGATTTCTTAAAAGCCAGACGATGATTGAACAAATCAACAATAATTAGTAACCCTCGTGTAGCCCATCGGTCAAAAAGGTTTACGAGGTGACAACAATCTGGAATGTTGCACCATTATTAGCACTCTTAACAATTTATTTCATAATTTCATTAAAATATATTGGCACCTAAAACGTATTAGTTGAATCATGGAATACCGTACTTCGAAGAAAATCTATCGTTCAGAGGTATACTCTATGTAAACATGACAGAGCATGACTTCTGAGATGGGATTGAAGACTGTGTGAGTTTTGCTCCTCCCCCTAAACACACCTCCGTCAATTGCTACCATAGATCAAACACAAACTCTTCTTTAAAAGTGTAGAACCGAATATTTGTTCCCCTTCTCCAAGCCTATCCCAAACAGTTATGGTTAATTGCAACGAAATATGCATCACAAGTTCATCAACTAACGAGTGGCAGATAGTTGATCATGTTTAATGTACTACGGACTCGCTGTGCTACAATTTTTGAAACAATAATAGTTTTCATATATTATAGGCTAATAATTATTAATTGTTTGGTTATGCAAGATAATATGATTGTCAGATTCAAACTGTGGGTACGGGAAGGAAATAAGTTTCAGATGGGATCATCCTTTTATCATACAGAGCTGGCAAATTGAATATGTAAGGTGCAGGCCTAATACAGAATGTTGTGTGTTACGGTACTAAAGCTTCATTTACTCACATAGACAAGAGCACAAATTCCAAGTAGGAGTGATTAGTGTGACGGTACATCGTGTGCAGTGGTGTACGCAGGGGAGGTTGGGGTCAATAGTGAAATCTGTCATTTTAAAATGCCAGTTCTATCTTAAACGTATATTAGCTCATTTGCGATTCGTATCGCACTGTTACATTTTGAATGACCAATATGATGGTAGTTTCTAGTCATACCGTAGTCTATATTAGATCTGTAATGGTGGCTTCTTTTCGGTTAAAATTAGGGATTCGCCGAAGGCTTGCAGATTAGAGTGTTCGCCAGGTCTGTTAAGGTTTAAAAATTACTGGTGAAGACCCTAAATGTGCAAATATAGGGGTGCAGGAACAATAATACTGGATATCGTGCAGATTAAAATATACTGAAACACAGCTGAGTTGAATATAGCATTTTGTAATGTCAATAAGACACATGACCAGCAGACCACTGAAGATCAATTTAGTATTAATTTTATGTGATGAATTCTAAACAAGGATGATCATGCTTATCTAGTCGTTGGCTATATTTTTTTAATCTAATGGTCAAAGTCAACAAGGGAGACTGCGTAGTTTCGCATTTTATAATATGGGACAATGAAGATTATGCTACCCCTGGTACGGATCGACATTCCTACAACACATCGCCAAAACATATAGGCTATTGACCGAACACGCATGCGTGGTAGCATGGTTTGGTACCGTACCCCACTCGACCACGCGTGTATCTCAGACCTGACGACTCAAAAACATCAATCAATACCCACCTATGCAGCTCAGTAGTTTTTTACTTCCAAGATAGTATGCTAGAAGTACATATCCCTTTTCCTCGTCGGTAAACATATCTACCACCGCCAACACGATGATAACAGAGCTAAGCACCACTCCCCATCAATATCACACGACAACCGACTCACGGCCACGAGACAACCTTCGCGCCACGCCGCCTCCAAAACGTAGGACAAATGCGCTCAATCACAGAAAGCGGTCAGTAAGCCTATAAAGACATTCGTGGCATAGCGCGGCATGTACGCAGCAATTTGAATGAGTATTCATCGTGGAGTAACTTTATTAGTATAAAACAAATTATCAATAAAAATACTTGATAAAGACGCGCCATGTGTTTGTGAATTTATTAAACAGCATGTATATAGCGACATCAGCTGACCACCCATGCATACGTGCTAGAATGTCATGACCTCATGCACGCTAGCGTCATTCTATGGTAGACTACAGGAAAGTGCAAGGTGTTCGTCGAGATGTATTGTGTCTAGTGCACCACCATTTTACTTTATAACTTTATATCCCAACTCTGCCCGTGTCTGTGACAAGTATGATGGATATTGTCGTTGCTGTTTTAGTATTCATGGTGTTTCGACTACAGTGGTCGCTGGTCATTTTACATCAACACCAGGCGTTATCGTACGGAGATTTACCCCATCATATAACATGAGGTGAATCCACGCATACCCTATTCTTGCGGCCACTGGCGTATAGCAGCATGTGCTGCCTCCCCTGGCTCCTCGGTTAAAATGCCTGGTCTCAGTCTCACCGTCGCAACGTTAATAAGGCCAAAAATAATAAAGACAAGAAATAGCTATAACTAGGGTTACCATGTTTCAGCAACCCAAATTCGGGACACTTTTAGCGCCCACTAGTGGATTTCAAATTGGATTATGAGGTCCCACTAGCAACGCTTTGCTCATAGACCCGAGGTTTTCACGGTCCGGTTCAGGAGTATGTGGCTGTGTGTTGTGTAACCGGGACCGAAAGCACATGTTTTAGCCCCCTCCCGCCCAAATAAACAATGATTTTGAGCCCACACTATGGGGTAATCGATGCAACTTCTGGGCGACTCCGCCTCCAATTTGAAAATGTTCCGTGGCCCAGATCAGAATTTTACAATATTAAGCTGCCGAAGGCAGCAAGCATAGCGAGAAAAACTTATAGCTACGCCCGTAAGGGCGTAGTACAGACTTTCCGCAGTGGATCTTGTTCAGATTTAAGACATGATATAATATATACATTCAAGATATATATATTGGTAGGAATGTAGTGAACAAGACATTCTGGTGTTTTAGCCAAAGGATCTTCATCCGTAAGCTCTCATAGGCGGGCTTGGCCCTACCGACAAGAATTCAAAGCATGGGTGTTTTGAGTAGATATTATGTAACATAAAATCTGGGAGTATATAGGATAAAGAGTTCTTATGGGAAGATAAAGTATAAATAAAGGTAAAGTCATAATAAGGAAATAAGATTAACAAAATAATTTATAGTATAAGCAGAGGGTAATAATATAGTAGCATGAATATGACTCAGTCCAAACCAACTCTACCATAGCATCTCACGTCGTCAGGGGTGGTAAAGATGTAGGCAGGGCGTATTAGCCTCTCCTTTTCTGTAGCAAATACCGGTAATTCTTACGGCAGAGGAATTAAAACAATTTTGAGTGAGTTTAAATAAATGAACTTATATGGGGGGTGAATTTCTACGAGAATGGTTGATTTCAAATCGTATTTTAACATATTTCTAATTCGAAATCAGACAAAAGCAATACATTTTTGAAAAGAACTAGTTTCATACTTTAGGATTCTGCAAAAAAAAAATGGGAAAATTTTGTTAGTTCAGCAGTACCTTACGGCCTTAAAAAGCGGGACGTTTGGCTGACTGGTCGGGACGCCGGGACAATAAGTTAAAAAGCGGGACAATCCCGCCTAAAACGGGACGTATGGTAAGCCTAGCTATAACGAATGTATTGTGCAAATAGAAAATCAATGGCCGCCTCAAAGCAAAATCAGCGATAATAGGCATATCCTCAAATTCAAGTTTTTGAACGTATAGTCTCTTTCTATTGACAGAATGGATAGAGCTTATAGCCGATCATCATTCATGGTAGAACGTAAACAAGACTTAATCAGTTTGAACTTTGAGCAGCTCCTCACACAGCTCGCAATTGAAACACTGATGGTCAGATAAAGTTTCAGACACGAACATAAATATGGTGTCGAATCAAGTAGCTTTGCATTAACTAACCACTGTAAAACATCAAACGCTGTTGCACTACGATCAAACGTGATTTCAATGCCCTGCACCAGCCTCTTAATCCTTTTAAAATCTCAAGTTGAACAACTTCATATATGATCATATCGTAATTTGTGTTCGTCCTAGAGGCCTCATATTGGTTTGTACGAAAAGCTAGCAATCTTCTGATTCATAGTATCCCTAATTCGAAGGTATGGCATGAGATTTTTCGCAGCTAACTCCAAAAAGTCCACCTCGTCGTCATAAGTGCTTCTAAAAGCGCTGGTGAATAAATTGTGATTTTCACTTTGTAGCAGCGGGTGGGAATTCAAAAATCCGAACATATCATTTAGTTGGTGTATGCCGGTAAACCTATTTTCAGCTCCACGTTTGAATCTGTCCGAAGCTTGAAACATTCATCGTCTATCTTCTTCAACAACTGTGGTGATCCGCAATTAGGCAATAATTACTTTCATCTGATTAGTTACGTTGTACAGTACAGTGTTGCCTTATCCTTGCCGTGTCATTCCATTCTCTTCTGTTCTGCTGTCAGTCGTGTTCTATGTTGCTTAAATCCACATTGGTTACCTTTGCTTTAATAAAGCTTCAGTCAGTTATTCAGTCAGTTATTCAACGCAATAGTCAGTTTACGACAACAATCGGCCTTGACGGCTATTTCAGAGTGGTTCCATCGCAATATTAACATATTAATTCGTGTTTTGGGAATCAGGCCGACACTAGCTTTCGATCGAGACCTGTTTGATTAAATTTTAACTCACGGGACGCCAGCTAGGACTACCAATTACGCTTTTTTTAGCCGGCTGTGTATACTGTCCCGAGCGAGATAGTGTAATGGTGATGCGTCCGGCTTCTTGATCGGTAGGTCGTGGGTTCGACACTAGGCCGGGTCAGACCAAAGACTCGAAAACTAGTATCCGCGGTTATCCCGCTAGGCGCTCAGCAATCACGGAGGAGAAAGAAAACGGGGGTGCAGACTGGATGACCATACTATAAAGTCTGTATCGCATCTCCGTCGTCAAAGCATCTCGACGGTGCAGGCGAAAAAATACCATCTCTCTCTCTCTCTTACTATGCAGCCTGATTTTCCGCCCCCTTGGAGCCTGCCGCCCCTGGCGCAGAGCCAAAACCACCAAGTGGCTTCTACGCCACTGCTTGCGGCCAATTCACTGGACACATGCTCACACACTCCCAATACTCCTAGTAGGTCAGCCATCGCAGACCACGTCTTGCGTGTATAACGCATTATGTCGAAATCAGCGATATATTCACGTGTTCCGAGGTAGGCTACGCTACTGGTAATCAGACATGGGGTAATCGCGATTAGTAATCGTAATCGATTACGACGATTACAGCATTTTCAAGTAATCGTAATCGCAATCGATTACATTCGAGAAAATTCAGAAGTAATCGTAATCGTAATCGACTACTTCCCATATTTAATCGATTTCTTTGTGAAAGAACGATTACTTTTTATTTGAACAGGACTATGACATAAACTGAACATTCGTGAACAAGGAAGAGGTATTATACCAGTTAGTCATAGCACAAGCGTCAGATTTTCAAATGCCACTGCTCATTATTACGTCAGAAATGGCCTATTAGCTTTGCTCGTCATTGTGTAAGAAGTATCCAGCTATCCACACATAGTGAATAGATATTCGATGTACATTAGTGTGATTGTAAGAACACTCATCGTGCTGTATATCAGGTTATCAATACATTCCAGAAACCACTACCTCGCAGCAGGATAATTAATCACTACTCTGCCCAGTTTAAAATAGTAACTTTTGTATTGATGTATGGTTATGCTTAGTTAAACGCAGTTTGACCGTTGCTGCTTAGCGAGCAGTAGGCCTAAGTATCACGAACGTACACCGGACAAAGGTTTGAAATTTTGTAGCCTACTCGTCAAATAAAACAGTACGGTTTCCACGACGAAGCATTAAAAATCAACAGCTGCTGATTTTTGTCACAACCGAGCCGTTTCTCGTGATGGCCGCTTGCAATACATTATCTGTATTAAGTTGAAGGCAGAATTTTATGTTCACTTTCCCTTATTCTGATATGAATCTGCTTGAAACGGGTGCCGTTATTTCACAATTCTGTACTCAACATTTGGACCTACCGCCATAGCCATCGGCTTATATACAATGTTAGCGTGGCTTGTAGTTAGAATCAGGACAAAAACAGCAAATCGTCCCCCACTCCAAACGTTGGTCTTGGGCCCCTATAGGGTAGTTAATTTTCAAGTTGAAGATTTAGTTTCGTCAATAATATTGGTAATTGCATTATATTACTATTCATTTTTAACCCTCTCTCAGCCCCCGATGGTCAGATTTACCTGAAGAGCTGGGAGCACGTAATTCATAATTATAACATCTGGTATCTTGTAATAATTACTTTAGGGTATGTTGTTAATTCGTGACCTCCGGTCTGTTGTATAATTGAAAGATATTGTTGTGGTCAAAACGTAGCAGACTAAAAGAAATACTTGCGTGAGACGCACGCAAGAATTGCCATGTCTTTAATGCTCTGTGGGTGCCCGGGTGGCATTTGCATTGGGGGCTTAGATTGGAAGGACCGGACTATTAGTCACGCCCATCCAGCGCGGCTATTGACAATAAACGCATACCCCAAGTTTCGGCCAATGTCTTTCATTAGTAGCACACTTCGTGGATTCGCATGTTGGCCGAAACTGCATATGTATTTTGGTGTGTCGTGGCGCGAAATTGACTGGCACCTAAATGCCTGTTACTATAAATGATGCATGCTTTTTTCATGAGGAGACGTAGACGTTTCAAAATCAAGCTATCTAGAAATATTTAAATCGCAATGCTCGTAGACAATTTCCAAGTTCATGAAATCTCTCGAAAATAGTCCATAATTTGTGTTGGTTTACGAAATACTTTTGAGTCCGCTCCGAGCTCGCTCCCCACCCTATTAGGAAATTTGGGGTGCGGCAGTTGTGGACCTGGCAAGAATGCAAATCGTTAGGTGCGATAAATCGTCCAGTATAAAATGGGCAATGGGTACTTTATGACGTAACAACCAAATGTCGCATCTTTTTTTTAAAAAGTTTTCATCTCATTAGGTCTTTTCAGCGCAATCCATATATTGTCTTCCAATATAACTTGTAAAATGCAAAATAAATGTAATCGTGAGTAATCGTGATTACTTTTCCAATGTAATCGTAATCGTAATCGACTACTTCCTGATTTTGCTGTAATCGTAATCGTAATCGTAATCGTGTCATTCAGAAGTAATCGTAATCGCAATCGATTACATTCACAAAGTAATCACCCCATGTCTGCTGGTAATACTATAGATCAGAAAATCGCATACATGCGCATGTGATGTTAAGGAGATGCGGTTGGGCAAAAACTTCCCATCTTGCTCTGTTAATGGTCGAATGCTATATCTTCTGGAGAATTATTAGGCGATCTTGCACTCAATATAGTAGATATGAAAGTTTCCAGTTTAATTAGTAAGAAAATCTTTCATATTTTTGACCCTCCGATATATGCAGAATACAGTTCTTGGCGATGTGAGCATGTGGCTGAGGTTCAGTTTTGCTTTTAGAGTTGCATGCTTCATTGTCACATGCTCAGATTAGAGATAGCTAACCGACCGTATGTTAGTTATCTATACTCAGATACTGTGCAATGGCGAAATGCATCTGCTTAATTAAAAAGACTCAATACTACTCAGGGAAGTCGTACTTTTCAACGGTATACGCCAATTCTATCACATGCAAGTCCTCCTACAGCTCTAATGTCCTACGTCAGTTGCATCAGTGGCGGCTCGTCCTATAGGGCAACTGGGGCATTGCCCCACCTAAAATTCTGTTAAATAACAATTCTTTACCATGTATAGACGCACACCTATCTATATAAACCGAAATCACAGCGAAAATCGCATACTTCTTGTCCTTTCGCTTGTAAACGCCCATATATAGCGAAGTCTCTGCGAAAATCGAATTCTCTTCTGTGTTTTCGCTTTGCGAATGCATAGCCGGGGCTTGCCCCGGTAGCGCTCATAACAAGCTTTCACTATCTATTCTCTCAAAGCCGCGCCCAATAAAGAAACGGTGATTTACTCTCTCCTATTCATAAAATTACCGAGCAACCGGGGCACGATAGCTCTGTGCCCTTAAGGTGTGATGTAACAATCGTATCTATAGCTAAACTCGGTTACCGTCATATGCGTTTAGTCGACCTTTGCTGGTATAGGTCGATTTTAATGGGGTTTCACACCATGAAAACTCTTGAAACTTGTTATGTCATGTCGTGATGGTGGTATTTAACACTGCCCCAAGTTTCAGGGTTTCTACTTAAAGTTTAGGGTAGTAATTCCGTTTCCGAAGTTGAGTGTGTGCTGATCCGTCATGTATCGCAAACAGATTTTACTCAAAAGCCGGTAATGGTATCCATTGGTTTTGACGATGTTCAATACTGAGATCGGAAGTTGAGTGTGTGCTGATCCGTCATGTATCGCAAACAGATTTTACTCGAAAGCCGGTAATGGTATCCATTGGTTTTGACGATGTTCAATACTGAGATCGGTTATGACATTTGGCACGGTAAGTCTTAATGTTAGTATCGAACGCTGTACCAAGTTTTAAGTTTGTCACTGAACTGTGTTAGTGGTAATTTCGTTTCCTAATTCGAGTGAGAGCTGACTCGTCATTTATCGCTAACAGATTATACGCAAAGCCGGTATTGGTCTCTATTGATTTTAACGATGCTCCTTACCTAGATCCGTCATAAGCTTTTGCACGGTATGTCTTGATTTTAGTATCGAACGCTGTGCCAAGTCTCAAGGTTGACACTCAATGATTAGGGCAGTAATTTCGTTATCAAGGTCGAGTATGGTAAAGATGTGCTCCGATATGACACTTTAGCCTACAACACATTGCGGATTTCACCCAAAAGCCGGTGTATCTGCGGTAACGTTAACTGAGATGATGATATCATTCTCAGTTTGCATTCAAATATTTACTTTGATATTATATTCTCCAATGTCAATTTCACCGTGAAATTGTGGTCTTCAAGCCCTTTGCTTACAACCCCCTGTCAAGCGCGATAGTTATTTGGCTGCTTACAACCCCCTGTCAAGCGCGATAGTTATTTGGTTTTCGATGGCGGCTAACAGCTGATCACTTGATCAGCCTATTCCTCAGTAAATTTTACGCAGAATTCGGTGTTGGTCTGTTCGCATTAATTTTGACAGTGTACCATACCGAAAAGGGCCATGAGGCCACTTCTCGATAATGTCATGTAACAGTGTACCAAGTTTAAGGCTTTCATCCACGTATTTATTCGGTAATAAATTTCCAAAGGCGATTTCGCAGCAGACCTATAAGACAGTAATAAAAACGTATGTGTCGTGTTACAGTCTCCAGTTTCAAGATCAAAATCTCTTATGCTGTACCGACTACCGAGACCAAATTTCCGAGTTCTTTAGAATGATGTTTTGGATTCAATAGGACAGGCCCAATCTATGAGATAACAATTGCGTATCTGTCCGAATTCGTTGACCTTTCCAATTAGGCTTACGCTATCTCTCGAGTTATAGTCATTTCCATTTCTGCAGATAATTAGTCAGGTCTAATGCGAACATGAACCGTGTTGAATCTTTGTTCCGTACGCCGTTTACGCAGTTACCACACTTCAAGTCACAGCTCACCAGCGGACCTCTCGTGGCACATATGTTAAAATCACTGTTGCCGGGAAATTCATGTTACCGTACCATCATTAAGTTACTTGTTTACGTTGGAAAACGCCATTGTGACGTCATCTTGATAAAAAGTCGCTTGCAGCCCTTGCCCCACCACCCGATATTGTCACGAGCCGCCACTGGTTGCATGTGATATATGTCATCGTAATATGGCTAAGAGACGACCACTGTAGGCTGAAATGGCGTAAAATTTATTACAAAACCCCTTTCAAGTCAATAAATGATACAGTGTTCATAAAAACGTAAAATAACAGATCTTCATAAGGGAGTTCTAGATAGGCTTCAGGTCAAAATGCATAATATTTTACGAAAAATGTATGGCAATGCATAGGTACATAATTTCCAAGAAAAAATGGTGAGTACTGATACTCATTCTAATCTATACATTGCACATCTAGGAACTTCGTGGTCGGTTGTTGTTGTGGTTATGAAGAGAGGCTGATCCTTAGCAGTTACATATTGTTCTGTTATTGTACTTCGGATTACGATGGAAGAATGGGAACGCATTATTGGGGTCCAAGACTCCGAGCCCCCATTGGCGGCAGGATCTTCAGCATGCAGTCAGAATGCTGTAGCTAGTAATAACTGGTGTTCCTCCTGTGAAATGATGTTATCCAATGTCCTTGCGCTAAAACAAAAGATTATTAATACCAATAATGTAACAAAGACGTTTCAAAAATCTGAGCGGCAACTGGAGGGAATAACAAAAAAGTACAAACAATTGGTTAAAACCAAGAGTTTGGTTGAAGATCAGTTGAAGTTGGCCTTGTCAAAAGACCCGACGTCGTTTACCGAAGGAGCTAAACTCGAAGCGCGCAATCAAGAATTGGAGAAGATGGTGACTCACTTGAAATTGGACCTATATGCGGCCGATGTGTCTCGTAAACTCCACGAAACAACGATCTAAGAGTTGACATCAGCGGCGATCACAGAGTTGACATCAGCGGAGAATAACGCCGTCGCCGATATAAAGAAGAAACACGCGCAGCAGATATCAGAACTGCGAAAAGAATTGTCTGAGAAAAACGAGGAGATGGAAAATTTGACGAAGCTGAACAAGAGCCTGAACCGAAGAATCAAATCTAATTAAAAATATGTTTCAGGCACTTCATGTTCCAAAAGCTTTTGTTTACTACTTATAATTTTCTACCATTATTCTACTTGGGTAGCAGTGACCAATTCATTCAATAATTCATCATCAGGTTATGTTGAATATGAACTCAGAATATCCATATTGCAAGATGTTGACAGGCAGTGGACCACAGCTATCTGCGCTGCTGTACATTAGGCTTTTGAATGTCTGACTTGTTAGGTTTTATGACTATTGTTTTTGCTTGGATCTGTTCTGCTTACCAGGACTTTCTCATAAAATGTCACGACGATCTCTCAAGTTGACCTATCCATTCATTCATGTCCATATGATTATGTTAGAAAGTTAAATGCATATATCTAAGAGTACTGGAAGAGAGCATGCGATAGCTTCAAAACCACGATTTTGCGTTGTTCTCAATACAAACATGATGGAACAAAATTGAAAATGTATAAATTGATTATGCAGCCCTGCAAGAGCACCTTGTGCCCCTTGAATAGGCTAGGATAATTGTGCCCAGAACAGTGCTACAGGTTCCGAATGAGGAAATATTTAGTTATGTATTTCTACAGAATAGAATAGGTCCTACAAGGGTTGTTGGAGTCTTGAGTGAGCGATATATGTTATAATTTGATAACAGAAAAGCATCTATCCTATTTACCGTCGACTTATGACATGAATATATTATATATATATTGATGCATTATATCCTTAGCCCAATGCTGACTTATTACAATCAATGTACTGTACATATTTTTAAAAATATGCAACGAAATATAAGCTATCGATGCTGTTATTTTGATCTGCACAAAACACATTATATACACTGCGAGACATAATGTGACGCAATGAACATATGGGGATGTCGAAACGGCCCAGTACAATACTGAAACTGAATGAATGAATCCATCGAAGTCCCGGTAATTGAAACGGATAATGTTCATTTGCAGTGGATTTCCGTGGATTAATGTTGATAGTAAATATGTCCAGAATATACATCGAATAAACGGACCTGTTCCAGATGTGAATCGTCCTGGCTCGATAACGGTACATTCTGAAACATTGGCTCTTTCTTGAAGAGATTCCTGTGTATAGGTATTGGGAGTTTTCGCTGGTGTTTTATTCATGACAGCTGCCGTTACTTAATGATCATACAATGATAGTTGATGAAACCGTACGGAAGAGACAGTGATCTGCTTATAGCTCAGTAGCTCTGTCCAACTATGGATTAAACTACGGAGGTTAGTAATCTATAGCCAAACTCGATCTGAACTGGGTGAAAGTTGACCTGTGATAATCTCGCCGTGTTTTGTTAGTTTACAGCTTTAAGGTTCAAAGTTCAACCATGGAACACTACTTTATTTTCAGAAGAGACATCATTTGTTCACTCGTTTGCAGCAGTGCTCAGAAACCAGTGTGTCTAAGCACATGTTCATTACCAAAAACACAAATATCTCATTCAAGTTCATCATGATATGTTTTTGTCTATTACATATATGGTTTCTTCTTCCGTTGAAACATAGTAATGTACACTTGTAAAGCGTACTTTGCTGTAAATTACTATGGTTGAAGTTTGTCGCCGGATTCTAAAATTTATGAAAGTTTGTCGAAAATGCCAAGAGATTGCGGAGGATTGGTGTATTTCAATATTTCCACCGATTGAAAACTCAAGATATACGATGAAAAGATAGGAAATTGTCGGAACGGCACGGATTATATTTTCATCTGAACATTTTTATTGTTATTATGATCATCTTGTTGGCGCATGTAGTTATTTCGCTACCTCCACCATACAGATTGTCGCTATTCAAAAAGCCGCCGTTTTCCCCTCCCATTTCCAACCTGTACTTTGTGACTCGATATGTGCCGCTACGTCCCATCAGAGTTTGGTGAAAAGCTTTGTATGGCCCAGGTATAATTCGATAATATGACTACAATTTTGAGCGAAGAGCATAATAAATATAACTTAACTTTCTCTCATTCTTCAAATTTCCAAATGGCTATGTGGCCCACCTCAAAATGATCCTGTGGCCCACTGTTCGATAACCCTAGAATTATACCTTACGTGGTAAACTGATAGCAATCATATCTACCAAGCGAGATAGTGTAACAGTTTCTCGATACGTCGTCGGTCGTCTATTCACATGGTCAGACCAAAGACTCAGTTATGTCATAATTTTGCATAAAGTATTGTAGCAGACCGCTGGTCCTTAACGTAACGTCCCTAGACAACGCCAGGTATCTGTTACGATTACTACTTACTTTGCTCGTTGTGCTGTATTTTCCATGTGACCCACACGCGATTGCACAATGTTCCGGATCGTAATCCTCTGTCTCGTATGGCCTAATTACCATTATGATCCTTTTACTTATTACGCGAGTTAATCACCGATTGCACACTGCGAGGGCGTCGCTGTCTTGCCGCGCATTGCGCAAGTCTATACCTTTTTTCCCCGCTTTGCTCGGGTATAAGCGCCGGCCTCTTTCGCACGTGTAGAGACTCGTTTTTACTACGCTACCTGACGTACGTCTCTTTTACTGCAATACATCCATACCGAGTGTACTGTGAGTAAAGAAGTCGCCAACGCCAAAGACAGCAAGCTACAGGCAAGTCGTTCCGCTATCACTGCTCCAGTACGACACAGCCTAACTGTTACATGTTGCCCCGAGTTCGGTAACTCACAGCAGAGCCTCAGGATATCTATTGCAAGACCGTACGTCCGCCATCGACATCAGGAGCCACGGGATCATCATACACCCGGTAATCTGTTCATATTTGGCACAGTGAGAATAAGCTAGTGCGCCACAAGAGTGTTTCGACAGACCTTTAGGCTAACAACTGTTGACTAGTATCGCTCATTTTTTGTCATATCCCACTTATCATCTAACATAGAAGTGTGCACGACATCAACATTTTCCATGGCTGGTAACGACAGTCCAGATACCATAATTACTATTCATAACAAAGCTGCTGGCACGAACGTTCCCCTTATGGATTCGCTCGATACTTCTATATTTTGCATGTTCGCCATTTTCAAGCCAAGTAATTAGGACGGCATGTCTAATCTCTTTCCTACGTGCTCTCTCTTTTTTTTTGCCTTCATTGTTTTCGTCTAGTTTCACAAACAGTCAGTTTTTCCAGCAATCTCTAATTATCCATTAGCCACGGGGTCGCTTCCACTTAATGGTTGTATCAAATCTCCCGTTGCGCCTTGCTCTCTCTTCGAATCTTAGTATTACCGTGACGTAACCTGGTCGGGTAACTAGCGCTGTCTAAGTACAAGGACTGTCTTTCGAGCTCCGTCTGTTCATACGCTTGAACTTGGCTCACGACACCTTTGAGGATCCATCTAGTGCTCTGGGACACTCGGCATATCTTTATTGATTAGTAAGAGTGAACACTCTGGCTCCGATGACTCTTCAGATTTATGCGTGCACGTGTGGCCCCGATCTACCCGCGCACGGCCTAAAGGCAGTCTGGCCATTTTTCTAGTCGTTAAATTTCGCTGCGGCCATTGCGCGGTTTCGGAGTATCTGCTGGCGGATACGACGAAACCGGCGTGGAAATGCATCTTCCGTGGGCGGTGGATCAGGGGTCGCATGGAGTCGGTGGAAGGATTTGGTACAGTTAGACTCACATCTGAATTCATTGAATATTGTCGTGTTCCGGTTATATAATGTTCATTTATCGCCCGATAAGAATGTTCACCTTTGCACCCCCATTTCGCGAACAGGTGTGATGGATGGGTTCCTCTACCACTGACAACACTGCGTATACACATTATACATACAGTGGCCGCTTCTTTACGATATCGGTCGGCACAGTGCTATACCTTCGAAAAAAACATGCATCATTATAGCATGACTACCACAGTTACAATTGCACGCGCTACTTCGAATCGTCGTTAGGGTCATCTTCATGCTTAATTGGACGCGTAACACCCTAATTTATTCCATGTGGCGAGATTTGTCCTTCGTACGCGACACAAACCGCGAGTAACGCATTTGTCACTTGCATCATTTCAGTAGGCTTACACCATAGTGTCCTATATGGTGTCGACACAAGCAAATCGCACGGTTCAATGAAATTGTATCACGTCACAGTTTCCATTTGGCTACAGGCAATTTGACGGTGATTTTTGACCGGCTTGCCCAGCATTAAATTTGATGAATCGGGTATCAATCGAAAGCTGACTCTGCACTGATTACGAAAATATAAATTTTATTCCGCTCGCAGCCCTGGAACCCCCACAATCAGCCCCCAATTATTCATTGTCGAGTAGATTGGCAGTGTGACGCAACAATGATGTCTGGCGAAACGAGAGACTAGCTCAAGAGCAAGGATGCGGCCGAGCGGCGAGAATAGGATCAGCTGACGTCGCGGCAAGAGCGATGTGCAAACGCGCTACAGAGAAACGCTGCGCTGTTGATACTTTTTCTATGCGTTTCGGTACAAGCGAGCACACACCAGCCTTTCCTTGACTTGTAAGGGTAGAACTGGGTCCACAGAATGTATTAGGGCCCTACCAATTTTCGCGCATCATCCTTCAGCTGATAAAGATATGTAGGCTACGTCTAAGTAGTCTACATTGGATCTGTCAGATTATTATGATATCGATTGCCTTAGCCCGCTTGTTGCGTAGGGCTCCAGAGACACGTCGCGCTGTTGATGGCGGGTGTCGATACTTTCTATAGTAGCTTTTATGGTTAAAGGTCAACTGCATCTTACAGACAACTTCGCCTAATCATGTTCAGAATTTTTTTTCATACTGAAATAGCCGACTTTCCGTATTTCAAACTAATCGGAAATTGCCGTAATTTGGACTGAAAGTCCCAATATTGGTATGTTTACAGAAAAAGCGAAATGTTCATTGTGACGTCATGTAGTTGACATCTCTTCTGGCCGCTGCGGATGCATGCTATAGGGCTGGTGCTCTTGCAGTAGCAGGGCGATTATATTAGTTAGTTATCGCGGAGGTTTCGCTTGTAATGGATTCACCAAGTGAGTCCGAGTACTCAGATGACGAATGTCAATATGCTTTTTGCCCTTACTTACGAAAGTAATGTTTAAACTGGACAGGACACGTATCAAGTGTTGATGTGCTCAATCTCATATCGGTGGAATTCCTTGCTGCTCCGAAAACGAGGGGTCGTTCAAGAATGATTATTGATGACTAACCTAAGGAGGTTAGTAATACATAGTATGATCACTTTGATCAGCCTAGCTTGTTCAGCTTCAGCCGCTTGTCTAGACCAAATGAAATACACCGGTATGTGTAATTTGGTGGAGTACCTTGTTTCAGTTATGAATCTTGGTATTATCAATTACAGGATAGAGGTTGCCAACTTATGCAAACTATTAGCGGGAGAGCAACTAATGAATTATTAGTGCATCACAGCATTGTCAGGATTTCAATCAGTATTGGAGATGTCTCACTATAGATATCAACAGGAATATTGTCATATAATTGTACCATTTAGTTCGATGCATGAGCGAATGAGTCTCATTCACATGAAACGTTGAGTCGGGTGCCAAGTAATTACCCGCCAGTAACGCAACAATTATGCTTTTCAGGAAGCTGAGAAAAACTGTACGGAAATTTTGTTTGCTGGCCATTGGGATTCTGCAACACAAACCGACGAAAAATCCTGTCTGTGCATCCGATCAAAATTCACATCCAGTACTTTCAAAGGATTTCAATTCTGCACTGCTTCGCGAAGGAATAATTGTATTGAAAATAATAAATGCAACATAACCAATCCATCAACAGTACTACTGTGTCAGGGAGAGAAATATAGAGTTTTGTGTCCTGCAATAGCTTCTTTAGTTCAGCAATAGCTCCAACTAATTTTCACGATGCCGCTAGTTGAATGAGGATGAGCCATTGCAATAGACTTGGTCGACTCCGCCGTATCTGGTCTTGCTTGAATGCATGCGTCAACTTCTTCATTGCAGGAATCTAAAGCAGGTGTAAAAACATTGCAGAGTTTTATAACAAAGTCGAATAAAAGGCAGTATACCAAATGCTGTTCCGAAGTATCATAAAAATGAAGGATTGCCAACTGCATCCTACCTAACTTTTCGACTGTTATGGTGATAGTGATACATTTTCATCTTTTACTGAGCTGTCAATATCTTGAGAGGTTTCACTGATATCTGACACTCCTCATTCAGTAACTTAAGTAACTAATATGATGATTATATGACTACACATGTAGCCTACACAGACAGAAGTTTATTTTCAAAAGTAATAGCAACTCTTCCATTAAAATGAGGTCTGCGACATAACCATTATAGATCATGAAGTCAGCAGGTTACAGACTCCTATTAACTAATGCATTTATACATCTTTTTCCGTGATTGATTTTTAAGTGGCTTTATTTCAGACTACGTACACTTCTACTCAAAGTTTTTCAAGGCATACTTATTTCAGTTATTTGCACATGCACATGAGTGTAAACAATAACTACTTTGATGACTACCGTACCACAGTCAATACTACTATAAACGGTTAGTTACACTCTTAGAATACTAGCTGACACAGTACATTTTCACTTACCGATTTTGGACACTTTGTATAGCTTTAGAAGTGCGTTCCTCTGCCATTACCACAATTTCACTGGTGCGTGAAAATAAAGTATGAAGGCACTGCGTGTGAGAGTTGCCCGTGGTCAGTAGTCAACTTTATTGCGCGTTGCGTATCTCGGATACGTCATTGAAAATATCTCTGCCTTTGGTTGCCTATAAGTCCGCACTTTTGGTGTTAACGGTGTCCGGTCGACTGGCGGTATATGGATGGATTTTGGCAGCGATGTAAAGACATTGTAGGTACGGCATATTGCGTATTGGAGCAACCATACGCGACATAATATCTGACTCTATGTATATCTCCTTCACAGCTTTCATGATCTCACTCAATGACCAAAATCCACAGCAAATTTAAGCAATGAATCCCACCTAACAGCCAACAGGAATAACAAGGATTTTTGTTGTGTCAACTACCTGACGTCATTTCACGGCTGGATGATTTCGGGTCCGTTTTTCGGAATTTCGATTTGTAATTCAAATTACTTGAAAACTATCACGTAATTTTCATTTTCATTATTTTTTTCTTATTCCTAACCAGATAATCTACGAAATAAGCAAAAGTCTTTTCGAACATGCCGTTGACCTTTAAGTGTGAGCAAGGAGCATTGAGCATGAGCATACATTACAAGCTTTTATTTGATCCGTATGGGTAGGACTTGGTCCGGGAATGCAGCAGGTAAAATGATGATTGTTGAATAAAGTTTAACAGCAGGAGTGTCGAATTAAACTGGTATCGCTGTCCGGATTCAATCCGTTACTAGAAAGCTTGCGGGCCATACCTGCCAAATGATTCCAAAATGTTACCACCAAATTCATACCTTTGTTTTTCACTGGATTATATCTGATATCACTATAAACGTTGACGTTGGAATTTGGTTTGGCATTTTTCAACCACCAAATAGTTTTTTTGAATGCCGGGGACCTTTTGTGTCAAAAGTAATACAGTGGTATCACAGATATTTGAATTATATTCATTCTGTAACCTGTATATATATTCCTAATGTAACTTACGTAAAACGGATTTGCAGTATTTTTTTTCGCATCTGTGAATAACTGAATGTCCATTGTGCATTCGGCCCAACAGAGTTTGCACTTTTTCGCCTTCTCGGAATTTGGCAAGGTCACCGACGTGGTGCTTATGGGGACTAGAGTGAAAACTCTCAACACTGTAGTTGTATTACTACAATATGATATATTTACATTATCTAAATTTGCTGTCTTGAGTGAATCTTATTACTTGAAAGTATATTTTTCTTACTGGAATTATCTCTAACAGCTGAAGGATTGCGCGAAAATTGGTAGGGACCAAATACATTCTGTGGACCCAGTTCTACCATTACAAGTCAAGGAAAGGCTGGTTTGTGCTCGCTTTTAGCGAAGCGCATAGAAAAAGTATCAACAGCGCCACGCATCTCTGGAGCCCTACGCAACAAGCGGGCTAAGGCAATCGATATCATAATAATCTGACATATCCAATATAGACTACTTAGACGTAGCCTACATATCTCTATCAGCTGAAGGATATTGCGCGAAAATTGGTAGGGCCCTAATACATTCCGTGGACCCAGTTCTACCCTTACAAGTCAAGGAAAGGCTGGTGTGTGCTCGCTTGTACCGAAACGCATAGAAAAAGTATCAACAGCGCAGCGTTTCTCAGTGGCGCGGTTGCACATTGCCATTGCCGCGACGTCAGCTGATCCCACTCTCGCCGCTCGGCCGCATCCTTGCTCTTGAGCTAGTCTCTCGTTTCGCCGGACTTCATTGTTGCGTCACACTGCCAATCTACTCGACAATAAATAATTTGGGGCAGATTGTGGGGGTTCCAGGGCCATGAGTGGAATAAAATTTATATTTTCGCAAGCAGTACAGCGTCAGCTTTCGATTGATACCCGATTCATCAAATTTAATGCTCGGCAAGTCGGTAAAAAATCACCGTCAAATTGCCTGTAGCCAAATGGAAACTGTGACGTGATACAATTTCATTGAACCGTGCGATTTGCTTGTGTCGACACCATATAGGACACTATGCTTACACCACTCATCATCGGTTGATCCGAATCGGGCGAACCAACGGCCGCAGCATCCTGTCCTACGCTGGGCACTGCCTTCACTCCCGTTTATTGCATACCCCCGCCTGGATTGTGGTTATTAGGCTATAGTAATTACATTGTTTTATATACCGTATGTTCTGTACGTCGTCTAGGCTTAGCAATCGTTAGACCGTTTGTATCACATTATGCTGGCGCCTAGCTTGTTTCAGCCTACCCGCGCAATTCCCGACCCGGACGACGGTACGCCGCTCATTTGACGATGACTTCGGATGCTTGGGCCACCGGACATTGAACTGCGATCGGTCAATTCTGGCTACCACTCATACAGCGTGACGGACGGACACAACCTCTATATTGATTCGCGAACGACAGCCGAACGATGCAGTTCACGGCCATGTCCAGTGGCGGCTCGTGACAATATCGGGTGGTGGGGCAAGGGCTGCAAGCGACTTTTTATCAAGATGACGTCACAATGGCGTTTTCCAACGTAAACAAGTAACTTAATGATGGTACGGTAACATGAATTTCCCGGCAACACTGATTTTAACGTATGTGCTACGAGAGGTCCGCTGGTGAGCTGTGACTTGAAGTGTGGTAACTGCGTAAACGGCGTACGGAACAAAGATTCAACACGGTTCATGTTCGCATTAGACCTGACTAATTATCTGCAGAAATGGAAATGAATATAACTCGAGAGATAGCGTAAGCCTAATTGGAAAGGTCAACGAATTCGGACAGATACGCAATTGTTATCTCATAGATTGGGCCTGTCCTATTGAATCCAAAATATCATTGTAAAGGACTAAGAATAGCAGCCTCGGAAATTTGGTCTCGGTACAGCATAAGAGATTTTGGCCTTGAAACTGGAGACTGTAACACGACACATACGTTTTTATTACTGTCTTATAGGTCTGCTGCGAAATCGCCTTTGAAAAATATATTACCGAATAAATACGTGGATGAAAGCCCTAAACTTGGTACACTGTTACATGACATTATCGAGAAGTGGCCTCATGGCCCTTTTCGGTATGGTACACTGTAAAAATTAATGCGAACAGACCAACACCGAATTTTGCGTAAAAGTTACTGAGGAATAGGCTGATCAAGTGACGGGGGGGTTGTACGCAAATGGCTTGAAGGCCACAATTTCACGGTGAAATTGACATTGGAGAATATACGATCAAAGTAAATATTTGAATGTAAACTGAGAACGATATCATCATCTCACTTAACGTTACCGCAGATACACCGGCTTTTGCGTGAAATCCGCAATGTGTTGTAGGCTAAAGTGTCAGATCGGAGCACATCTTTACCATACTCGACCTTGATAACGAAATTACTGCCCTAATCATTGAGTGTCAACCTTGAGACTTGGCACAGCGTTCGATACTAAAATCAAGACATACCGTGCAAAAGCTTATGACGGATCTAGGTAAGGAGCATCGTTAAAATCAATAGAGACCAATACCGGCTTTGCGTATAATCTGTTAGCGATAAATGACGAGTCAGCTCTCACTCGAATTAGGAAACGAAATTACCAGAAACGAAATTACCACTAACACAGTTCAGTGACAAACTTAAAACTTGGTACAGCGTTCGATACTAACATTAAGACTTACCGTGCCAAATGTCATAACCGATCTCAGTATTGAACACCGTCAAAACCAATGGATACCAATACCGGCTTTTGAGTAAAATCTGTTTGCGATACATGACGGATCAGCACACACTCAACTTCGGAAACGGAATTTCTACCCTAAACTTTAAGTAGAAACCCTGAAACTTGGGGCAGTGTTACATACCACCATCACGACATGACATAACAAGTTTCAAGAGTTTTCATGGTGTGAAACCCCATTAAAATCGACCTATACCAGCAAAGGTCGACTAAACGCATATGACGGTAACAGTGTTCAGCTATAGATACGATTGTTACATCACACCTTAAGGGCACAGAGCTATCGTGCCCCGGTTGCTCGGTAATTTTATGAATAGGAGAGAGTAAATCACCGTTTCTTTATTGTGCGCGGTTTTGAGAGAATAGACAGTGAAAGCTTGTTATGAGCGCTACCGGGGCAAGCCCCGGCTAGGCATTCGCAAAGCGAAAACACAGAAGAGAATTCGATTTTCGCATAGACTTCGCTATATATGGGCATTTACAAGCGAAAGGACAAGAAGTATACGATTTTCGCTGTGATTTCGGTTTATATAGATAGGTGTGCGTCTATAAATGGTAAAGAATTGTTATTGAACAGAATTTTAGGTGGGGCAATGCCCCAGTTGCCCTATAGGACGAGCCGCCACTGGCCATGTCTCAAACGCACGACTTCAACCAGCTACGACTCCACGTTCGCCCCCGACTCGCAACCGCTCATACACAGGGCAACGGAGCAACACAGCTGGCACGAACCACCACGGTTTCGACGCCGTGGCCCGTCATTCAATTTCAAACCGGGCTCATCGATCATCCAACGTCCACGTCTACACGCACGCAAATATGACGCCACACGCCGTGGCTTGGTAGCGTCACCAACCCCCGATCCAGCCCATCCCAGCATCCCAGCACGTACCGTCGAGGGTCCTGCACATATTGACTCATTAGTCACTCGGCATGGTGACTTTGTACGAACCTTGCCCCCACGCGCGGCACGATCGATTTAACCATCGTATTGCCACCCCTGCGTGGGTGATTTAGTTGTTATGATCTTTTTAAGAGCCTTGCCCACACGCGCGGCGCGATCGATTTAACTATCGTATCGCCACCCTTGCGTGGGTGATTACCTCTTTATTGTTGTTTCTGCATAGCCTACTTTTTTAGGCTAGTAATGTATTGTAATAATATAAAACTCACTCGGTACACCTATATCAACCATTCACAACTGCATGTTTTTGTATTTTTTTTAAATTCACTTCACATCCTCACATGTGGCTCCGTTCGCAGCAGATACCGACTCTTCCACGTCACCTAGTTCCGCTCCCTCTCAAGGGGGGACGGTGTAGCAGACCGCTGGTCCTTAACGTAACGTCCCTAGACAACGCCAGGTATCTGTTACGATAACTACTTACTTTGCTCGTTGTGCTGTATTTTCCATGTGACCCACACGCGATTGCACAATGTTCCGGATCGTAATCCTCTGTCTCGTATGGCCTAATTACCATTATGATCCTTTTACTTATTACGTGAGTTAATCACCGATTGCACACTGCGAGGGCGTCGCTGTCTTGCCGCGCATTGCGCAAGTCTATACCTTTTTCCCCGCTTTGCTCGGGTATAAGCGCCGGCCTCTTTCGCACGTGTAGAGACCAGACATGGGGTGATTACTTTATGATTGTAATCGATTGCGATTACGATTACCTAGGAATCACGCGATTACGATTACGATTACGATTACAGCAATATCAGGAAGTAGTCGATTACGATTACGATTACATTGGAAAAGTAATCACGATTACTCACGATTACATTTATTTTGCATCTTAGAAGATATGTTGGAAGACAATATATGGATTGCACTGAAGAGGCCTAATGAGATAACAAACTCCCTTTAAAAGAGATGCATCATTTGCTTGTTACGTCATAATGTACCCATTACCCATTTTTATAGGGGTCAATTTATCGCGCCCAATGATTTGCATTCTTGTCAGGGCCATAATTACCGCACCCCAAATTTCCCGATATGGTGGCCGAATGCTCAAAAAGTATTTCGTAAACTAACATCAGTTATAGACTATTTTTGAGAGATCTAATTAACTTGAAAATCCTCTCTAGATCAGTGATTCCCAACCACGGCTCTGGGAGTCACATGCGGCTCCGAGATAGCCACTTGCTTGGCTTGGAATCTGGAGTTTATAATTAAGGGTTGAGATCAATTCCTTTGCTGTCGAGTAGCGATTCTCTACTCACCAACGATTTCGTTACTCAACTCACGTCAGAAAGTATGCTCACACTCCAATGCGTTTGGATCGTCACTCAAATTTAAGTCTGCTCATCACCAGACTTGATTAAGTGCAGGTGATGTTGCAACACTTTTTACAAAGCTATCTGACCATCAAACCAATGGATTATTTGACTTGATTGTCAAGTTCAACGGCCGCATTGACGGAATGAATGCTTTTTTCCCCATGATGAAATATTTTCCAGTCCTATTGTAGTTAATGTGGCCACTGACCCTTTTAATTGAGTTGCTAGAAATGCAGTCAGATATAAAGACATGACCATTTGTTTGTGCGTCTCACTAAAGTTTTTCTTCCAGTCTGCTACGCTTGGGCCACTACAATATCGTTTGTTTATATAACAAACCGGAGGTCACGAATTAACAACATACACTAACGTAATTATAACAAGATATCAGAGGTTATCATTATGAATTACGTGCCCCAGCTCTACAGGTAGGCAATTCTGTGGCGAGATAGCGCAGTAGTATAATCCACGGGTGCAACGCCATTGGGTTGCGTGTTCGAGTCCGGACCGAGGTCGACTTCAGAAATCCTTTCTAAGTGTTGGAGGTTTATCCATAGGCTCCTCCTAGCCGCGTCATCCGCATAAGCGGTGTCTTACAGTAAGCCTAGAAGTGGGCCGTGCTATAAGTCGGCAAATATGGAATCAAAAATGAAGAAAATCGGCCAGATGTAACTGACCGTTGCAGTCGACAAACACCAAGATTACCTCAAACAAACAAACTCTACATGTGAATCTGACCATCGGGGGCTGAGAGAGGATTAAAAATCAATATTAATGTAATGCAATTATTGACGAAATTCAGTCTTCAACTTTTGATTACCACCCTATGGGGGACGAACTACTGTTTTGGTCGTAATTCCAGCTACAGTCCATGTTAACATGATATATAGGCCCATGGCCATGGCCACGCCAATGTTGAGTATAGATTGGCGCCCGTTTCAAGTGGAGTCATATGAGAATAAGATGAAGCGAACATAAAAGTATGCCTTCAACTTAATACAGATATTGTACTGCAAGCTGCCGTAACGAGAAACGGCGAAACCGTCTCGGTTTTAATACATATATATATCACCAGTTGTTGATTTTTACTGCTTCGTTATGGAAATCGCAATGTTTTATTTGACGAGTACGAAATTTCAAATCTTGATGTAGGGGAGATGTGGTACCGATGGATCACTGGGACCGAAAATACTTTGAAAATTCTCTATGATAATTCCATGATTACACTCCGTGAATTTGTCTACAATTGCATGCTGGCAACATCTTTCCTCACATACAAACAAAATTCAACGTGCGCGAACTATGGGGTCTCTCACAGATGTTTATTGTTTTGGGGGGTGCAAACTAAATTTAGATCGACATAGACATTTTTCTTTGGAACCTTCAACACGAACAAACCAGCAATCATTTTTATTGTGAAGCCTGGGGCTTGTATCAGGCTATATAATGGAACCTATTATTTTTTCATTACTTTCCTTGAGTGACATTTTTTTCGATTCATGTACCAACTCAGTAGGGTGGGGACCGGTGATACAATAGCCAAATCAAGCAAAATAAACAAGCATACTAATCATGAAACAAATGAAACATGACTACGTACAGAAAATCTTTATGTAATAATTGCATATGATATTTTATCGCTATAACGAGGTCTTTGAAAGTCACACCGTCGATTTTCGGGCAATATGAATGTACCGTCAAATTTACAAGTCCGAGCCTAAATCGAAACGTGATTTTATGACAACATTTGAGTCAATATTTAATCTATTATTTGACGGTTGCGACCGAAAATTCTTCTTTGGCTTACTGTAGCTTAAATTATAATACTGAGCAAGAAAAGTTGTTACATCTGAGTTTTTTAGGGTATATGTGTCATAGGTCCCCGGGTCGTGTGCCATTGGACCCACCGGGTGGGGACCGATGACACGTTCGAGCAACGAATTTTAAACGTCCATAAATATTTTTTGAAAAGACGGATATTCATGTATATGTGCGCGATAGGTAGAGCCTGTATCAAAGTGCTGAGCCAGCAAAAGATCTGCTGTTTTCAGCTGAACATTTAGAGGCCAGCGATCATTTTCCAATTTTTGATCCATCGGTATCACACCTCCCCTACGTACGTAGCCTACTAGATAGGCCTACTGCTCACCAAGCAGCTACGGTCAAATTGCGTTTAACTGAGCATATGCATAACCAAACATCAACCATAAGTTACTATTTGAAACTAGGCAGAGCGGAGATAAATCATCCTTTTGCGAGGTAGTGGCGTGTGGAACGTGTTGATAACATGATTATAGCACGTCGGCCGACGGGTGTTCTTACAATGACACTAATGTGCGACGTATGTACTGTCCAATTGTACATCGAATATCTATTTACTGTGGATACTTCTTAGGCAATGACGCGCAAAGCTAATAGGCTGCCTCTGACGTAATAATGAGCTGAGGCGTTTGAAAATCAGACGTTTGTGCTGTCACGAGCCTGGTATAACATCTCTTCCTTGTTCACGAATGTTCACTGTTCAGTTCATGTCAGAGTCCTTGCAAAAAACAAAAAGTAATCGCTCTTTCACAGAGAAATCGATTAAATATGAGAAGTAGTCGATTACGATTACGATTGCTTCGGGATTTTTTCGAATGTAATCGATTGCGATTACGATTACTTGAAAATGCTGTAATCGTCGTAATCGATTACGATTACTAATCGCGATTACCCCATGTCTGGTAGAGACTCATTTTTACTACGCTACCTGACGCACGTCTCTTTTACTGCAATACATCCATACCGAGTGTACTGTGAGTAAAGAAGTCGCCAACGCCAAAGACAGCAAGCTACAGGCAAGTCGTTCCGCTATCACTGCTCCAGTACGACACAGCCTGTTACAGTATATAGCATTTTTTGAGTGATTTGATCAACCTGAAATTTTCTTCGCGCCGGGCGTGATACATTGTCTCAAGATTTCTTGATTTTAATATATGTAGTCTACAAAGTACTCACCAGACAAAATATGCATTTACAATGATGAGAAACGGTGTATTCCAAATATCTTTTGAGGCCGCAGGGACAATTTCGTTTATTAACAATAAAGGTCTGGAACTATGTTTGATTTGACTTGAAGTTCAAGCCGTATCCGGCGTATCATTTGACGAAATTCCCCCAGGAAACACTCATGATTTATAGAAATAGACATTTTGGCGTCAACCATTACCGTGCCACGACGCGCCAACACATAATGACGTTTGGGCTAACATGGGACTCGCCAGCGAGATAACCTTGCCCGAAAATGACTGCCATTTTTGACCGAAAACTTCGATATATATTTGTCTAATTGTCCATAGACTCCAAAATGGCTGGTACAAAATGGCCCTGTCCTGGTAATCTGAACCCCACAGGAAAAATGCCAGACCACAGAAAAAAGTTATTTGCCAGTGAAGAAATACCAATTTGGAATCGTGTGCGTCCTTTGGTTTAGTACGCTTCGGTGATTTCAATATCTATTCACGGTATAACCATTCAGTTTTCCATGGTATAACCATAGTGTCCTATATGATGTCGACACAAGCAAATCTCACGGCTCAGTGAAATTGTATCACGTCACAATCTCCATTTGGCTACAGGCAATTTGACGGTCGTTTTTGCCCGGCTTGCCGAGCATTAAATTTGGTAAAAACGGGGATCAATCGAAAGCTGACTATTCACTGATGACGAAAATATAAATTTTATTCCGCTTGCGGCCCTGGAACCCCCACAATCAGCCTCGAATTTTTCATTGTTAAGGAGATTGGCATTGGGACGCAACAATGCTGTCTGGCGAAACGAGAGAGTAGCTCAAGAGAAAAAGGTCCAAAAAGCATTGTTGCGTCCCAATGCCAACCTCCATAACAATGAAAAATTCGAGGCTGATTGTGGGGGTTCCAGGGCCGCAAGCGGAACGTTTATTTGGGCAAGGCAATTTTACCTTGACTCAACAGCCTCACTACGATAAAATCACATGGATGCTATCATGAACATAGTTGATTACGATCAAAGCACTCAAAATGGCACTCTCTGGTGTGGCAGACCTGGTTCTGCGGTACACCTTGTTATTTATGTAATCTGTGGGCAGGCCATGAATACGGCCGTAAACCAAACTTAACGCTGATTGGTCGAGAGACAATGGCCACGGATACGGCGCAGCAACGGAGGACGCTGCATTTACCCAATGATATATTATATATACAATGATTGGAAACTGCCACGCCCCTTAACGCTATAAGATAGATTCCCGGCGAAATCAGTCCGTTGCGGGATATGCTTGAGTAGAGGTACGGTATTGTGTATGTCGACTGTGGGGGAGTGCTGCAATCGACCTTTCTGGCGTACTAATTCACTGATTTTCCCCAATTGGATTAGTTTTTGTTGGAGTCTTGAGCATAGTGAGGCAGTGCTGCATACTAGGAGGTAATACAACTTTTAACAATGCACATTTATCAAAGCATAGCAATTTACAGCGTAAATTTAAGCTGTAAATTGCTATGATCAAAGTACAGGCTAGCTGTGAGGCATTTTAGCATCGGTTGCAACCATGCATGTACGACACAGCCTAAAAAATTAATAGATACTGTGGGTGAGCGTCAATATAGATGTGCAGAACCTAGAAGGATTGTTAAGAGGTTTTTAACATATTCTGGCAGCATTTATGTCACCTGATTTTTTAAAAGAGAAGGATTGATTACGATAATTGGGTGAGCAACTAAGTTGTTTTATATATAGTATATAATGCAATATTGTGGGCCGAATTCACCAATAGTCAAGTTCACTGGCAACCATAGTAGCAGTATAGCGATTGTACCTTCATAATATAAAATCGGAACTAACCGGAAACTATCATTGTACTGATTAGTAAAATGCTAACATATATAACTTTTTACCGGGTCAGGCCGTTGAATCAACATCAATGATGAGAATCGGCATTGTTCCAAACAATATTCCATCGGCAAAACAATGCACTAGAATGACATTGACGATAATCACTCCATAGTTGGTATTGTTCACATCGACCTGGCGTGATATGTCGTACTCCTCTCAATAGTTGAATCTTTCACACCGGGGTGTCCCAAAGCATCTACCAATGCCCATTTATTCAAAATATACCTGGTAAACGTTTTGGCACTTCGTTGATATAAACCACACGTTGTGAAGTGTTCCACATGAATTGCCTGTAAACCTTGAAAATTAACAAGGAGCACTCGTTAAGATTGATAGCTGGAAGGATTGTACAAAATAGATGATTTATGCATTTGCGAGCAACATTCTATGGCGTCTTATTCATTGAAAGGTTAGGAAATGATTTTGTAACCTTCGTCATTGTATAGTGTGTACGTCTATGGTATTTTATGTATAACCTTCATAACTTTTCGCTATTTGCATCACCCTTTATGACCTGAGCATGAGCATTAACTTGCATTTGTATGTGCTGCTGCCTCAAATACCCAGGTTATTTTTCCAGCAATGTAACTCCACAATCCTCCAATGCAAAATCTCTCTCTTGAATATGCACATTGCTCATATATATTGCATATGCGGTAGTACGGAAAATACTTGACGGATTGAATATTTAACTTGATTTCAATTGTAGGTGACTGGCAAAACTGTGACATAACAAATTCCCATTCTGTAAATGTATAATGAATAAATTTTTTACAGGACCGTCAACATTTTTTATAAATTATAGTTCATTCTAACTTTCAAGAAAAGATTGTTCTTATATTGAAACAGCCGCAAAGCAACCCACAACTGCGAGGAAATTGAAAAGAATTTAGGGATCTTAATAAAAGTGCAAATCATTATCTTATGGGATTCTGGCACGCCGGGCAGTCCATGAGAAGCAACCATGTCATGTTCCACTCTGCTTCAGACATTGAGATATTTCCAAAGATTGTAGTCAAAATGAATAATACTTTGACGATTGGTGCCGGATTGGATTGATACTCATTGGATCGATTGATGCAGAGAAAAATAGTATTGATTGATAGTCTTGACTATGCATATTATTCGAGTGCGAGAGGTGAAGAGATGGACACTACAATGCAATCTGTGGATAATTTCGTGTGCCTTGTGAATATGACAACCAAGTTCAGCTACAACTGCCATTTAAAGCCCTATTGCATTCCAGATAATATTGCTTCACTTGTACTAGCTGGAAAAAGATATGCCGCAACTGCAAAACTTGAGATATTCTTATGCCACAGAAACAGCAACGAAATTCGTGAGCAGGGAAGCTTATCAAAGAGACAAGACAACAGCAACAATGATAAATTTGATACGGACATTTTTTCCAATCCATCGAGCAGACTACCTCATTATCACCAAGAGATTGAGTCTTGATCTGGCCGCACCGCGATATGGTCATTTTCAAAGAATATTTGATTTCTAAAGAGGCTTGAAACGTACTAGTATTCAAATGTCATGGTACTTGATGCTTCAATGCCCTCCGACGTTCAAGGTCATGTAAAATCGCTGCTCTACCATCCAACTGCTGTCCTGTTATTGTCATTAAGAGAGAATAAGAAAGCTCGAAAAAATAACATTTGAGAATATATATTTTTGTTACGTGACAAGAAACATTGACGTTATCAACTATTAGGCACAGTTATTCGATTGTTCATAATAGCACAGCACAGTTTCATAAATTACAACAAAAATAGATGCACGCAGTACATTTATCGAATGGCTTAAACATAGGTATATCTGATATTGTAATTATCATTAACATGGAAATCCCTTTTTGCTACATATTGACTTGACTTAAATGCTTTCCGTTGACTAGGATTTTGGTTCTTGTTGTTCTGAATTTAGATGACAACCCACAACAAGTCTGACATGATAACAAAAGTTGTTTATGCAGTTTTCAAGTGTTATAGTAAATGAAATATCCATACCCTGTATAAAATTCTCAATGATATTATGGTGTTGGTATCCTCATTGAAATTTAGTCACGACTAGTATCAGAGCATTTAGGAGTCCATGAAGAGGTAAGGTATTTAAGCTGTTCAAAATCCTGCTTCTGTAATACCCATCCGATGACACATTGTTATGATGCCTGGATTCGATCAACTTCTTCCATGATCACCTCGACCGTTGAGGGAATAGATGGTGATGTGTAAGTTCGGAAATTTGTTGAGTAACATTTCGTAGATTTCAGTGTAGCGCCTATTGCGATTTTGTTAATGCTATGAGTTTTGTGTATTACTCAAGTCTAGTCGAATAGGATGCATCCAGTAAAGATATTCCAAATTGCATATGTGTTGATCAAAGTCTTGAACTGTAAATCTGTAGACTTCACAACGTCTTAGAGAGTGCGAACGGAATTATGTATTGATCGCACGCTTCAAACGGTACTCGATACCCAAAGTGATATTTTCACACTCTGTAAGTTGTGTATGTTTCAATGCGCTGTCACAACTCCGACAACAAATTGTATCAATTGCTGGATTCAATAGTAACGACATGAAATTGTAATATACTGACTCTATACGTAGTCGTTTCAATTAGCCGTCACGAATTTGACCAATAAAGCATTTTGCATCGGGTGTTCAATGTTTGGATAACGAAATTGTTGTGCCATCTTTAGTGTTGGTTACTGGAAACAACTACATTTGTAAAAATATTTTCTGATATCCGTAATACGTAAAGTGATTTGTACAAACACGGAATATCTTTCAAATCAAAAACATTTCAGACACGCATAGTTTTACAAATCAATATGTTAATAACAATGTTTCTGAAAAGTTTGTTGCTGTCATAACATTTACCACAATGCAGATCTAATTAACGCAAATAATTTAATAATCAAGTCATGATCAACTATTACATATGTCAAATCAATGTGTCAATAAGGATGTTTACAACATGATAACTTTCAATGTAGCACCGGCGTTCGATTGTAAGAAATGAATTCTCAACTACGACGGTTAGACTGACAAATCTCGTTTACTCAAACATATTATGTTAATCCCAAACCGCACACCGAGTAGTATTTACTTTGTCTTACAAAATATACCGAGTAATAATTAGTTTGTCTTGCAGAATATATCGCGTAGTAATTCCTCTATCTTACAGAATAGTGACAACTTTTCAAGTTGAATAAAAAAGATGCGTTGGGATATGAATACAACCGAGTTTGCTATGGATTTTAGGTTTTAGTGATTGTATGGATTCGTGTATGTTTGGTTGTTTTTCGTATTGATACTGTTTGAGTTGGTCGGTTAACGGATTTACTTGACAATGTTTTGGTGGTTGATTCTTTGAATATGGTAAGATGGTAAGATGTCGAGACGTAATACTATTTCGTTAGCTCAATTACAACAAAACATAACCAGCATTCAAATAATCCGTAAGCTACGAGTGGATTTAAAACTTGATGCTGTTTTGTGGTTAACTCAAGTCAGTGGTCATATTTGTGTTGATTTCAGGAATGATCATGACGAGTTGGTCGGGTAAATTAGTGGTAGTAACTATGACCGTACAGAGTTGCTGACATTCAAACATCTTTTACGCTGTAATATACGTATTTTATTGTGATAAATTATTTCTCAGTTATTGTTCAGACATTCAAATCTCGTATACTCAAAATATAATATGTTTATGTCAAGTCATTTATGTGTCGATTAGTAAATAGCTTACTTTGTCTTCAGAATAGTAACGACCTTTACAATTGAATAAAAAAGACCGATCATACGAATACAACCAGGATGAATTAATTCAAATTTGTGAGTTGCAGTGATATAATCAAGTAAGTGAAAACTGGATTTTGAACACTTGTTAATGTTGTAAATAATTCTTTTGAGTATGGTAAGTATGGTAATGTCGCTTTGACAAACGAAAAGTCGGATCGCGAATAGAGTTGCAATGTTCCATTACTTGTTTCAAATCAATGTGCGTAGAATATCAATATGGGACTGTGGGAAAGTTGATAGTCATGTTTGTCAATCCTATTTCAATTCACACTACGCCAAAGTCAAAATATTTCGTTTCGGATTATCTCAATTTACCTATAGAACATCTCGCGAATGGATTCCGACACCGTACTATAACTAGATCGCTATGTCTCATGCATTATCGCGTCACCGACGTAGGATTTTACAATTATTTCACACCTTTTTTGAATAAGCGTCAACTTCACAGAGGTTGGGGCAGAAATAAGTGAAAATTTGTCGGTATTCGAATCACCGTCTACGCCGGCTCTGTTATTCGTTACTTATTAAATTTTACCAGTGAAATCCGGTTCTGTGACAAACTAAGTACCAAAATAGTATCTTGTGAGTGATTGGGATGTATGTAACAGCAAGTCGCGAAAGATGGTTATGTCCGAGACAATATCTTGTCAGCGATCGCGGGGTTTGCAACCTAATTCACACCTTTTTGAAGTGTTAGTTTGTGAACGCGGCTATTGTTGGTATCACCGTCGACGCCGGTTATGTGACAAACTTATTACCAAAATATTACTTGTGCGTGATTCCTATCTTTGTAACATCAAACCACGAGAGATGACTATTCAGATGTGCTATCTTGTGAGTGGTCGTAGGAAATATTTCACACCTTTTTGGAGTGTTAGTATGTGAACGCGGCTATTGTTGGTATTCGAATCGTCGTCTACACCGCTCTGTGGTAAACTAAATAGCAAAACATTACCATGCGACTGATTCGAAAATCGCGCTATCGCGGTGAAGTCACGACTGTGAACAGCAGACTATTCTGTAGGTGCGAAACAGCGGTATACAAGGTGCGAATAACCCGATCTGAAAGTACTATTCAGCTAGCGATCAATAGCGAGGAAAGACTTAGAACACGATCGGTCATTTGTCACGACTAAACTACATCATATATAATAATTTACGATATACACATTAACAAAGGTTCATTCACATGACTATTTACTTGATACATATTCAACGCCGTGCGAGAGATGCCTGAAAGTGCGAATCACGACCACGAGTTCTCATTACGATTCACCGCCACAGCCTATACCTGAAAGTACGAGTCACGACCCCGAGTTTTCAATACGAGTCACCGCCGCAGCCTATACCCGAAAGTACGAATCACGGCCGCACCCATAAGAACACATGGCACCTCACCAGCGGAAGGGGGGTCTGAAAGTACGAGTCACCACCCCGGGTTTTCAATACGAGTCACCACCCCGCCCATAAGAGCCCCACCCACCTCACGAGCGATCATACTAACTACTGACGTTATTTGTTATTTAGTGACCTCCAGTCTGTTATATCAAAAAATATAGAATCACCTAAACGTACTAAACTAAAAGATGCACACGATTTCAAATTGGTAGTTCTTCACTGGCATATAGGTCTTCCCTGCGGGATGGTAGCCTATTTTTCTCGTGTCGTTCAGATTGCCAAGACAGGAACATTCGTCGCCAGTCATTTAGGCACCTATGGTCAATTATACCTATATGAATTTTAAATATACATAACGAAGTTTTCGATCAGCCTAAGGGCAGTCTTTTTCGGCCAAGGTTTTCTCGCTGCCGATCGTTCTGGCACAGTTCTTGGAGTCGCATGTTACATGGCGTAAAACTTTATATGTCTTCGTGCGGCGTGACGCGGTAATGGCTAACGCCGATATGCCCACTTTTATAAATCTGGCGTATTTTATCTTGGTCGAAGAGGTAGGCCTACTTGGAAACTTGAAATCGCGCGCTTGAAACTTGAAAAAGTTACATAAAATTGCATAAAATACTCTATAATTTATGCTAATTCTCTAAATAATTTTGGGCCCCCTTTGAGCTCGCTTCCCCCAATTGTGGGACTTGGGGTGCGGCAGTTACGGTCCTGTCAATACCTCTAACTATGCCTATATCTATAGGTACTGCCCGTTCAACTGGATAGTTAGGGCACATTGCGTTGAAACAGCAGTGATGTAATCTTATCAGTCTACTCACGACTTGCCTGCAATCCTAATTGAAAACTCCAGACTCCAAGCCAAGCAAGAGTATTTTATAAATTTATTTTTCATAGATCGATTTCTCAATACTTGTGTGGGGGCCGCGGTTGGCAATCACTGGTGTAGCTGATATGTACCGACAAAAGGCCCACTGGCTGAGGGGGGTATGCGGTTTGGTTTATCACCCTATGGGGCCAAAGACCAATTTTTGGAGGGTTGCCAAAGTGCTGTTTTTAGTTTACCAATATTTGGGGGGGGGCGATGATCGGCGTGGAGCTTCAAAAGGGGGCGATGAGCCGAAAAAGGTTGGGAACCACTGGTCTAGGCGATGTAAAGAAGAGGTAAGCACAGCACAATGAATGAAAAATAAAGCGACAATGAAGCTGTGAAGCATTTGAAAAAATATATATTTACCCTATGGTGTGCCAATATGGTTTGGAGACAGCCACATGGACATGGAAAAGATTGTTACTTTTTCTCTTGTTTTTTTTTTAATGCAATGTCAAAAATCAGCATGACATTCAATATCCAATTTGACTTGTGCAATACGACCTATTCCTCATGGGCCAGATGTTGCAATAGCATTGCCTTCAAAAGTTTTACCAGCAGTTGACCAAAAATTCTCTCGGTGAGAGTATTTGTCTGAAGAATGTTCTCAGCATGAGTGTGATGATGATCAGCAGCTATATAAAGTTGAATCAAGCTGAACTGAATAACTGTGTCAAAAATTTGAATTTGCCAAATAAATCTGCTCTTATTGTAGGCTCCAGATTAAAGGCCAAACATATAGCCTACTTTGCACTGATACCACTGTTGCTATGGTATATGCATCGTGATAGTGAATACGCTCTCTTCATTGCCGGCGAACCCTCTTTAGTCTATTGTGTTGATGTCTAAGGTATCATAGAGAAATTTGGAACCGTGAATTGCGCCTCTTTATTTATGCATGAAGCAAAAAAGCTGTTTTGTCGCACAATACAAATCAATGTGCATTTATCCCTGTAGCGCAGCTGGCATCAAGAGGTCTTACGAGAATATCAAATTTGGAATAAAGTGTTCAAACTACTCAAAGGTGTAAAGTTTCCATTGATTTTGAACTCATAAATGTACTGCTGGTTCAACGATCTAGAAATACAAGGTGTCCTTGTTTTATGTGTGAATGGAACAGTAGAAATCATTGAATTATACGTAAGTGGCCATAATGAGGGAGTATCTTACACCAGGCTTTAAAATGTTTTAAAGCCTGCTGCTCTTATCGACAGATCTAATGTTGTATTTCCACCATTATATGTTAAACTGTATCTCATGAAAAAGTTTTTAAAAGCTCTGATCAAAGAGAGTGCACGTTCTAAATATACATTCACGAAACGTTTCTTCACTTGAGTGCTGTTACAGTTAAAGAAGGCGTATTTGTTGGATCTCAAATCAGAATACTCACCAAACCACTATTTCTTATTGGGAAGTCGGATTTAGAAAAACTACACGACTCTCCCTCATTGAAGTTGCATCTAAATTTCTTGATAATGCTAAGGATCCTTTTTATTTGGAGGGTTTAGTCCAGTGGTTCCCAACCTTTTTCCACCCACGTACCATTTTGAGGTTTTATGCAGTGCTCGCGTACCGCCTACATAAGTTACGCGCGTTTCCACTATTTATGACGTCATACTCACGTATTTGACCTATGCGAGTTGTATTAACAAATTCTATTAAACTAGGCCAGGGATGTCAAACATACGACCCGTGGGCCGGATCCGGCCCGCCATACGATTTTATCCGGCCCGCATAGCAATTCTGAGCACATTGAAAAAAGATTATATTATCCATCACATCCACAGTAATAAACCAAATTACAAAGTCCGCGTTGACAGTTAAATATCTTGTATTCATCACAACGCATACGCAGGGATAACGCCAGATTATGACTAAAGCAGGGGTAGCCAACCTTTTTGCCATTCACATTTCGACTACTCGTGTAGCCTACGGCCGCATTCCATGGCATAATCGTAATGAACGAGCTGGACGCCAAATACCCAGGTTAACGTGTCTATGTTCGTTTCTGGTAAACTCCAGACTAATCTATTTAATGGTAGGCTTACTATGCGCACTAAAATCGCGAGTGGTCAATGGTAATGTTAAGGAAGGAAGTGCTCATAGTCGCGCCAAGCGCGAAAAAAATTCAGATTCACAAATGAATTTCGTCATTGATATTAGTAGTTTTACATATTACCATCAAACATTTATCCTTTCTCATCCCGTGTGATCAAATTCACTGGTATAGAGTAGATGTAGGGGTGGTTTCGAAAATTTAACGCAAGTTATAAATTATGATGCATCTTCGCGTGGGCCAATTCGTATTAGTAACTTTGTAGCAAGCAGTTATTTCTTGACCTCCCATCAGGATTGTTAGTATAGTGAGGAGCACACGATTCCGAGCTGATATTTCCATGTGAGGCGCATCATTTTCCATTAATGTTCGCATCTGCATTGTGGGGCTCTGATTGCAAAGGGTGCTATACTATATTAAAATCGAAAAATGTAATCGCGTTGAATCGCGCGCAGCGCGAAGAAAATTTCAAGATTAATTAAAATCTTTCAAGAAATCGGGAGTCAATTCGTAAATTCGAATTGCATGTCGACGGCCGCCAACACATACTAATTGAATAGCGTGTCTACGGCCGCACAAATACCCTCTTACGGCCGCAGGTTGGCCACCCCTGGACTAAAGCAAAGGGAACACTGAAATATGTCTACTTGTATCGCCGGTAATGACATTGTATTCAACCGGACAAACATCGTATTTTCGCCAATTTCATTGCTCGCAAATAATGGTGTTGCGAATCGCTAGAATGAAACCCCTACGATCCGTGTATTATCTATATATGCTTGATAATAAAGTATTCCAGCGAGAAGCAATGGCACGGGGCAACATTTTGGATTCCGTTGACTGGTCCGGCCCGCGAGCGATTTCATGACTTCTATCCGGCCCGCAATGCAATTTGAGTTTGACACCCCTGAACTAGGCATTATCACTCAGGGTTGATGGGATGTATGGAATTGTTTTTTCACCACCAGTCACAAGAAGAACAACATAATGAAATAACAACACATATTCAAAAGTCAATTTATTCAATGCGATGGCTGCATTCGTTTATTTTCCACTAGCTTGTCGATGCGTGGTATACGTTTGTTTACAGCGCATCGAAAGTCATGTATGGGCGCAACAAGTCGGTTTCGTTTCTTCGACTTGAAAGTCATCAGGGATGAAAATCCTTGCTCGCATCCTCACGTATAAGAGAAAATTAGCAGCTGATGGGGAATAGCGTGAAGCGACTGCTTCAAAAATCTCAAAATCAACCTCACCTGAACTAGTAACTCCCTTCGGTCGAAAAAAAAACAGAATCTACTCGCGTACCACCTGGAAGACCATCGCGTACCACAAGTGGTACGCGTACCACAGGTTGGGAACCACTGGTTTAGTCTAAGATAGTAAAACCTCAATCCAATAAAGTACGTTAGTGAGAGCTTTGTAGGATGTGTTTCGCGTCATGCGTATGCATAAACGGACCTAAACGGGCAAATGCGCCCTTAATACAGGCGTTTTTTCGTAAAATTTCCAATCGACTTTTTTGAATAAGTGTGACTCGTGATGGGGTAATTCTGATGGTAAATTCAGAATCAGCATCGTCAAATTAGGTAAACACAATTAATCGTTCTAAAAAAAGAAGAAGAAAAAAGTTGAAAAATGTCGACCAGTGTAATTGTTCGGCTACAATCGAAACTATGCTAATAGCTTCAGTATTTGATTCATGATAAGCAGTGCTTGACTGTGCCTTAGCGCATTGTACATTGTTTGTGTTTTGTTCAGAGTAAAATATAATCTGACGAGTATTGATTGTGATGTGTGGTGTTGACTAAAAAGAGACCATCACTTTCACTCGACTTCCGATGTCCCCGAATTTTATGAAGCTCCGATGTTCGTTGCGTCGGACTCGAGTTTTTTTATCACATTTTAATACATCTTCTACAAAAAGGGATAGTGATAATATTTTTTCGAACAACAGGTGGATTTTTTGTGCTCGTGCAGCTTAGGGGGAATATTGATAATAACCCTACATCAGGGGTCGGCAAACCCCGGCACGCGTGCGGGGTCGGGTGCGGTAGCGACCAATAATTCAAGACTCACTGGCGTAATGGATACCGTTGCCAGCTGCAGAAAAACGGTTGGTGGTATTCCTTGCTTGAAACGTAAAATATTAATAATTTGAATGTTTGACACGCAAGCGGGTATAAATTTTACATATTTTGGCACGCTGCACACAAAAGGTTGCCGGCCCCTGCGGCCTACATCATCGATCGTCTCTTGTGCAAACCTGGGGGCGCCAGACCATGAATATTTTTAATAGGGGATTAAGCCCAAGTTCTATAGCTCAGTGCGCAGTGGGACTAAGCAGCGCTCAATGAAAAAAAGTTGAAAACTACTGTACTACACTGATCTGATCCATGGTTACTCACCATGACCTCGTTTTCCGATCTAACATGCATACTCTATTTTAATCCATAGAACATCACGTCGACGGATATCCGGTTCTACCCGTGAATTATTTCATTAAGCTATACGCTTAGAATTAGCGACGCTGGCAATTCACATATGCGGGACAGTATCACAACTTCCTCTGCACGATTCGCGACGTAACCACGCCACATAACCGTACCTCGTACGAACTACCAATCTAGTTAGTTGAGTTGACGTTAAACCAACCGCGTTTTGGAGTACTTTACTCATAGTACTTGGTTGTCGAACACATGGGTAGTAATCATTTGGCGCGATACGGGTTTGTCTGATGTTCTCGCAGCCATGCTAGCTCAATCGCCACTACAAAAAGTGGGTGGGTTTCAGGGTTGAAACAGCTCCCACTTCTCATGTTCTGAGATCCACGTGGAAGAGAAGTTGCTACATGCTGTACACAACTCGCCCCTGACAGCCGTCCACCAACAAACATTCGGCCACCAATTTGTCGTTAATAACGACACCACGCTACACCAGTGGGACTGACAGCGAACTCGCACGCCAAGTCGGGCTTTCATTTTCAGCTCTAAACACGTCTCTTAAACGCACATGAGCAAGCACAGATACCAGGTTGATCACAACATACCGAAATCGGCAAGCCCTATTGGGAGTCCATCCTATAAGCAACTAGGATGCTGTCATAGCCAAGCAAACTGCGTGCTGAACATAATTCCATTACATCTTATACACACAACAGAACTACAATAACAGTGAATGAAGTACATGTTTTATTAGGCATTTTTCAGCAAACAGTGATGGCCACGTAAGATGCAGATGATCCAATCCGTTCGTAAGCAGAGAATCTTTCTTCATCATAGTGGTCGCACTCATCTTGCTGTTAGCCGGCCGGTCTACTTGGACCTTGCACGCATCTTTCGGCGCTTACGCTTCAACCTCCTCATTCGCTTCTTTCTCCACTATAGAATAAAGATATGGTCAGCTTTAGATGTAGGCAACACTGGTTGTCAAACAATCAAGAGGATTGCAAAATAATCGACAAGCATGTATTATACAATTCACAAATTATTATACACATCGGGTCCTATAGTTGTTACATTTCATCGATTATACAATAGGGCTCATTACACAAATGATATTGAGCTTCTACGACTATGCTCATGCCTATTAAAACTAAGGACTAAAATGAAATTTCCCCAGTCAAAATCAACCCCGACTGGAAACAGTACTTGCTTTCCGTAAAAAGTTGCACTCGAAATAAGGGTTTCTTGCATAGTATAATCAAGTAATTCAACAGAAAGTTGTGGGTCATCTTGCCAGCAATACCAGTATGGTCTGCAACTGATCAGGAATGTGCAGGACTGTTTCAGTACGGCCGTAATCATATAGAAGACATGTGAAGTACCATACCTTGCTTTGAATGACCCTCACAAAATGAGCAGTTGCTCTAATTATGCGGATCTCAAGTATGGTGGGATGCCTATATGGAATCTCGGTTATTTTTTGAAATAAATCCAGCGTGATGAGAGCTTTGTTTGTATGGAATAATTATGCAATTGAGCAGAAAATCCTGCGTGACGTTGCCACCAATTCCACTCCGGGTGGGATGTGGTAAATACAAGTTTCAATTTTGTGCCATCCCATGAGCTTAATCAGATGTTTTTATTATACTTCTATAGACACAACAAACTTTATGACAGTGATAAATTTGGCGCCCCCTTCATCGTCATATCACAAAATACAACCAGAGTGTTTAAAATCCCATCGGACAGTTTTATACGTAATGTTATCACTGTTGATGAGAGGATTCTCCAGTATCAAACTCGGACTATAAACAGAGCAAAAACCATGAATTGGAGGTAAATCACGCCTTGCCCGAAAAATATCGTCAGTTAACCGCAGCTTCACGACCTCCTTCAGATGTTTTGATGCCCACAAGTTCGAGAACCACTGCTGAGCTTAATCAACACACTTCACAGTTGGCTCACATTCATCCTAAATTCTCTCAATATGAAACCACAACACAGAAAACGAAGTCTATGCATTAATTCGGAGTGGAATTGGTGGCCACGTCACACAGAATTTCTGTTCAATTACGAAATTATTCTATGCAGAAAAAGCTCTCATCATGCAGGATTATTTTCAAAAAATGTACCGAGATTCCATCCATCGATCCATGACCATTATGCATTTGTAAATTGTGTGATGGTTCAAGAAACATGGCGCATATAGATCAGGAAATTCTTATGGGAATGTGAGGTTATTTTCATTGCATGACATGCATTTCAGTCAACAGAAGCATGCCATATACCTAATGGAATATATTATTCCTAGTACCAATATCATAGCATAATTCTTGAAGAAATACAGGTGTAACTATATCGATATCAATTACTACTTATTTAGATACCCAAGGTCTCTTTATATGAATCATAATTCAGTAAAATTCTTCATCAACATTATTCCGAAAAAGTAGCAGCCATTTCTAATATTTTTCATGGTTGACCTAACAAACGTAAGTTTAACAAATCTAGTTTAGGATTAACAAGAGCATATAGTGAATGATAGAACTAAGTAGTACCAACCTTAGGTCTCATATTATCTTCGAAGAACTTGCGACTAGATAGCGTAGCAGCAATACAGCGATTACCAAAGATGCAACAGCTAAAGTTTAGGAGACGCTTCGCGCTCCGTAACTGATCAGAAAGGATCGAACAAGCGAGAGAATTTTTCAGAACACGAGTCCTATCTCGTTGTGGTTGACTGATCGTTATAACATATGGCTCTTGTAAGCTTGTTCGTTTATGGAAATTTCGATCAATCCATAATGATCACACGATTGCAGCACTACCAAAAGATAGTAAGGATTGGTAATGACTCTGTGAATTTACAAAGTTCTCCATCGATCCACATATAGTGAAAATAACTAAGCTACCTGACAAAGACGGTGAGGGGGCGCCATTGGCACGACAGACTCCAGATTAGTCTCTAAAATAGCAATGAAAATAATAGTAATCAATAATCGTCATATTGTATTTTCATGTAATCAAGACCCACACAATGTACAATGCGATGTAATGAACAGACAGGAGGACACCGATGCGGCAAGTTTTGAAGTGCGGGGGTGCGCCCCCTCCATCGCTGTTCTTAAGGCGTCTTTACTATGAATCCAAGAGAAAGACACCGGTGAAGGACGAATACAAGGAAGCGAATGAAAATAGGGGCCGAGGTGGATATTAGATTGAAAGACAGTATAAGCATAACAATTTACAACGTACGTTGTAAATTGCTATGGTATAAGCCTACTTGCTGATCGTCTGGATACCCAGTCCTATATTTTCATTAATCGCATTTTGTCTTGTGTATTGCATTATGTGCATGTACATTGTACATGTACTGTGTAACATAACATAACATCGTTGGGTTATATTTTTGATCTAAACAAGTCACACACAATGTACAATGCGACAAGACACAACGCGATGTCAGATAAGAGGCGCCTTTGCCAGTAGATACGTTTGATACTGAAGCGTCATTCACCTACGTTGCATGCGATGCCTTTGGTATATACTACGTGAAAGAGAAGCGATCTACTCTGAAGCGTTATTGTGTAGTGTTTACATGTTTGTCCTCTCGTGCTATCTATTTGGAATCTTTGAATGCTATGACCACTGATTCCGAAAGACAATCCGAACCGTGAAGCTGCTCTTATTCCTTTGTTGCTGAAAGTTGGTCATATCTTGTGTGATGATTCATACCGTACATTTCTCGCTGAAGTTGAAAATATTGTAAGTTCAAGACCGTTGTATGAACAAAATTTGAATGACCCATCAGCTCCAATCCCATTATCCCCTCAGCATATATTCTCACATTGAAGTCCAAGGTTTTGTTGCCTTCACCAGGAATATTTCAGAAATGTGATATTTGATCAAAAGATGGCGCAGGGTCCAGTACCTTGCCAATGAGTTTTGGAGTAAATGGAAACGTGAGTATTTGAGCTCTATGCAAAATCGAAGTAGATGGAAAGATGACAAGCGGGATTTTAAACCCGGCGATATTGTTTTAATTTCAGACCCTAATCATAAAATCAAAAGAAATCGCTGATTACAATTATGATTGTACCAGTATATGTCGTGCTTTAACCAGGGCTTAGGAGCCGGAGCCGGAGCCCGGAGCCGGAGCCCCGGAGCCGTGCATTTTCACCGGAGCCGGAGCCGGAGCTCTACATAAAATTTAGCCGGAGCCGGAGCCGGAGCTGGAGCCCGTTATTTGAGGAGTAGCTCCGGCTCCGACCTTTTTCAAAAGATGCAACAACCACATCTGCTGATTTATCATAATTAAACACCAGGCCTGAATTTTAATGCTGTGCTCAGCAATGGCGTGGAGTAAATTGCGTTCTAGTGCAACTATGATGTTGTCGACAATTGACAAGTATTCAGTATGAAGTCACAAGCCGGCACGGCGGCACCTATATGTCTTTGTTGCTACATCGGGTGTTACTGACGGCTGACGGACTCTAGATTACTATAGATAACTAACCTATTAGTAGATTAGTAATCTATATAGACCAGGAATGGCCAACCTTTTCGGCTAAAGGGGCATATGCAATTGACGAACGAGTGCGCGGTCCACTAGCCACGCCAAGCGGGTAAAATTTTCTAAGTTTATAAATAAACTAGGTGAGTATTGCGGGTCTATTGTCAACCACCCGCTAGGCTCAGTTTGCAAGGACACGACTATTCGGCGTCTGGACACATCGATATCGAAGGTCTCCGATAATATGCGACAATCATTTTGTGCCTACATTTTACCGTCGACGATTTTATGCGAGCGCAAACGCGAAAAGACTTTCTTCCGTAATTGCGAATACAGTTAGACTCAATCGGGTAAATTAGGCGTGTTTTTTTTTCATTTTCAGTAGGGGGTAGGCTACCAAGCAAGAAATCGTGTGACAATTAAACACGCGAAGCGTGAAGAAAAATTTCGCTACTATTTTAGTTTATTGTAATGTACGACGATTTACTGAAAATGTGACTGGACCCTGGATCTGCAAAATCCTCTCGCGGGCCACATTTGCGGGCCACCCCTGATATAGACAGTACCATTCGATAATTTCAGAGCCGGAGCCGGAGCTGGAGCCGGAGCAGTGGTTATAATGCGGCTCCAGAGCTGGAGCCGGAGCTAATGTATGATAGAAGAGAGCTCCGGAGCCGGAGCTGGAGCAGTTTAAATTTACGGCTGCTCCAAAGCCCTGGCTTTAACGCACTGCGGTTAGGCTCCCCTTTAAAACATTGAGACAATAATAAGAATGGCCAAGGTAAGACCAAAAATATTTCCAATTTCCGTGTATTTACTGAAGAGAAAGGGAAGTCTGTCATAGCCGAAGTTTAGATTTGTGCGAATATAATTTGCCTGTATTTGACTACAATATGAGTGGTCCTCTTCCTGCACTAATTTTCGTAGGCGCAGCATCCTTCCACGACCAGACCCTGTGAGCTACGAAAAAGGCCAGTGATAATACCGTCGCCGTGATGCACATAATTGTTAACAGCAGTCTCTCGGCCTCGTTCTTTAAAATTTAGTTCATCTAATAGGCCTACCCCAACGTTTCTTGTTCAGATAATCCTTAAATACATCCATATATGATGATACCTTCCTCTACGAATTTCCTTTACCTTTGGCTAGTTTTCGACTATACATGCATATAACAAACTAATCTTTCAAGTAAACACGCATTGCAAAGATTACTCTGTCGTTTTATGGTTCGAGTATTTATTCAATCCCAACGTAAATATATACATATGCTTGTTCTAGTTTGATATCGAGAAACATGAATGTAGAAACATAAATTACACTTCAATTGCTTTTTTCTTCTTTTAGAAGTATTCAACTCTGCTGTTTCTGTTTCAATTGCTCCTTAAATTCATACAGCCCTTTGTTGCACACGTCGTAGTACGGAAGCTTTTTGAGTTTTGCAACCCAAGTCGTAATATTTTTGAACTGAGACAAATCAAGATCGAAGAGCTCGGTGAATGTGACTCCGGCCAAAACAGATAAATCTAAACAATATGAATGATTTTTAGACTGAATATTTTTGAAGTCAGAGGATGTGACTGCACCAATGTGACTATAAACAAATAATAAATTACAATGTGTCTCCATGGCACACCGACGCGTTTTGTGATGGTAGCCTATATATTTTTATATGCGTTGAGTAAAGTTCACATGAGTCGATAGTACAGCAAGGAATCGAATAGAATATATGATGGGCCATTGGTAATGGGTTCAATACCTAAATCGGTAGCTAACTACGACACTCTCCGGTCACTCAATAAATCATATCTCTTTACAAAAATGACAGTAGTTGACGATGATAAATTCCCAGCATTCCTCGCTTAATTGTGCTATTTCAACGACTGCGATCCATACTGTCACAGACCCATACATTTCAACAGTTCTGTTTGTACAATATACGTTGTACAATGTACGTACATGTACAATTGTACAGTCACAATGTAGGTATTTCATTATTGTGCATCCCAGTTGTATAGTCACGCCCTAAAATTGACATCATCTCGATGGTGTGCTGGAGGCCAAGAAAATTATAACTATGGCAAGAGAAGAGGTGACAATCAGAGACGGGGTTGTTTCGGTGATCACTCAGACATCAATAATTAGCCTATATAGAATTTGTGAAATAAAATACATTGAGCATACGAAATTTCATACCTGCTATAGTCAATTGAGATCCAGCTACATACGGATGTTCAGCGAGATAGTATTCATCCAGTACCTTCAACGCTTTGAATACCTCCTCTCGTTTTTCGTCTATATCAACATTGTCTTTATTCCCGAAAAGTTGTGGTCGCTGATATGATAGATAAAATCGGACAGAATATTATAAAACAACAATCCGCGAGGTCACGTGCTGCGGACAATGCACTACTCACCGCGTATTCCACAATAGCATGATAAAAAGTACTCTGGTCGGCATTGAGCACATTGTCGACTCTCGCGCGAGCTTTGGGATCTTTCGGAAAGAGCGGATGCGTTGGTCCCCCGAACATTGTCACCAAATACGGCATAATTGCGCGACTATAATCAAGCGAGTTATGTAGAAAATTCATCTCAAATATCCAGAAAATGATATATAATATATCACGGTGTCCATAGCGGTCTATCTAAATGAAATGCCTACCTCTCCCAAATTTTGAAATTTCCATCAACGTATGTAGGAACTGTGGTCATCGGATTTATCGCAGAGAATTCCGCAGATTTATGTTCGCCTTTGAATAGGTCCAACGACTGAAGCAAATAATACCACGATTATCTATGATATTAGTGATTGCGGACTCATACTTGATGGCAAAGCAAATCAAATATGTACCTTGATGTTGGGCTTGATTCCGAGGGCACCGCATGTCATAAGCACTGCTCTGCAAGGAGCACTTGGCCATGCTACGTATAGATCTCCACGAACATCTTTAACAGACGACCCAGAATTTGAAGGCCCCCCTGATGTAGACTGAATCTATAATTGAAATACAAAATTGGTGGCCTGTCCTCAATTTGTAAAAGTACTGTATAGCAAATGTTCAACTCGTGCAACCACATACCTGTACTTGCTTGGAACTATTGCAACCCATATTCTGTGCTGTGTGGAAGGTGGATGAATAACTGATCTGATGCCAATATAGCAAGAGGTAAGTGATGCGACTGACCTATATTACGTCGCGAAGAGAAATTAATGCTGAATCATAATTTCGCGGACCTATTCTCAGATTTTAGATTCCATGGGAATAAAGGATTTTTGTTTGTCAAGTGCGCGTTACTATTATTACGGCCATAGCTTGTTTACATCAGTTACGGGTTCTTAGCAACAGGATATCGCTCACAAAAGTTCAGTTATAAACACAATAAAGGCAGGTCTACACCATCCCATTGTGAATAGACCGTCAGTTAAATACAATACCGGAGCTTTTTGTAGATGATATAACACAAAATGATACCTATTAAAGATGTAGGCAATAGCCTATATTATGTATGTAGACACAATTCATGTCTGATGTGACAAAGGTCGTATTCAAGACATATGTTTTGATCAATGGTATTTTTGTATATATTATTGATTCTTTATCAAACCACGTAATTAGGAGATAATGGCCTAATTATTTTCGAAAAACGAAATCGCATATGCTTGAAAAAGCAGTAGATTGCGATAATAAAATCATAATCTAGGGTTTCCATACGTCCTCCTTATTGAGGAAATTGAAAATGGCAATTCGTCTTCCTTTACTTCTTTTGAAGCTCGGCTAATGGACAGCGTCAACTGAAAATCGGCATCAATCACGTGATAGGTGATACGAACGTTCGAGCGGGTCATTCGGGAGTCGAGTCAAAATGATGACACTTTTTTCTTAAGCCCACACAGCAAATTTCAAGTAAATATATCGAAATCAGCTCTTAGCAGTTTAGGTACACTAACTTCCATGATTTTGAAAAGCTGTCCTACCTTCCGATTTCAAAATATGGTAACCGTATCATAAGCACTGGACGACAATTTTCCAGCGTTGACGTGACGTCATGGATTTATATCGACGTTGTGCACAAAATTTAGGCCAATTTAAGCCCCACGAAGCATTAGAAACATCCGTGATTTCACCCTACCTATTTTTCGAGTATAGTACAAACTATAGAATCAGGGTTGTAATGACTCGACTCGAGTCACGATTTTATGATGACTCGACTTGACTCGAGCCATTTTCTCAAAATACGGAAATGAATCGACTCGAGTCAATCTGCGTATTGACTCGACTTGGACTCGAGTCATTGCGCATGACTCGCACCAAGTCATATGACTCGAGACTCAGACCGACATTTCATTGTTATTTCGAAGAATAGTAAAGTAAGCACACTATTGGGATTTCGTCTATTGGTACTAGTACTTGAAAATGCGACCAGAAACTGCTAAAATGAGAAAAATTGCAATATTATAAATGCGAACTATTCAATATCACCAAACAGAGTTATAAAAAGTGGATTTAGCAAGACTTTAACTGGAAACTTGTCATTCAACACAATGACTTGGACTCGACTCGAGTCATAATACCATGACTCGGACTCAACCCTCTGGTCGCTGACTTGGACTTGACTCGATCATGAATTGAAAATGACTCGACTTGTGACTTGGTTACAACCCTGTATAGAATACGTGTTGAATAGATTTGGACGACTACGAAATCTAGCATATTGAAATTGATCTAAACATCAAAAAACCAGAACAATGCTCTCCTCGTTGACCTGACTCAAATGTAACTAGACAAGGAAAGTGTGAATCCTTTTAAACACTTAGCAGCGCCAAATATATTTTCAGACCAAAAATTCTACAACTTCCTACCACCACACACGGCTCATTGCAAATCTTGTAGCACTAGTAGTTTCAGAAAATGCAGTTTATGACTTTTTCTTCTTATTTTTCTTTCCTCCGCTTTTCTGTGAATTGATGTCTTCTCCCTTCGCCAACGCAGCAGCCTTTTTCAATTCCAGTAATTCCATAACAGCTTTGTCTATAACACTTTTTTCCGCCTTATTAGACTTCAGCTCCCTCACAACTTGACCCTGGGAGTATTATAAAATAGGCAGTCACAATCGTTTTACTGCACAACTGATAAGTGAAGTCCGTAGAGGCATCTGAGAGTGAATGAAGACACAGAGATGGTCAAACTAATTATTGACATGAGAAGAGTAGCATTAAGCAGTGCATATGGATAAGGGCCAAAATATGGCAAGAATACTAAAGGAAAGAAAAGTACTCATGGGGCCCTAAAATCAAGTGTTTGAGTAATATATTACTCTAATACATTGGTACTCTACGTCCAACCGGATGTATTCGATTGTGAACACTATCGAGAATTTAAAAGTTACCAATTTGCCTCTGTGCATGTGCAATAACTTGATACAAATTTGTACTGATTCATCCATTCATGGTCAGGCAACGTTTGGCGCATTTGTTGACAACTGAAGTCTGCGAGTTCACTGGAATTGGACGGTATGCGCAACAAAATTAGATATATTTTATATGGACATAAAGCAAGAACTAATAGGGTAGTAGACAATAAGTCGATGCATATTGCATACTTTGTCCATAATAACTGTTTAGCACCAGTAATAAAAATCTGCAAATCTGAAAGTTTGATTTTTTTGAAAGGGCTCGGTGACTGGAAAACGGCTGCGAACCACTGGTGTAACAGGCTGGGGTCTAGATTTTATTATGTGCAGTGCATGCTATTTTCCATGTGAACAATCCAAAAGAAGACATCTTGCTCCCTACACAGGTCAAAAACATGATGTACATACACTTTAGTACAAAAGCTTAGCAAACCCACTCCTGTTACAGAGGCCAAAGTAGATAGTTAGCCAGAAACATTGCTAACGGAGAAAATAACATTTCGCAAATTGCCAGAATGTTACAGCACTAATTAATATGAACTTTAACATACATGTACTGTACGACGTACGTACATTTGGCTATTAGTCACATATGGTAGACCACTGCCAATCTTTGTATTACACACAAAGTTGCCGAAACAGCCATTGCAGAAACTTTCTCCATATTACCTTGATGGGTATCCACTTGTGTTCTCGTGAATATTTATATCTTTCTCAAACAGTCAAGCCTTTGTTGGCTAGTGTGAACGAGAATACATCTAACTTTCATGAAAGTGTAGCGCGACGACAGACACACTGGCTTGCAAGTATAACAGCTTCACACGTTCACATGGGACCACGAACTTCTTTTCACATACAGAATCAAAATTTACCTGAGCTGAAACTTTCGCTTCGAGCGCAGCGATTTCAGAGTCGGAAGCTTTATTGCTTCCGTTACAGACTTGCGGTTGAGATTCCTCTTTTGGTTGCGATTCCTGTTTCGGAGTCTCCTGATCTCCGGCGTAACGATTCTTCAAGTCTTCCATCTCCTTTTCGTCCAGTTTTCGGAACAATGGAGAAGGCTATGTATTGGAATATAATCAGCTTCTTCCCACCGGATAATAAGGGCAACTGTTACAAACTATATATTGGCACCTTGTTTATGGCGTGTCCAGAAGGTAGGAACTGAGTGAATTTCATGGACAACGTTTTCGTTAACTCCATCGGCGCATTCATTTGCTCCCAGATGATCTTAGCTGTGGCGGGCATGAATGGTTCCGACAAAATAGAAAGGAGAAATCCCAGGTTCACAGCAACCGTCGTGACTGTGCCGGCACGCTTCCTGTAAAGACAAAATTTTACCATGTTACATACCATCAACTGTACATACCATCAACTGTAAAGTTCACAGTTACTGAGATGCAGCACAATAAAATAGTTATATTTGTCAGAAGTAGCACTACTAACTCCGATTTACTTCAACTACTTACTAAAGTCTACTTACTTGATAATTTTGCAAGATAAACAACCTACTTTTTTAATTTTGTTTGGCAGTAAGAAGTGTTTGGATGGAATATATACAGTATTATGAGTGCCATTGTGATAAAAGGCGTTTAAATATAGTTCCCCCCCCCCCCCCAACCACTGTCACAGAATATAGAGATTCTGGTTATTGCCACAATCAATTCTGAGACTCGCTGTGATTTTGGAACTTTGAAAGTTGTCATAGTATGTGGTGACATGACCTGATCTACATTTTCAAATTACTCCTTTAGAAAAGATTAACTAAAGAAAAATCCAATTTAGGGGTATTAAAAGTCCCTGAACACGAAAATGCCAGATTGCCCAATGCAATCGGAACCATATATATAAATTGGTGGCAAGATTACTGAGTAAACTCACTTATCCTCCGCCGATCCTTTCATCAACTTCCACGGTTGGTTTTCCTGAAGATACTGATTGCCGAGTTTGGACACGTTCAATATTCGTTTCAAATTCTCCTTCAACCTAAAAAAGAAGTCTCAGACCACCAGTTTTCAAGATCACCCACGTCGTCAGCTTCACCTGATTTTCTCCATATCGACCATATATTCCTCCAGCTCCCGGTTTACCAGAGCTATGAGCTCGATGTCCTTATCGCGCAAAACTACCTCGGGCAGAATCCCGCCGTAAGTACCGGCGGTAAATTTCAGGGCACTGCAACTCAGACGAGAAGCTTCAGTTTTGTTGAACACGAGCAACTTGAAACAAATTTCACCGATTAATGAAATTTCCCAAGTTGTTCAGCAGCTCCGAATTGTTCTTGAGCATAAAATCGCTCCAGTTGAAGGTGGTGTCTTGATTCTCCGGACGCATGTACAATAGATAAAATCTCCATATATCGGCGTCTTCAAAAATTGATGCAATAGCCAGATTTAATTTGTTTTAAACAAAGCGGATTCTCCAATTCCAGCCGGATTTGGAATTTAATTTATAGTCAAACTAATTTTGGGGCATGGAATTTTCCATGCCGAATTCAGTATTTTCATGCGAATTTTGAATAAATTCGAGGAAATACAGGATGTGGAGTTGTATTCAGTCATAATCATGAACTTTGGGATTTCGCATTGAATTTGAACCGAAAATCCGGATGTTGAAATAGTAAAGCCAGCAATGAGCAAAATTCTACTTTGACTTTATCATAGAGCAGTATTGGGAGCAAGTCACTCGATTTTTGATGGTGACTTGAGTCAAGCCAAGTCAAGTTGCCATTTCGAAGTATGAGGCCTGATAAAGTCATTGCATTTTTCTAGCTGTTAAAAATACAGATTGAGTTGCCATCCATTTTGAATCGAGAAACGAATATAGATCCAAAGATAAATGCAAAAAGCATTGCTTCACTCACGCATACCTAGAACTGCTAAACAACGTAAGCAACTGTATAGCCTCAGTCAATCCACATTTTTTAAACGCCGAGCCAAGTCATTTTTGCAAAGTGACTCGGGTCAAGTCTAGCCATACTAAAACGTTGACTCGAGTCCTGTCATGACTCTAGTCATCCCAACACAGCCCTAGAGCAATGCAATCTTACCTATGCCTGTTTCTTGCGCGTGATTGCCAAACACTCCAACTCCCCTACTTTTAGAGAACTTACCATCTTCATAATTTAGATATTCTAAAAAATGAACAAAGCAAATGTAAATACGAAGGTTTACATACATCAATGGTCTTACCGGTTGCATTCAAGTGGGAAACAAGGGAATAATCATCGTCAGTACCAAGTAGACATGATGGGAAGATAACCGAGTGAAAAGGCACGTTGTCTTTAGCCATGAAATTGTATAACTCGACTTCCTGGAAATGTATTTCATACGACTCAATCTAGCCGAGTATTCTTGCACAGATATGTATCAAACCGCTGGATTTTTCCACCACTTCTCCCATTCGGATGTGTAGTTCGCGGTGATCGAAAGGTAACCGATTGGGGCGTCAAACCACACATAGAACACCTATTAAAAATAAAAACTGATATTCAAAGTAGTTGAGATGTTACTCAAGGTCCGCAGCAGGGCTGGGTAAAGTAAAGACTATGTACCTATTAAGGACCTATTATGACACAACAACAGTATTATCGTCTCAAAAAGTTCAAGTATAATAGCTTATTAGTGGCCACAACGAAAACGATGCTAGCTACGCTACATGTCATGCAAAACAATCTCATATTTCAGGAGCATGACTATTTCGCAGTGACCATTAATGATGGTCAATCACTGCAAAAATGTGGAATATTTGGAGCCTTTTGCAGCATGTCTTTTTTTTACGCTGAGATACGGCTAACCAAGGTTTCGAGGTTCCAACAGCGGACACACAGTATCAAAGTATATTTTTTGTTTTTAAAATATTACTCTCGGTGTGAAAGCGTATATTAAATCGGGAAATATTCACCTTGTCTGTGTACCCCTCCAAAGGAACAGGGGTACCCCATTTCAAGTCCCGGGTTATACATCTCGGCTTGAGACCGTCTCGCAACCACGATTCGGTGATCATCTTGGCATTTCCGGTCCAACCGCTATTTGAAAACGATTTTTTCAAATGTTCACGCAGTTTGGGCTCCAACTGAGAAGTTTGAAGACAAGATATTGTAAGCACAAGTTATGCTATCTGAAGCGAGCCAATAAGTTGTTTCAATGATGTGTATTGATTTGTTAAATATTAAAGCTATTCCTTGAAGAGAGCTTGAAAGCAGTATTTAGCTGATTTGCTATAAAAAAAAACGAGACGTTCTTATGACATTGTAATGGTGAGTGAGTTATAGCCTTCATGTGTGATACATTGTCGCAATTTCCGTCGAAAAATAAACATGTTTAATATTGTTGCTTCACGGTTTCACTGACAAATGAGAATGAGTGGGAAGTCATATAATTATGCCCCGGTGCATGATTAGTGAAACAACAGAGAAAAAATGCTTTGGATGCAAAACTTAGGAAATTGGTAAATTGGAGTGTGAAGCATGGAAACGATACTATATTTAGTTCAATAATAATTTGCGTAACTTTTACTACCATCAACTCAGCCAAATAATGTACAATGTAATAAGTAAGACACAATGCCATCCAAGTCCATATAAAAATTTCTATACTCTCTTCAACAAATAATCAAGGTCTACAGTTGCACAAGTGCATCAAAAACCTATGTGAGTACTCGAGGAAAAGTAGGAATACTTCAACATCCTCACCTTAGGAAGATCAATGTAAAGATGCTCCGATGATTTTACTTCAGGCGGTGAGCTGCACAACTTACACCTTGGAGCCTGAAAATACAGAAATACATATCACACGAATTTCATAAGATTTGGTCGAAATAAGGTAACCTTTAACTCAATGGCATTAATCAGTTTCCCACATTTATCACACTGGTCCCCGCGAGCATCTTCGTAGTTACATAATGGACAAGTGCCTTCCACGAACCTGCAAGAAACAATTACGCAATTCTACATTTTAAATCTACTGAATGCTGGGAACACAATCATTAGCAAAAACAAGTCTCACCTGTCTGCCAGAAAGCGATCACACGAAGCGCAATACAATTGCTCTACAGTCTGCGGCATCAAATAATTGTTTCTGTGCAGGTGCCAAAATATGTCTTGAGCAATCCTGAAACATACTTGAATTAACACAATTACAACCAATCTCGTCAGTTGACATACTTGGTTTGCGCTTCGGTAGTCGTCCTTCCAAAGTAATCGAAATCAATTCCGAACCAATCGTAAACTTCACGATGAAGCTTATTATATTTATCGCAAATCTGCAGAAAGATTTCGATGTAACAGATACAATAAAATATGCGCTCAATTGCCTTGAATTCCAACCTGTTGTGGTGTGAGACCTTCTTGCACCGCTTTAGTTTCAGTGGCCGTACCGTATTCATCAGTGCCGCATATATACAAGCAATTCCAATTTCGCAGTCGACAGTATCTTCAAATAAATAAGTGTATTTAATGCTGGAGTTGGCATGTATAGACACACCAGTACCTTGAAAACACATCCGCACTCAGTACGCAGCCAATTATATTTCCGAGATGAGGTATGTTGTTGACATAAGGCAACGCGCTTGTGATCAAGATGTTTCTCTTCCCTTTTTCTGGCAATCTAGAAATGTTACCTTGGAGCAATATTTTTGAAAGCAGATGCAAGAAACGCGCTTTACATTGGATGATGTCTTTCAATTTCCGAGTTTGAGGCGGGCCCTGCAACCCACGCCGTTTCAGCAGCCTTCAAATCGGATGGTGAAATTTGGTCTGTAGCCTTGACAAGATTATGTTCAGAGACGCCATCTCGAGTGAACACATTTAGTAGATACCTTTTTCTCTACAACTGGAGACTGGTGTTTGGATTGGCCGTCCACCCTTGATTTCACAGAAGAGTTTTCTTTATGCACGTGTGTGAAGTATTCCTAAGCACACGAGTGGCACCCTGTACAACTTATGGAGAGTCACTAGGCCTATTTATTACACTTACTGACACACAGTCCCACGATAGCATGCCTAGTGCCTCGCGAAAGTGGGGCTTCTCGGCATACTTTTTCAGCCAGTCGCAGAGATGAGAATACTTTTTCAATACTGACTCATGTTGACTCAGCAGAGGATACAGGGCTGCTGCGTATATGCACTGCAGAATTGGATCCTGTAAAACAAGGAACAAAATATTATCTGATCTAAAATAGTCAAGTGAAATCGGTGGCACTTGATGCACATACACTACGTAGTTATATCAGGAGATAATTATACAAGCATACATATGCATCTTAATTCAATTCCAGTTACACATTTACTGGCTTCGAGAGATTATAAAAATCACAAGCAGTCCAACCAGACTCCGCTTTCTGCTAAAATGCCTATCTCAACGGTATCATACTCATTTAGACATATCGGCATATTGCCACAGCGTGTTGCATCCTTATTGGGACTTTACATATTCTACAACAGGAGTGATCTCAAATTATCTGTGGATCTGCTATTCTATTCATTTCAGCAACTATGATTGATGACCTCGTCCCACAATGGAAATTATGGAATGGTTCCGAGAACATAGTAAACATTACATTCTATAATAGCTTTTGCCGCCCATCACTTGCTTCTTCACCAATACTTGTATAGACCTACAACCAGGGTTGTAATTTGTAATGACTCGAGTCGCAATTTTTCGTTGACTTGAAGTCAATTTGCTTAATGACTTGACTTGTACTCGAGTCATTGCGCATGACCCTACTAAGTCATGAGTTGATACCAGAGGTGGTCAAAGTAGTCAAGGAATCTACTCAAGTAGAACTAGAAGTGACAAAATCTACTCAAGTACGAGTAGAAGTACTTCTTCCATAAGCCACCTAAAACTACTTTTAGCAGAAGTAGAATTGACTGACTTCAAATGACTCAAGTAAGTAGGTAGTTTTGAAAACAGTCTTAATTCGTTCGAATGCGATACCGGTACTAACCCTTTGTCTACTAGAAAACCCCGTCTCAGAGAATATCATGACATGGCGCCTTACCCTATATTATAAGGTCCCAAGGTTTGGTGAAGAGCAATATAGAGAAGTTGTAACAAATAATAACAAATATTGTGGATCGTAAAATTTATATTTATTGTAGCTTCATTTTCGGAAAATAGAGGCATTACTATACACTTGCTTTTATGCTTAAACATGTATGTTCTGCAGACAAAAGAATTTGAAGTAATTAGAACTCAAAGTATGATACTCGGAACTGAAAGTGAAATATAAATACCACTTCTAAAAAGCGGAAAATATAATTCATGTCTTTTGTCCATAAAGTTTCAAAGGTGATCTGCTAGAACAGGTGTAACGTTAAAAAAATCCGCATTTTCCAGATTAGCAGGACACGTCATGGGCTGCTAGATTATAGGTAATTACTAGATTGCGAAACAGTAGTTTCAAATCTTATGGTGGGCCATATTTACTGTCATGAAATATTTGATACGGGCGACAATGCGGTTTGGAATCAAGCAATCCGGTACGGAAATAATATTCACTGATACTTTCGTGAAAACATATTTGTCACTCTATATAACTACTGCTCGCGAAGCGCAACAAAATTTCTGGGCTTTACTCGACTTTTATGGATATTAAATGTTGGTACGCAGTGAAAACATCACCTATATTCCTCAGGCTATCTTTCGTATTGGGGGATTAGACTACTTCTACCTGACAAACTGAAAATAGCAAAAGGTAAGTAAGTAGATCACAAAATATTACGAAGTAGAAGTAGAGAAAATCAGATCTACTTGAGTAAGTACCAGAAGTAGAGGAAAACTACTTGAGTACTTCCCAAAAGTAGAAGTACTTCGTTACTGACCACCTCTGGTTGATACTTTCTACACGACTTACTCAAGTTTCCTAAATCGTTACCGACAATTGGAAAATAGGCCCTGTCTTTAATCAGTTTGAATAAACATATTCAGAGTGAGAGAAATGACAATGTTATGAATCAGAGGCCTTCGATATCAATCATCCAAGAGTTTCAGCGAAGTGAGTTGAACCTGACTTGAACTCGATAAATAACAGTAAACACTATGACTTGTACTCGAGTCTTAACACTATTGCCCGTTGCTCTCTGACATGGACTTGACTCGATGGTCGGGTTACCATATTTTGGAATCGGGAAAGTGGGACAATAATAATTTTCAAAATTTTTTAACTAAGAATACCGGAAGTTAATCTTGAAAAAATGGTAAATTTCTATAACTTCGCAGTCGGTTGACTTAAAAATAAATAAAAGACCAACTTTCCGGCTCAGCTACCAAAATAGCCGCCGGAGCGTTACTTCAGTGCTGATTTACTGTATCTCAATTTGGCACTATATTTAACCAAAATGATCAAAAAAGAGGACATTTAGGCGTCCTCGGAGGACATTTTCAAAAACCTGAAAAAGGAGGACGTAATGGTAACCCTACTTGTTGGTGAATTGAAAATGACTCGACTTGACTCGAGTCAAAACTATACGTGAAATTGACTTGTGACTTGATTGCAGCCCTGCCTACAACTCATTTTATATCGTGATTGATTAATTAGCTCTATAAAATTATTTTATTGGTAATCGCACCCGCATGTGGTCTAAGTAGTTATTAATGAGACTCCGATGCCAGCCGAGATAGTGCCGTGAATATCTACTAAATTACAAGCAAAAGTAACGATTTATAAGATATACCAAAAGTACTTTACAAAAGGTATTGAAGATACTATCTGACTGACTATCTGACCGAGTGTCTTACTACGATAGTTGAAAGATATATTTACTTATTATGAAAATATAAACATACCTGATCCAAATCCTGCTTAGTCCATGCTTCATTCAAGGCTGACAATGCCGATTGAAAGTCCGCAGACAATTCTTTCTGCTGCAAGGCCAAGAATTGAATCACGTTTTGTCTTAAACACTGCTGTTCCCACTCGATCCATTGTAACGTCTTGTAATTGACTTGATCGCCAGGTTTCGATACTTTGTGAAGATACCTTGACATGAGATCACGAGGTATTGCCATTGGACAATCTAGTGAGTCAGTCTAGCAATGTAAAATTTATATGCTATTCAATTTTACCTTACAGCCGCATTTGCTGAAAACAACACCGCAGTCGATGGTAATTTGATGCTGAGTAGGTATTCTGAAATTGTATGCCATTCATCAGTACAAAATAATGCTAGAAATATGAATTGAAGTTTTACCAGAAGTGTCTATTGACAGTGACATTTCTCTCTTGAGCGAGCGGCAAGCAACTGCTACCTTAAGCAGCTCGGGAGAAATCGGAGACTTCACAACCAAAGACATTGTTATGTTACATCTAATATGAAGATACAATCTAAAACAACTATTGCAAATGTTAAAGGCAACAGTATTAAACCCAAAATAGCATTTTGTTCACAAAAACAAAGGTGCATAACATTTGTATTGATCATATGAAATTCCACGTTCACCATCACATGAACCATCATGTTTGACACATGATGCCATAGAGTTCTTTCACTTTAGTTGACTAACAACTGATTTTACCAATTACTGCAATAATCATTGATTCAACCTTTCTTGCTGACTATGTGACACGTCCGACAGAGACAGCTACCTCTTGAATTTTCAAACCTTACATTGCATCTGATAATTCCAGTGCGCTCATTATGAGTGTGCTGTGTACGATGTTTTGATTGTTCCGTAAGTCACAGATATGTGATACTTTGTGTATTCTTTGGGTGTTTTTCTTGGGCTGAATGTTGCCGAGAAAGTATCAATGTAAAAGCAGCTGTTTGAGAGGAGACATCAATCATCTTAAATCTATACCTTGTTTCAATTTGCCGTGAAGCTTCAAGCGTTAATAAAAAAGGTTTTCGAGTCATTATGTGTTTGTATTTGAGTATTTCAAGGATGAGACAAGCACCCACCCAGACGGTAGCTACAATCAACATGTGGAACAATGAGTGCGGATGAGAACCAAAACTGTGAGAGCAGCGTTTTCGCTTTGCAGAGAACAGAACCGCCATGGATATAACTGGCATTAATGATGGTGTAATAAATGTTTTATTTGGGTAGTAGTGCTACTGTAAATCAACAGCTTTGAATTTGCAGGAGCAAATTTCATTCATAGACAATGTTTACATATTCGATTGGTAATCATCAGTCTCTCCACCAGACCCCAGTCAATAATATCTATCTTGGATATTCAAAACCGAAAGTGCGATTCCATGTTACGATTAAATGCTGAATGCATATTTCAACATTTTTCGGAGCTCATTCGAAACATTTCTGAACCACCCTCGGCAATGTTAAATCATGAAATAATGCGGGTCACGATTGGACTCGAAGCCTATATAAAGTAAATGAGGGTTGCAGTCCAGCGATTATAACACATCATTGAAACAGTAACACAACTAGAATAAAGTTACATTCATTGCATTCATTACATGTCAGGCAATATTGCTTTGAACATTTTCTTGTTTTTATCACAACCTCAGATTTCAAACAGTAAGGTTTGGTCATTCGACCTCTATTTCACTCAACTATGATTGATTCATCGTGATTGATAACAAAAGAAATATGGACAATATTGGTCAAGGGAACTTGAATTGTATATTTCTATATCCTGGAATTAGTTTCAAATTACTCTGTAGAATTCAGTATGTCCGATGTTTTCTTATTCCGAGCAGAAGCAGTAAGTAACAGCGTAACAACCACAGGTCAATTTCATAAAACAGAATGTCACTAATACTGCTTATCGCTGCTCGTCGTATTCAGAGACTATATGACACCACCGAATTGATGTGAATTTCCTGTCACACAATGGTGTGCTTTGATTATGGCGTGTTGTACTGCACTCAAAGCGAATATATATTCTGTTCTAACTGGTAACTTGTATGTCAGTCCTCGATTAAGGAATGGAATGGTGATGTATACTGTCAATAACAAGAATCATGTCAACACATATTCATCAGGTATATCAATTGGTGGGATCGTTGAGCCTGAGGCACTTCTGTGTTTACTATCCTATATCGAAATGCTTCTAACGTGTAACAGATACTACTATGCCGCACTTGAATATCTACTATTATCTGCTAAACCTCTCAGGTATAATAACTCTAGACATCACGCGATCACAGAAGGTTGATTTATTGACAATAAATTCAGACTTCACCAGTTGATTCGATGTCGTACAATTCACCAGTTGATTCGATGTCGTACAATAGAATGTCTCTGGTATGCCCGAATGAATGCAGTCGAGGTATATTCCAAGGATTTAGGAGTCTTGTTGATCCCTCAATCGCTTGATACCATACTTCACTGTCGCAGCGGTAGTTGTTTCAGGAACCCAGGCTCCACCAGCTATCTTTCTATCCAAGGACTTGCAGTACCATATACCCACAGCCACTCTTTTCAGGTCATCCTTTCCGCTGGGGCCGGTGTATTTCTTGTGCTGGGACACCTCCATGCGCTTGATGAGTTTACGAAGCGATGCACCGTATCTGGTTCCATACTTTCCGACGATTCCGACCTTTTTGGTACGCTTCGCCATGATATCCCTGCGATACAGCTACCCAACAGTACTGCACAAACGAAAAGGACCCGTGGATTTCGCACCGCCATCGCGTGGATCAGAATTCACGAAAATGTCGTGGATTGCATGGTCCGCTTTGATAGCTGAAAATGAAAGCTACGCTGTAAATTGCTATGATGAAAGGGCGGGTGTTCGTTTTTAGTAGCATTTTCTTATCAGTTCAATACACCTCAAAAATTGCGATACAATGAAAAGATAGGAAAGTGTCGAAACGACTTAGAGTAGTCTTTGAGATCAGACACTCACCTTGACCTAGGCGAATTGTAAGGAGGAGGTATGCACTGCGCACCGAATGAAAAGTATAATAGAAGATAGCAAGAAAAGCAAGCGACAAAAATGGAGTGGCATGTGACGGAAGACGAGAGCGATAGGTCAGGTCGTAGTCCGGTAATCTTGAGGGTGCACTAGTATTCATTTTGTAGAAATTATGCTGGTATTTCAAATTGAATGTGGACAAGCTCGTCGACTGTCGGATAGCCGGCGGGATACTGTTCCACACATGTCAGGTCCGGTATATTTGATAGAGCGATCATAGCAATTTACAACGTTGCAATGGAGCGATGTTCTTTTCGACCTATCAGATGATCGACGACGTGGATGCGTGTGCGCCGTACTTGTGCGCTTTTGATTCCGACGTAAAGAAGTCAATGAAATATTCGGGGCAGACCGCAGTGGAACTGATACATAAACTTCACGATTTCTAGTTTACGCATATCTTTCATGTTCAGGACACCGAATCTCTTCAGCAGCACTTGTTGGATGGGTAACCTGGCCGCTCTGGGCCCCTAGCGAAGATACGGAGTACGTTAAGTTGTAGTTTTTGCAGTGCCTCGAGTGTTATCTTGCATTAATGATGAGATCTATTTCACAAGACCAGTGAACACGCACAGACAGGGCCGTAACAGCACTTCGTCAGCCCCCCCCCCCCAATACGTTCGTGTTGGGCCCCCATAGGGTGATAAACCTCGCCCCCAGAACCTCCTCCCAGCCTGTGCGCTGTTTCCCGCTACTTATCCTTTACATTGGCTGTCCATTCAGTGTGTCAGCTTTTCTAGCCTAAACGCGCAAAGCGGGAGAAATTTCTATAATTCGATGACTGAATCGGTCAATATCATTTGGAATTGCATAGGCCTATGTCTTGCTATTAATTTTTACCCTCTCTCTGGTCACGTAATCGGATACCGGTAGAGCTGATTGAGGTGTGTTTGAAATGATAGGAAGTGTAGGAACCCTCAATAATAATTAAACATCTCTGGGTGTATACCCGTTGCCAGGAACGAAACAGCACTTCGTCAGGCCCCCACCCCCCAAAACAAACTTGAGTCATGGGCTTCCATGAGGTGATAAATCGTCCCCCATCACGTTGTTCGGTTTTACCGCGAAATTATAGTGGTACCGTTTCGCGAGCCAGCGCTAGGCGCGAAAAGTTTCGATAAGTCATGATAAATCGGTCAATAAGGTCGGGAATTGCATGCATATATAGGCCTGTTGTTATGAATTTATTGTCCTATCTACTCATATTTACCTGGATAGCTGACGAGTGAAGGCGTGTCTTCGAAACTGAGAGTCCGTAAATAATAATTGAACATATTCGGGCGGGCGGACCCGTTGGTATGACTTCGTTACATAATGTTATTTCGTGACCTCCTGTCTGTTATATCAAAAAATATAGAATCGCCCAAACGTACTAAACTAAAACTTCACACGATTTCAAATTGGTATTTCTGCACTGCCATATAATTTTTCCCTGCGGGATGGTATGTCTTGTGAGGTTCAGATTGCCAAGACAGGAACATTCGGCGCCAGTCATTTAAGCGCCTACGGACAATTAAACCTATGTGTATTTTGTAGGCCTACATATAACGGAGTTTTCGGTCACAAGGGCAGTCCCTTTCGGCCAAGGTTTTCTCGCCGCCGATCGTTCTGGCACACTTCATGGAGGTGCATATTACATGGCCTAAAACTTTATGCTATGGTGTGTCGCGGCGCGGTATGGCCAACGCCGATATGCCCATTTCTATAAATATTGCGTACCTTTTCTTGGGGGAAGAGTAGGCCTACCCAATAATAAAGATATTTCGCAACTTGAAATCGCACCCAGCCCGAACATTTTTTGAAAAAGTTCCACAAATAAAATACTCTATAATTTAAGCTAAGTCACGAAATAATTTTGGGCCCCCTTCGAGCCCCCCCTCAAACCGGGGGTTTGGGGAGCGGCAGTTACCGCCCTGTGTACAGAAATACTAATCAATCAATCAGGCGTGTTTTGTCTTTCAATCTCCCAGCCCTTCAATCGTAGTAGTTCAGTTCGTAGCCTATCACTTTAATATTAACTCCACCGGCCATTTCAAAGCACCATCGCGATAAAACGGCAATATAACAAGGATTAGAAACGACTTACAGTATGTATAGTCATTTAATCAAACACATGATTAATAATACGTATAATTGTATATCAAGATTTTCTTTTCGAAGCAAACATGATATCGGAGTAGCTGATGGTGATATATTTTACCCTCACCCACGTTGTGATATGGAACCGTGAATTATTTGCTTCATTTTTAAGAATAGCCTATATACGTCGGGAACCCGCACAGAATTCTCAACTGTGTGTATACTAGGCTTACCATATTTTGGAAATCTAAAAAGAGGACACTTTTTCAGAAATTTGAGACTTGCAAAACCGGAGAAGAATTCTCAAAAACCGGTGATTTTTTCCCACTTTGTGATCGGTTGAAAAGCGGAGTAGGCTACTTGCTGCATGCTGGTTACTTCAGCGTTAACTTCCAGTTATTATATAATCGAAATTATTTTCGTTGCTGTTAGCCGTATAGGTTGTCATCATAGGGGTAGCAGAGGGACAAAAGAAACCGTTTCCGCTCAAAGCTCAAAATACCGCTTTTCTCTCCGCATTGCTAGGTGGATGACTAAAAAAAGGTCAACTTTTCGCTCAGATCTAAAATCACCGTTTTTCACTCCGAAATACCCGCCGGAGCGTCACCTCTGTGCTAATTTACGGCATATCACTCGCAATTTGCTGATCTAAATCTGACCTAAATTTTCAAAAAAGAGGACAAAATCTCAAAGAAGAAGACAAAAGGGCGTCCTCCGAGGGCACTTTCAAAAAAGTCAAAAAAGAGGACAAATCCTCTTAAAAGAGGACGTATGGTAACCCTAGTGTATACCCAATGTAGATGGTATATATCACTGACTGTATGCCTACCTCGTGGCCGTATCGATACTATTCAGGAACCGATGGATGTTCCCTTGCCATATTTAGTTTCAAAATGAACTGTATTGACTATGCAGTTGCATTAGCAATCCATAGGCTGCCTTTACTGTGGTTGTGAAATTTCGAAAACCGGTGCATAAATTATACTAACCACTAGCCTACGCGTAGCATGACGAAAATTGTGGACTCTCCTCCAAAACAACCTCTGAATTAGTATAGCTGCAGTAGACTCGATGATCAACAGGTAACTTTGGTGCAGCTTCATTTCTTGATTAAAAGATATGTGCATCCTACTGCTGGGTATAATAGCCTACATCAATATTTGTACATGTCTCATTTGTTTTAGAACACCATACTGCGACCAACTTTTCTTTGTGTCTGTATCTAAATCTTTTTCTGTTTTTTTGTTTGTTTTTGCGATGATGGATAAATGTATTTATTTCTCCCTCTCTATCTCCTCCCCTTCTCTTTCTCTCTCTCTCTCCCTTTCTCTCCGCCTCTCCCTCTTTCTCTCTCTAGGTCTCGTTATCTCTCACTAAATTAGATAAAGAACATAATATTACTTCTTGACAAACTGTTAGGGCCCCAACCTCAAAGGGTCCGTCCAACAATAAGTCGCTTCCCAAAAGATTCGGTGTTCGATGCATAAAAGATATGCGGGAACGATAAATTACCAAGTTTGTGTATCAGGAGCATTTTCAAGTGGATCCCAGGGCTTGGCCTATCTGGAAAATTGTAGAGATTTAGTGAAAATTATATTTTCTACGTGTTATTCGCCCAAAATATAATGTTCATATTATCCTATTATACGTAGGCTATAAAATCAACCTCCGATGAGACGTACTAGTGACACGTATGGAATCACAAATGTATTAGCATAGTGTCCTATGTGGTGTCGACACAAGCAAATCTCACGCCTCAGTGAAAATGTATCACGTCACAATTTCCATTTGGCTACAGGTAATTTGACGGTCATTTTTGACCGGCTTGCCGAGCATTAAATATGGTAAAACGGGTATCAATCGAAAGCTGAATCTGCACTAATTATGAAAATATAAATTTTATTCCGCTTGTGGCCCTGGAACTCCCACAATCAGCCTCGAATTTTTCATTGTTATGGAGATTGGCATTGGAACGTAACAATGCTGTCTGGCGAAACGAGAGAGTAGCTCAAGAGAAAAAGAGCCAGACACCATGGTTGCGTCCCAATGCCAATCTCCATAACAATGAAAAATTCGAGGCTGATTGTGGGAGTTCCAGGGACAGGAGCGGAATAAAATTTCTATTTTCGTAACCAGTGCAGAGTCAGCTTTCGATTGATACCCGCATTAACAAATTTAATGCTCGGCAAGCCGGTCAAAAATGACCGTCAAATTGCCTGTAGCCAAATGGAAATTGTGACGTAATACAATTTCACTGAGGCGTGAGATTTGCTTGTGTCGACACCATATAGGACACTATGGTATTAGCCTACAAGTCGAGAATGGGAGGGGAAACCGGAAACGGTTTCTTTTGTCCCTCTGCTGCCCCTATGATGACAACCTATACGGCTAACAGCAACGAAAATAATTTCGATTATATAATAACTGGAAGTTACTGCTAAAGTAACCATGCAGCAAGTAGCCTACTCCGGCAATGGTCAATTGGTCATATGTCGTATGCCGTTCGTAAGGATGCGCATAAAACTCGGACTGAAGTGTAGCCTCTATTTGATGTAGATTTACGGTACTTCGGCACGTCGTATTATTGTAATATAAAAATAGCCATAATTGCAATTTATTATCAAATATCCTCACCTTTACTATCGACCGCAACGAATCGTCGGCTAATGGATTATGGATTTCGCGCAGCCCATTTCTTTGGAGCCGTGGTCTAAGCCTACAAATTTTCATTGCATCAGATTGCCTAACTTTTATAGTTACGTAGTGGCCCTAATTTCGAAAGACACCACTTGATCATGTTTATGCAAGATATGCACGCGCCAATATTATTGATCGGCTCCATTCATACACTTTTCGTGCATTGGATCGAAATTTTCCACGCTACGCCCCTGTATAGAATTACATTATATATACTAGTTAATCACCCCAGTTTAATGCAGGAGTTTCGCCGATTCTCATCGAGATTTGTCAAACAAAGAGCAATATACATTGTACAAGAATAAATATAGGTATCGTTGTCCGTATGTCCGGATAGCGACAATGTAAATGAGCCCCTTTCATGTTTGACTGGCGCCGGGCAAAGCAAAAAGCAAAGCAAAGCCAAAGGCTGGCGCCTCGACTGGCACCTGGAGTACACGTGAGATGATAGTGTATATAACGGAAGATTAAAAAACATACTGATGGAAATGGCAAACAGTACGGTAGGTGGGTGAACGGTCAGAAGCGTGTCAGGTTGCCGAGGCTTCTATGTGATAAGCGTTACTGCTTTAGGTTGATGATATACCATAATGGGCACTGGCCCACTGGGCAGCCTTTCCTAAAATGTGCGACTGCAGTCTGCATGAATGAAAGGTCGTCTATATACGTATAGTGCAATTGATGAACCCGAAAATAAAACTAATATATATGGAGGGTGAAGATACATTGAGAAAATCGTTAAAGATAACTGTCTGTGACTGTTTTACTGCATCTCTTCAAAGTATTACGACAATTATGTTAAGGTCAGCGTTGTTCGTTGATGCTTGAGACAGTTTTCAAAATGAGTGTTCTTTTTGTTTGTTTTTCTTGTTGATGTAGTGCTATTTAGGCTTTAAATCTCTTCTTTTGTGCAGAGCTCATTTTTGTGTTCCCGGCCAATCCTACATATGTTATGGCTGCAATCGAGAAAGAGGTACGCTCCCTTCTAGGTCATTCAGCGTGGTGTAGTGAATTTGCATCTCTGATCGAAAGACCAAAAAAGGATGCTAGGACACCTGCAGATGTGACCCACAATTTAGATGCCACACTTGAAAAATTATACACTGGCACAAGGTTAAAGCTCAAGGCCGAGCAGAAGAAGCCCTGTCAAATATGCTGCCAATTGGCAATGTCGGATAACACTGTTTGCGTGGGATGTCGTGGTGTTGGTATGCTACGTAATGGTACCCGTTGTAGTATGTGTGGTGGGGCTGGAAAGCTGCCGAATAAAAGATGCACAAACCCGAAATGTCATAACCGACATATTAAAGAACAGCATTTTCCTTTGGTTGAAATTCCACCGGGAGCAATGAATGGACATAAGATCGTCCTCGCTGGTCTAGGCAATACGACACTTGAGGAGCCCCCACTAGTTGGCGACATTGTATGTACTGTGATCGAGAAGCCTCATCCAGATTTTAAAAGATGTTGGAACGACTTGTATCTTATCAAGAGCATTAATATTACTCAAGCTCTGTGTGGCTGTTCATTTATATTGAAGCATCTTGATGGCCGTAAGCTTAAAATCAAGTCCAAACCGGGTGCCGTTATCAGACCTGGTGACATGAAAGTTGTTAAAAACGAGGGAATGCCGATCATGGGTTCGAAAAGGAAAGCAAAGGGTGACCTGATTATCTTGTTCAATGTTACGTTCCCGGATATAATTAACAAATCATCAGTCGGTGAAATTGAAGCATTGTTGCCAAAGAAGAAAGCTGTCAAAATATCAGAAGAACTGGACGATTATAATTTGAGTGTCTTCGATCCCGCGGAACAAGTTTACCCTGTACCAAAACGCCAGAGCGAATTGGACGAATCGCCTATGAAACAGCAAAACGAGACGGGTCAGAAGACAGTACCAACATGTGCACAACAGTAACTAAATTTATACAACTGTTCTCTGCTTTTGACTTCCTCAGATTGCTCTTCAACCGTACGGTTTAAAAATTGGGTAAAACAACGATGAGATGCTGTAATTGCAATATATTTTGCTGTCGCGAGGCACTTGTTCTTATTTTGTTCAAGTGAGAACATCAATCTTTCTCCCACTCACTTGAATGAGAAAGATGAAGGCAGGTGTGAAGAAACCTATCGGTTATGATCAATATTCCCTCTAATTTTTCACGAGTCTGCGGGCACTCACCAACTCATTGCGCGGTCCCTTGGACAACAGTGCGTAACGACTAAAAAAGAAAATAAATCACTTTGGCTTTCTTGTACGCGGCAGACCTTTTTAAGTGCATGGCGACTTTGCCACGCTCGCCGCTTAGAGAAAACATTATGCACAAGATGAGCCAAACTTTTGAATATTCATTGTTGACACATCGTGCTGATGATATAATGAACTTTGATTGAAGACCAGATCACTTCTGATTATTGTGTTATTCTTGTCCAATGTGGTATGGTTTTGTTAGGAACGGTTTGCCTCCTTATCTAATCAAACAATACTGTTTAAGACTGCATCCTTGAACGCATCCGGTCATAAATTGGGCTGAGCTGTAGATAACGCATACGCATCGCAATCATTTCATGAGCATAAGTTGTATATAATCAGTGTGTTATGTGCCCTATTGCTTGCCCTGTTCTGTAATATTTTGTCAACTTGATATGCTTTATGGTTTCATCTAAACCAGTGGTTCTCTGCCTGTGGTACACGAAGTCAGTTTAGGTGGTACGTAGCAAATGCATTTCCTTTCAAGTAAAACTACAATTTCCATAAATCGTTGATCTAGTTTTTTCTAATGCAAGAAATGTCTTCAGCGTGCATAGTTAGTACACTTCATGCTTGATTCAACTCAGTTGCGCCCTGCATAGATCAGCTTGTAAAGAAGAAACAATTGCGATCATCACATTAAATTTTGCCTGGTTAGTATGTGTTATAAATAATCTGAAGCAGATTTAGCTATTGGGCCGCTTTTGTTTGCTAATTTACGTGCCGACTTGTTTGCTAATCCGCCCTTGTTGAAAACCCTAAATACATATGGAGTATAATTAAGTTTTTCGTAACTTTTTTCGTACACAAAAAATCATAGAACCTCGAGGTGGTATGCTGTAAGAAAAAAGTTTGAGAAACACTAATGTTAACTCGTCCTAATGTTGGTCTTGATGCAGATGCTCATAGTGATCCTTGCGCAGTTATTTCTCTGTATCTCTTTATAGTTAATAACATTTACAAAATGCCTTATTGATATTTTCTCAGGATTTTGTGTAATATAGCCTGGTCTATCTTTACCGTTGGAGGATAGGTGCGAACGAGCGCAATGCACACTGAACAGTCTCACCGTGCCGGGGTGTGGAAGCAGCAAAACAAAGCACACAAGACTGGCCGCCATCGCAGCAAAGGGAGAATAGATTCGGAATGTAAAGGTAATGTGGTCTGATCTGTATAATGCAGTGTTTCCCAAACTTTTTTGAGTTACCACACCTGGACAAAGAATAAATGAACCAGTGGTATTTCAGTTGTCGCGACTTTGTGTAAGTTGCTCCAGCCAGGTAAAAGTGGTATTTGTATAGATTGTAGTTTGTGCCGTTCTTTATGAGTGAAATTATCAGAACATCTGAGCATATAGATTAAGTTTTAAAATTATACTTAGGTAATAAGCCATTGTCTTCTAGCCGAGACTTATCTTAATGTTTGAATGTTGTAACAGTATATTGACAAATGCTTCAGGAATCTCTAAGCATTCCTACTTCCTACTGGCTTGAACGTTGGTGACGCATGTAAGGCATCTGTACCAGCTGATTCTGTGATCAACAATGGTGTTAAAATCTTGGTGATTTACAGGGAGGGTTTCCGTGAAAAGCATTTCTAAGAGGTTGAAGATACAAGGAAAGGCCAACAGACGACATCATGCGCTACAGAAGAGAGCAAAGAAGAGGGAGGAGGTACATTTTATTTTGGCAACACTTCTTTCTATACATGACAGCACTAGACTTGAAATGGTACCATAGCTTGCTAAATTTCCAATTTTCCCCCTGAAAAACGCTTTATTATTAATTGAAATTTGAATCAAAATCAAATGCGAACTAATGTATGATGTCATTTTGCTAACGACGTGGTATCTTCAGTGTTTTGCTATCTCTCAAGACTTATGCTGGTAAGCGTGGTACTATTTATGTACATGGATAGCTTGTAATGTTTTAATGAAGCGCGTGTGTGTTGCGCATTTAGTCCATGCTGTGAAGATTTCCTTACCTGTGTTCTGCATTATTATGGGCTCACAAGCTGAGATGTTCCGAGACGATTAATATAGTTTTGACGTCATCGATTTCCCTTTCAGATGTTCAATAAAAAAAGAAATATAGGCGTTCGCGGTGCGCCACCACATCTTGTGGCGGTAATTCCACTCCATCGCGATGTAGATGTCAATGAGTTACTGCATAAATTTCAAGAATTTTGCGATGAGAATGAAAAACCTGTACGTAACGACCGCTTGAACGGATTTACTATTAATGTCCCGAAACTAAAGCATACGTTCACGGTAAGCTTCGACTCTGGACATTTAATTTGTTGCGGCCTTTAAACATGTGCGGTTACTTTTGCAGTTTATCACGCCCACTTCAGTTACGTTGCCCGACATCTTGGATTGCGCGCTGGTGGCGGATACCGTTTTGTTCATGATAGCGTTGGATCCAGACAGCCCTGTCGATCACCAAGGCCAGATGTTTCTCACGACGTTACTCTCTCAGGGTCTTTCCGCTACAGGTCGGGTTGACAAAGCTGAATGTTATTCACAACTAGAGTTCGACTGATATCGGATTTTTCAGCCGATACCGATAAAACCAATAGCTTTCACCTCTCGCCAATAACCCCGGTATATTAATTCTCAGTATTGGCATTTGGGCTCAAGTCACATTATCAAAACACAGCATCTCTTTGAACAGCTTTAGACCCATTGCTATGCTTGGAAATGAAATAAACTAGAAAGGCTGCAACTGGAAACATGTAAGCTATTGGAAATATATCAATATTCCCAATCTAGCAGCCGCAGATTATAGATCTCTGACTCTGAAAATTTGAAGATTTTTTACATCCAATAGGCGAACGGCTTACTTTCCAAGTGTGGTATGGACTTGATGTTATCTTCGAACCGATATCGGGCCTGGTCCAGCTCTATTCACAACCCTTCATTGTTCTATTCGTATCTTAGGCTTCGTGACGTCCGGTCTGGCCGAAGTGCATCTGAAAAAGCGTGCGGACTTGAAAAAATCGGTTCAAAAATGCCTGTGCAAGAGTCTTCCAGATGCAAAACTTCACCTTTCCGACACGGATCAAGAGGTTCAGCTTCTGCTGCGAGTGGTAACCATTTGGTTGAGTTTGATCGCGTTGCGGCGCTGAAATTTTGCGATTTTTCTCAGGTCGCCGAGCAAAAGAGAAAAGCCATCAACTTGCGATATAAGAGACCTTACATGATTGCGGACGACATAGATTTTGAATGCGACAAAAACAGCGAAGCCGGGACGCTAGCCGTAAGTGGGATTGTGTCAGAGGGTGTCAAAGGAAAGCAGCCAGAGTAGAAGTAGAAGTAACGTCGTTAATTTCAATTTACGAGACATGTCACAACTGCTTCAAGTCAACAATTGAATAGTATTTTGACATTAAAATGAACCCGAATATTTTCGGCTGAAGCTCGTCAGGGGTAATCGTCAGCAACTTGCAGAGAATTGGAAAGATTGCTGTATATCGACAACCGTATCGCAAAATATGACGTTGCAGGCATGCTACAAGTCTGTGTAGCACTCAAGTAGTTTGAAAAAGTAGTTTGATCACGGAGTCGCATACTTTAAATAGTTAATGGGAGGTGGCCGCTTTTAGAAATTGCAGGGTGTATCTACGCGACTAACGCAAAATGACTGATGGTACCTCAAATAGCTGCAATTTTCAAAATCACATTCAGTTACTGTGATACAGGCGCTATTTCGTCCAGCTGCTATGCCAATTTCATTCATAAAATGTATAAATGTATGTACTTTTGTATGCTATATTCTGTAGTAGTTTAATGACACGAAGATCGTCATGACGATATCACTGGTACCAGTAAATACCAATAAAGCATTGTTTTTCGTGTTATACGCCTGCATATTTATACTTGTTTTTTTTTTGCCTCAAATTCATCGTAAGCCTATTCTGTGCGTGGAATACTTCTAATCTATAAATCTTTTCGCCTTGCAACAGATCACCGGGTTTGTGCGGGGCGAGTGTTTAGACGTCAACAGATTGGTGCACATCGTGGGATGGGGCGATTATCAAATCAATCGGATCGACGCGGCAGCTTGTCCGATTCGCAGTTTGAATCAAAGGAAGAGGAAAGGAAGTAACGGCGTTACGGACGATAACGCAGTGCAGATGGAGAATCAAGAGACTCTGGCGACGCACGACCCTAGCTTGCGGCAGGATTTGATCCGGGAAGCTGAAGTCGACCCTCTAGACGCAGAGCAGACTTGGCCGACCGAAGAAGAAATGCATGATGCGGAACAGGGTGAGGATTTTGGGCGTAGACTGGGGCTTATGTCATTTTCTCTGTCAATTTTCATTTTTACTATTCACGATTGGGTGTATGCTATGCTATGTTCGTCATAGTCGTCGAATGCAGGTATGCGGCATACTGTACACACAATTCCGTTAAACACTGCCTAAACTAGCTGTTGAATGTGCGATTTACAAGCGATCAATGTATTACCGTTTACATGCTGGGCGGCTGTGTGACCAAGTTAGCAACACACTGGTCGAACGTGAGTAATTGAAAGCTGCATTACAAGACTAGATTACAAGGCCGCAACCCTCGGTGTCGAAAACGTTGATTTTTACAAGCGCTGGAATTTCGTTTCTCGGCTTGAGGACGGGATTTCAATCAGCAAGAATTAAAAGTGCACTCCATCCATATCTTGATCTTTCGCTGAGATGCGAATTCTTTTGTACGGCAAATGGAGCGATTGTTTTTTAATTTGATATGCACGTGGCATCTTGGTAACATTGCATCTCAATGGCAATATGGTGTGCATTGTGCACATGATCACCTCTCTTTCCTTTTCTCTCAGTTGGCTTACACGCCTGGAAACGAGTATCTAATATGAGAGTACATTTTTCTCACCTCGCAGCGTTGAAGGTAAAGAAAATGGTGAAAAAAGTCCCGGAAGGTACGTCCGAGTATCAAGCCGCGTGGATCATGGATAGCGACGAGGAGTGGCAGGAGCAGGATAGCGAGGAAGAGGAGGAGGGATCGGAAATGTCGATGGATGACGATCGAGAATTGCAGCCCGTGCAAGACGTTGATTCACAGGTGATAGTTGGGTTTGGGTCGTCTCATGACCTCATTTTAGATCAGTGGTTCTCAACCTTTTTGACCTTCCAGACCGGTGAATTTTCAAAAATGAAAATTGACCCTAAATTAAATGATGACAAATGTATGTATGCAACTACAATGCAATATTGGAAACTTCATCCAATGCTGCCTGTTTGATAACACTGGCCAACACATATTTTTAGGCAGACAAAGTAAGAGTGGTTTGGGGGGGTTCTGACAGGCACTGATTCCGTATATGACCTTAGTTTTTCGAAGTGGCTCAATTTTTGGAGATAATACATTGGCCATTTTTACTAAAATCTCATATTTTCGCTGTATGGGCTGGATAAAAAATCAGCTCAGTTGTACTATAAAGTTCAGAAATTCAATCTACTTGTTATTTTGACACGCTGAAGACTGTTTTAAAGCAAAATACATAAAGAGAATCATATTTCGGGGTATTGGATTTATCATAATTGGAGACTTTCACGTATATCATGTACATAAATCAACTTCAATCATGTACGGTATATAAGTATTTACTTGAATACTCAAATAACGATGCATTACTGGAATCAGTTTTATGTCAACCACCTATTTTAAATTCAAAATAATCAGTGGGAATATAATAATAATAACTTAATCTTGAAGAAAAAGTGGTTCTTGTACTATCTTTTGTTGTAAGCAATTCAATGCAGTTTTCGAAAGGTTCCAGCAATAGTCTGCCACAATATGTTCGTCGCATCTGCACTGATATCTTTCTGTTGTTTTTTTGATGTATTGGTGGAACCATTCCCCTTTCTATTCCCTCTAATCAACAATATTATCAGAAAATATATCAGATGACTGAACAGGAAGTGAGATTTAATGCTCATGTTTCATTTTGTTGAACAGTTTGATATATACGTATATTTTATTAAAGTTCTATTACAATGTCTACAAGGCGAAGTTTGCGAAGAAAGACCACTAACTTGATCGTGATTGTTTGGTATCCTTTGAAAGAAATGTGACTTTGCTGTTCTCTATAGACTCTATTATACTGCTAAGTTTCGCTTGATTGCACTATCGAAATTGAACATATATAAGTCTCCGTAGCTCCCAAATATAGGTAACGTCCAGAACGAGTTAAATTTACACAGATTCGTACAACACTTGCATCATTGTGGCATAGACTAACATAAACCATGCAGAAAAATACGTTCTTAACTTCTTAATCAATTTAAGATTTGATGTTATATTTCTCCAAGTAATGGACGGTCGTTAAATGTCTTGTACGTTGGAATAGAGATATAATTTCTTATATATTTGGCAGGCCGGCAGGAAACTTGCCGTGGACCGGTGGTTGTGGACCACTGTTAGATATTGTTTTACCGTCAGCATATCTTGGAACAGAAGTTTTTAAGATCATAACTGTTACTAACCTGGGAAAAACGTACCGTACGATTACTTTGCAGGTGGATCCGGACGAATACGAAAGAAAAGTCCGCATTTCCGAATCCACCGTCGACAACAGCGCTGCGCCGTTTGAAACCGCCAGCCAGTACGACGGCGAAATGGATTTCGAAGAAGAGCGTCTCGCTTTGGAGCGTCACAAAGCAGAAAGTAACAACCTCATGTTCCCTGACGAGATGGACACGCCGGGCGACGTGCCGGCTAGGACACGGTCAGTATGAAATGGAATGGAATTGCAGACCGTGAATCCTACACCGAACGTATGGACGGACGGAGAATATCAATATACTGCTTTGACAAAAATAACAAGTTTGACTGGGGATGACGATATGACATGTAAAGTTCTTATTACTCGTGACCACCGCACAGTGGAGTAACACATGTGCACATTGTAGAACGGTGGAAAGCAAACCATATTAGAAAATAGGGAAAGTAACGTAAAATTACGGCAGTTGTGGCAACATGTTAACAATACAAATTATTCCTACACTAAAGCGCTGTACACCTGGCTGATAAAATATAAAAAGTATAAAGATTTGCATAAAATACACAGTGCATCCGTATACGGAATGAGTGAAGTTGGAAGCAGTAACCAAAGTAATAATGTATGGAACATCAGACAATGATAATAATTAATCAGTACCATAATGTAGTATAAATGAAATGATGTGTCTATTTCAGGTTTCAAAAGTACAGGGGACTCCGCAGCTTCCGGACGTCGCCTTGGGACGTGAAAGAGAACCTGCCGTTGGACTACGCGAAGATCTTCCAGTTTCAATGCTTTAACAGAACGCGCAAACGCATCAGGGCTTTGGAAGGCGACGACAGGGTCCAGGTACGATATCGGCGCAAACCGTTACGTAAACTACCAAAGCTAATGTTGAATTGTCACCGTTTCAGCCAGGGACGTACGTCACTGTGTACTTGGAGAACGTGCCCAAGCTGTTTGTGGAATCGCATTCGTCACAAATCATTTTGTACGGCATGTTTCCTCACGAACAGAAGGTGACGGGTTTTTAGCGAAAGTCTCGTTGATTTTTGCTGAGATTGCGGCCTTTTTTCAGATGTCGGTCATGCATATCGCGATGAAACGTATGATCGGTCCCTATAAGGACTTGATGGTGAAAAACAAAGACGAACTGCTTTTTTATGTGGGCTTCCGAAGGTTCCGGGCCAGGCCTGTGTTTTCACAGCACACCAACGGTATGATTATTGTGTGTGTTGCCTTTGCCGATCTGATTTTGTTGCGGATTGGTTGACCGAAGGTGGCCACTTTCAAAATTGCAGGATGCATCTTCGCCACTAAATCACACTACGAAACGGTGCAATTTTCAAAAATATATTTATATACCATCATACAGCAGCTGTTTTGCTCGGTCCGTTAAAACAATTTTATCTGAAAACGTGACGCAAACATATCCTAAAACGATGTTCTGCCTCATGCAAGGTCGTAACCAAGTCACGGGGCTCCGAGTCACGAGTCAATTATACTTTTACTGTTTGGACTCAAGTCAAGTCGAGTCATTTTCGCCTCACCACCGAGTCAAGTCCTAGCCAGTGACCAAACGGTTCGTAGTCTTGAAACTCGGGTAAAAGTCGTAGTATTCACTGTGCATTATCGAGTTCAAGTCAATCTCAACTCGCTTCTGTGAAACTCTTGGGTGATATTGATTGAAGGCCTACATTAATAACACTGTCATTTGTTTCGCTCTTAACATGTTTGTTCAAACAGATTGAAGAGCCTATGTTTCAAGTAGCGGGCACACTAGCATCTCGAGTCACAAAACTTGGTCGAGTCCTGCGTAATGACTTGAGTACAAGTTGAGTCAATACGCAGGTGACTCAAGTAGAGAAGACGAAAAATCACGAGTCGAGTCATGACTTAGTCATTACAACCCTGGCATCATGAAACCGAAATGTTAAAAAGTAGTTTTACCTAAAAACAGCAAGAAGCGGTGAAATTAGTATTTAGGAGCATAAGCACTTCAATATATAGTACCAGTAGGAAAATTCTATTTGATTTCTCTGAAAAAGTCATTACGTCGTTACCGACCCCTGGTGGTTGGATAAATTTTGAAAGCGTCTCATGGCCTCTTTTCCGCGGAAGCAGTGTATCAAATTAGATATTTTTCCTTCTGGACTACAGGCGACAAGCATAAAATGGAGCGCTACCTGCCCAAGGACGGCGTGTCAATCGCGTCCGTATACGCGCAGATCTTATTCCCGCCTGGCAACGCTCTCGTGTTCAAGGAAACTTCGTCTGGTACAGTCGCTATTATCCACCTGATTGAGCGCATCAGCCTAACGCCGTCTGCACTCTGTTTTCACAGGACTACTGCCGATCGCGTCCGGTAACATTTTCAAGATCGACCCCGATCGCGTGATCACGAAGCGTATCGTGCTCAGCGGGCATCCGTTCAGGATACACAAGCGCGTCGCCACCATCAGATATATGTTTTTTAATCCGGGTACGGTCGTTGATGTGATGTTGCCGCGACCTGCAGGCTGTCAGCTGTCGGTTTTTTGCTTTGCAGACGACATTCTGTGGTTCAAACCCGTGGAGTTGCGGACGAAATACGGCAGACGGGGTCATATCAAAGAACCGCTAGGTATTGTGTTTGTGTAGGCAGAATATAGAAACTTTACCGAATTAGTTATAGAATTATAGCTACACAATTTTTCCGCATTAGTTTAGTAGTATTATTGATAGAATAGAGTTACAATTCCTAATTAGTAAGAAATACAACAAAATCAATCTCGCTTCATAACAGATCAGAGTCAATTACCGGAGTTTCGCTCGATTAAATAACTAGAACTATATAGCTGTTCTGGTGCGCGTGGATGAATGGGTAGGGTTACCATATTTTGGATATGTGAAAAGAGGACTCTTTTTCAAAATTTTCAGAGTTACAATACTGGAGTAAAACTCGGGAAAATCGTAAATTTTTCAGGAGTTTGTGGTCGGTTGACTAAAAAAGGTCAACTTTCCTGCACAAAACCTGAAATACCCATTTCCATCTGGTTTTCCGTTGGTTGACCAAAAAAAAACAGGTGATTTTTCTGGCTCAAGTCGCGGAAATCACGTGGGGGCGTCGCTTGGCCGCTGATTTCCTATATCTCATCCAATTTCCATGTACATTCAACCAAAATTCTCAAAAGAGATGACGAATTCCCAAAAAGAGGACATTCATTCTTCCTCCGAGGACGATTTCAAAAAAGTCAAAAAATAGGACAAATCCTCTTAAAAGAAGACGTATGGTAACCCTATGAATGTGTAATAGGTATATCTGTATCGCGAATCGGCGAATACAAATATTAGCAAATCGATGTTTAAATTCGATAAGATTTGATCTGGAGTTATAGTCACGCTTTCCGTGGTAACGTTGAGGCGCCGATACGACCTGAAAGCTGTACGGCGCGACGGGGATTTGCGAAATCCCGTGACGGAGCGATTGAGCTGTCAGCGTAATCGTAGGGTACTGCTTTTTATGACGTCAAACGCGCGATGCGGACGTGACTGTTCAAATTTGCTTTGTTGTATTCGTCGGCAAACAAAACCGCGCCACTTGAGAGTTACGCTGCTAGCGTGTCGCCGCTTGGTAGAAATGTCGTTTCTATAAACTTGTCTCTCTTGATGACGAGAGGTGGTCGAAGCTGTTGGTACTCAACGAAAATTTCTACCCGGGTACAAGCAGAATTGGCGCTTCCCAAAAGTAAAATAGTCAATATTCTAGACCTAATTTTGCCTAAAAGACAGAAAACGGCGAAGTAGTGCAGGCCGAACCTACTCGAATACTCCGAAAAAGCAAAATTGGTTTGTTACTGATCAACTCCTGTACATAGATTGGCGTGTCGCCAAAAGTTTGCTCGATTTGTTGCACGACGATCCCGCGCGACTATTCTACATCCGTGTCAACGCCGGTGCGTTGGTTTACGCAATGATTACGCGCGGGATGGGTGATTTATTGTGTATCGGTAGTATCTAGGCGTTGTCGACCGGGTTGGGAGAATCGGTAATCTCGTAATTTACCCGCAAACGGAGGGTATGTGAAATGAAAATCACTCGATATAGCCGCTCCGCCGCTATTATCGAAAGTCAAACCGCCGGCCTCGCAATGTCATCATTTCTTGTTCAGGAACGCACGGCCACATGAAGTGTACCTTCGACGCGCAGCTGATGTCTCAGGACACGGTCCTCATGAACCTCTACAAGAGGGTCTTCCCGAACTGGTCTTATTGCCTTGTCACGCCTGCCAACCGGCAGAAGACGGTGTTTTCGGACGCGGGCTCGTGCGGCAGCTACGAACGCGCTCGCGAAGTGCGATTCGACGATGAATTTTTCGATTGATCGAAAATATACCTTTGCGTGACACCACACTCTCAGTATTTCTCTTTCGTTTGCATGGCGTACTTTTCGCTCCGTTAGGTTCCGGCGTTTTGTGTTCAGCTGTCATGCTAGTTTAAGGTAGCGTTTCTTATCAAGTTCGGTTGGAAGTAAGGTCATTTTTAGAACGATCTGCCTCGGGCAGTTGTGGCAAAATCGAAAGTTCGCGTAGCGATCGGCGTACGTAACCGCCATTTAGATGTTGAAAAGTGTACGCTAAAAAGTATATAGGCTGTATCTGATTAAACCGGCTAAGAAATATGGGGATTTCATAGTGGCCGTTGTGTAGCCGAACGTGCATACAGCGTGCCGGGTGACTAGAAATTTACGACCTTCAATATTAACACGTTCGGAATTACGCGAGAAGCATGCATTGAAAATTAGATGGCAGGTAGAGGCGAAATTGACAAGCGAAATTTTTATCTGGTAATCATTTAGTTTTGTACTACTGGTTTTGTAGTACAAGCTACTAGATTGATTGAAGGGGAATGATCTGAAGGCTACTCGAATGGCCCGTGGAATACCATATCACAATTTTGGCCGGTGATATATCTCCTTAATATTAATTCGCATTGATGATGTGGCTGTGGAATTTGAAAGACATCAACCATAGTGTGTTGCATTTATGCGCAGAATATTTCAAATGAAGAAGAATTTTGCATGACGGAAACAACAGTAACAATGTTCCGCTTTCATCGCTATGTTTCACTTTCGTTTACCCCTTGAGCATACGTGCATTCCGCTCCAGCAGGTTTTGCTGTTTGATAAGGAGGTATGTGAGTTTGAGGCAGCTCGTTGTTTACAAAATTTTGTTCGCCGTGATGTTACGTCAACGTTAATGCTATGCGTATAAGGCGAGAGGCATAAGTTCTCGTCATCGAGCTACATGATGACTAGCCAATTACCATCAATATGTTGCAAATGCAAAACGTTTGCCCACGACCAGAAATAGGCATCGCCTGCGATTTCGACTAATGAGCATGTACTCTACTATACACTACTTTCAAACTAGATGCGGCGGACGTTAAGCAAGTACCATGAAAGATCTACGTCATACAGAATCAGTGGTATACTCGTAAGGCAATTGTGAGTAATTCAAATGTTTCAGAGAGAGAGAAATCTACTTCGTCAATTGCGAAAGAAAAAGTCCATGCGCACAATGCACAATGCTTAGCTTAGCCTATTTATAAAGAATGCTACGCAAGGCCCTGGTTCGTATTTACGGATGCACCGGCGATGTGATTATAGAGACTGCATGTAATCTACCTACCTATCTATAACTTTATGATCCCCACGTTGAAGGGAACCAAGGGAATAATTGAATTTTCTAAAATGTCTAAACTTACAGTGTAAGAACATGTTGATAAATGCTGTACTATAGGTATATTATGATATGAAATAATAAGATATAAATCAACAGGATTAAGTAATTTCACAATAGTGTATTAATATGTACACGATTTTTATAGAACTGGGCGTACATGGATATATATAAAGTAGGATTTGGTCCAAGGATATATTGAAATTCTGTACATATATCCTTGATTTAATAGAGCGTCTGTACTGAAGTACTTTAAAAACGATGTTCTGGGACATAGAAATTGCTGTTGTAACATATATATATTGAGGTAGTAGATTGATAGATAAAATGACTATCCCTTTCGAGACAATGGTAATATCTGAAAAACAATCGACGGCTGGAATGTAATGTCGTCGTGGTCGTGTTGTATCTGCTAGCAATGGTAAATATCCGCCTATACCGACTATACATAATTATTCGGTTGCTCTGGTTGCGATGAGACCCCACCTGTTTATTTAGCGGGTATGATATCTCGACGATGTTAATACATTTTCTCCGATGACCGCTTCGCCGACCACGATTCTAGAACAAACTTAGGAGGATCCTTGTGGTTTTGGTTCGCATGCCAACGAAAGAGAAACAGGTCTTAGTTGAGAAAGCAGCAGTAGAAGCGGTACTATATAGCTATTACCCCTATTTCATGTTAGTATGGTTCATATTACGCAGGAATATGAATATTGTAACCTATTCGTGTAATAGACATTTATTATTCTGCCTAGCAAGATCAGCGCTTTCAAAACAAGTTGGCTATTTCTCAACATGAATGCAGCAGCAGCAAGGAATAGTAAGGTCACAAAAAGTATAGTAATATAAGCGAAGTTATAGGTAGAGCGTTAAAGTCTTCTATCATAATATTTTGTATATTGTTTACGCCAAACCAAAGTCCAAGGACTGGATATCCTGGACTAGAGCAGGCACGTCAAACATACGGCACACCAGGCGATTTATGCAGCACGATTATATAAAAAGTTTAGAAATAGGCCTACTTTCAAGGAAATGTGGAACGCCTTCATATGCCACATTTTAACCACCCGACAGTGTCTTCACTTCACTCACTATCGTCTACCAGTAACAAGTCGATGATATTCACACCGATTCCGAGCATGGAAAAAATGCCCCAGGAGCGCTAAATTCCAAGGCAAAAATGGATCGAAATTTTTGCGGTATGTGGACCCGCAATCAAAAACGTTTAAGAACCCCTAGTCTAATCCACCGAATGTTCATTTTAAAATGTGTCAGTATCCTCGTGTCTCCCGCCTTTATCGGTGTGATGCGTTGTTTCAGTGCGGTGGTTCCGTAATCGCTAATGGCGCAAAATCACATCTGTGAAAACCAGAATAGTACGATTAAATAGTAATAAACCAGATTCGAAGTGATTACACCAAAATATTTTGTCTTCCTCAAAACTCATACGCAGTTGGACCACATCACACGAATAAAATAAGACAGCATAGAAACATCCCTGCTGCCTACTTGTTTACGTGACCCGCAAGTTTGTTAAGAACCATTACTAAAGTGGTTTATGGGTACCTTCAACCAGGCAATTTAGTATTGAGTATTGACCCAATACTTCCGCCTTTTATGATATCCATTGTTTGTAAACAAAGGAGTTACCAGAATAGAGTCCTAATGACCCATAAGATTTTATATTATATGTAGTCCTGATCTTGACGCATTACAGTGAAAAACAGTGGTGAGATAACACTTTGTAATTGTCTGACTCGCCCGGTACGCGTGTTATTTATGAATTTTGATATGCCTGACCAAGACTATAGACTATAGAGTGTATAACCTAGAAATGGCACATATGTTTGTAAGGGTAGGGATAGGATCATGATCAGCTATTGGTACGGATAGGCCATAATATATGTATTGCGCACGATGAAGCCAACGAACATCGATACGTATATGTTTCCGGCGTTTGCTGTACCTGTATAGATATTTTCATCGAGTTATTATAATCCGTTTCCTGGAGTGATCTGTCGGTTGGTTGAACTTAGTCAAACATCGATATTATAATTTTGTTTGCTGCCCGACCATGATGTGACGATATGCATAAAGGCGGTGGACTGTCACTTGTTCTCGATTAATGATGCTGAATATATATGTTTTGCAACACTGATGCATGCAGGAATTTTCATGTGTATGTTACATACATATTTGATACATTGAACAATAGATACCATAAATTGAGCGTCTCCAGTTATTTGCTTTTGCGAGTTGTGAGAATGGTTTTACGTCGACAGACCTATTTATAATGCGTATGCTACATGTCAGAGTCCATTATATTTCGTCTCTGTATCGGCGAACATACATAATTATCCGTAGATGAGTATGCCCAAGATGTTTAGGGAATGCAATTTTTCAATAGCTGATCAGCTATTGTGTATAGTCTCATAATGTTAATATACACGAAGATCGAGGGAAATGAGTGTTGGTCAGTATACCTTGCTAGTTGCTATGTGATATTTCAGTTAAGCCTTAGAGCAGTAGAGCGTGTGTTCGAGAAGTGATAATTATGCCGTCGTATTAGTATGACAGACTTCAGTTCAAATATGTATACAATTGTAAATTTTATGCAGGGCTATCAAGCGTCCTCCTTTTTAAGGAAATTGAAAATGTCCTCCGATGACTTGCTTTTTTTGGCAATTTGTCCTCCATTACAGCTTTTACAGTTAGGATAATGGACAGAGTCAACTGGAAATCGGCATAAACGACGTGAAATAGGTAATAGGAGCGTTCGAGTGGGTCATTCGGGAGTCGAAAGAAAGTGATTGCCTTTTTTAGTTAACACCATAGAATAAATGTAAAATCTGACTATATCCGGAGTCGAGTCGAAGTGATGACCTTTTGTTTTTATTCAACACAGCAAGATTTCTAGTAATTATGACAAAATCAGCTGTTTTCAATTTCGGTCAACTGACTTTTATGATTTGGTAAAAGTGTCCTCATCCTTTCCCGATCCCAAAATATGGTAACCCTATTTTACGGCGCTTTGCGATTTCAAAGAAAAATTATTAAAATTGAGAAATCGAACGAGGGTTCAAAAGGCCCGCACGGAGAGAATAACATACTGTATACCGAAAAGGCGATTCTCATTGATATACTATCTCTCAGTTGGAAGAGGTGTATATTGTATATCGACAATTTCGGTTCTCGATAACATGACTCCCATTACTTGACTCGAATCATTGTGCTATCATCATCTCATCTGATACTCGATTCGGATAAGAGCATACATGCACTCGAAGCGTTGTGCTCAGCGTAAAGTTATAATGTGGCTAGATTCGTAACAAAAATCGTACCATGCACAGTCTAGAGAGCCTCTTCTGTGTGCACTGCCCATTTCAAGCATAATTTGATATTTTATAGCGTTCGTATTTTGTACCAATATGTGACTGGTTTGTTACGGCTGCTCAAATAATTTTAATTCCCGGAGAAGTATATAATTCGAGAACTTGTGTTAGGCTGTCCTGTGACCCCATGCTGATTACGAGCAATACTTCTAAACCTAAATGATTTTGGTTTTACAGCTTATATAGCCTACGTGAATATTGGTTCTGCATAGCCTATCGTCCACTCGGGGAACGATATATCACCAAGATGGGGAATGTGCTTTGGTCAATTCTGTGGGCTCTGCTTCTGATATTCATCGGGTGGCCTGTTGCCTTCTTCATTGCCTGGTTCTACATAATTTGCATGCCGTTCGCTGCGTGCATAGATCCTTGTAAATCGCTTGTGGAGTTTTTCGAGAAGGCTGTCAAACTTCCGAACTACTTCGCTGAGAAGATAATGGGAGGAGACGAAATGTGCTAAATATTTATGCCACGCAATAGACATTATTTCTTGCAGTCGCACTGAACACACGTTCATATCGCTTACTTAACCTCGACATTTTAATACTGAAGAGATGAAGAAATAATCTTTTTGTACAACCACATGAAGAAATGTATCCGTATCCGGAACGCTTCAACCAACGTCTCATCTGCTAACGCAATGCGGAACAAAGCTTGAATACTCGTTATACGGATATATTCTGAATACATCATTGTACACCGTTTTCTATTATGTGTTTTGAATTTGATGCTGCAGATGGGCGCACATTTCTTGACAGTATATTTTGAGGATTTTCAACATATAGCTGGAGCCCAATTCACGAAATTCACCGAATCCGCAGTAATCCTATTAGGAATAAGGATAAGTAAGGCTACAAGACATGAAACGCTAATGCAAAATACTAATCAGCGCCCGAGATTACCGGACCACGATCTGGCATGGTGGTTTTGAATCGAGGGCCCGGTAAGCACTTATCGGGGATTCGCGAAACATCTAAATTTGGACATACCGAGCGAGATAGTGTAATGGCTGTGCGTCCGGCTTCTCGATCGGTAGGTCGTGGGTTCGATCCCCGGCTGGGTCAGACCAAAGACTCGAAAACTGGTATCCGCGGCTATCCTGCTAGGCGCTTCGCAATCACGGATAGCACGGAGGAGAAAAAAAAACGGGGTGCAGACTAGATGACCTTACTATAAAGGCCGTATCGCATCTCCGTCGTCAAAGCATCTCGATGGTGCAGGCGAAAAAGAATACCATATCTCTCTCTGATGGACCATTAATTCTGGATTTTGGAAGCTGTTGTAGATCATAGGAAGCATTCTTGCTTCATAACTGAAAAAATACCGTTGATGAATTAAGTGAATGGTCGTTTGAGATAAAGTATCCTACTGTGTCCCCTCATGTTAATGTGGTATCTGGTTCACCCCATCAATGTGGTAATACACACATCAAATATAATGGTACACGCTAAGGCAGTGCTTCTCAACCGGTGGGTCGCGAAGCTGTTTCGGGCGGGCCGTGAAGAATTTCTAAATGTAACGGTTTTTAATTTTTTTATTCAATTTGCCACAAATGCCAAACACCTAGTCTTCTTACAGTTAGACGGGCTCATACCCTCTCGATCTCCTCTTCGGAATTAAAGTGACCTTCCCATACTTACAGTAATTATAGTGAACTAGATTTTCGTGATAGTCATTTTAATAGGTGTGCGAAATTGAACAGTGTGTTTTTGTCTATGCGATGAAATTGCGAACATTAATTGGAAAATGCAATGCAGCCGGACTGTATTCGGCAAACAACACTCGAGACTATGATTGCATTTAAAACAAACGGTGTTTTAAAACACTTTGTTCAACACATGTTTTCAACAACGGCCTTTAAAAAAATAGTGTTTTATAAGTTGTAAGATTAAGCCGTAATTCTGTAAATACTTTCCAACGGGGTTGTAGCCTAGCCAAGTCACATGGCTCCGAGTCACAAGTCAATTTCACTTTTATAGTTTTGCTCGAGTCAAGTCGAGTCATTTTCAACTCCCCACCGAGTCAAGTCCGAGTCCAAGTCATCAAGCAGAAGGTCGAGTCCAAGTCATGGTATTATGACTTGAGTCCGAGTCCAAGTCAATGTCTTGACTGCTCAGTTTCCAGTTAAAATCTTGTTAAACTTACTTTATAGGCTATAGCTCAGTTTGGTGATATTGAATGGTGGGCATTTATAATATACTAATTTTCCGACGGTTGTGGGTTCGATCCCCGGCCCGGTCATACCAGAGATTCGAAAATTGGTATCCGCAGCTATCCTGCTAGGCGATCAGCAATCACGGATAACATGGAGGGGAAAAAGGGGGCGCGGACTATAGTCTATAGATGACCTCACGGCCGTATCGTAACTCCGTCGTCAAAGCATCTCGATGGTGCAGGCGAAAAAGAATATCATATCTCTCTCTCTCCTATCTCTCACTTTCAGCAGTTTCTGATTGCATTTTCAAGTACTAGTACCAATAGTCGAAATCCCAATAGGGTGGTTACTTAACTATTCTTCGAGATTACGAGGAAATGACCGTCTTGGTCGTCTGTGTCTCGAGCAGACATGCGGTGATTACTTTATGATTGTAATCGATTGCGATTACGATTAATTATGAATGACGCGATTACGATTAATTATGAATGACGCGATTACGATTACGATTACGATTACAGCAACATCAGGAAGTAGTAGATTACGATTACGATTACATTGGAAAAGTAATCACGATTACTCACGATTACATTTGTTTTGCATCTTAGAAGCTATGTTGGAAGACAATATATGGATTGCGCTGAAGAGGCCTAATGATATAACAAACTCCCTTTAAAAGAGATGCGTCATTTGCTTGTTACGTCATAATGTACCAATTGCCCATTTTTATAGGGGTCAATTTATCGCGCCCAATGGTTTGCATTCTTGCCATGCCATAATTACCGCACCCCAAATTTCCCAATACGGGGGGGGGGGGGGGGGAGCGAGCTCGAAGGGGACTCAAAAAGTATTTCGCAAACCAACATAAGTTATAGAGTATTTTTGAGAGGTCTAATTTATTTGAAAATCCTCTCTAGATCAGTGATTCCCAACCGCGGCTCTGAGAGCTCGATGCGGCTCCGAGCTAGCCTACTTGCGGCTTCCCTTGACGTTGGAAAATCCAAAAAACTATTATAAAATCAATTCAGAACAAACAAAAAAATTGATTTTCAAAAATTACACTTGCTTGGCTTGAAATCTGGAGTTTATAATTAATGGTGGAGACCAATTCCTTTGCTGTCGAGTAGCGATTCTCTACTCAGCAACGATTTCGTTACTCAACTCACGTCAAAAAGTATGCTCACACTCAAATGCGTTTGGATCGTCACTCAAATTTAAGTCTGCTCATTATCAGACTTATTTAAGTGCAGGTGGTGTCGCAACACGTTTCACAAAGGTATCTGACCATCAAACCAATGGATCATTTGACTTGATTGTTAGTTCAACAGCCGCATTGACGGAATGATTGCTTTTTTCCCCATGATGAAAATGTTTTCAAGTCCCATTGTAGTTAATGTCGCCACTGACCCTGTTAATTTACAACTTGAGTTGCTAGACATGCAGTCAGATATAAAGACATGACAATTTGTTTGTGCGTCTCACGAAAGTTTTTCTTCTAGTCTGCTACGCTTGAGCCACTACAATATCGTTTTATTATATAACAAACCGGAGGTCACGAATTAACAACACACACTAAAGTAATTATAACAAGATACCAGAGGTTATAATTATGAATTGCGTGCCCCAGCTCTACACGTAGGTAATTCTGTGGCGAGATAGCGCTGTGGCATAGTCCACGGTTGCGGGTTCGAGTCCGACCGAGGTCGACTTCAGAAATCCTTTCCAAGTGTTGGAGTTTTATCTAGGCTCCTCCTCGCCGCCTCTTCCGCGTAAGCGGTGTCTTACAATAAGCCTAGAAGATGGGCCGTGCTACAAGTCGGCAGATACGGAATCAAAAATGAAGAAAATCGGCCTTGTGTAACTAACCGTTGTAGTCGACAAACACCAAACCTCAAACAAACAAACTCTATAGGTGAATCTGACCATCGGGGGCCGAGAGAGGATTAAAAATCAATAGTAATATAATGCAATTATTGACGAAATTCAGTCTTCAACTTGCGATTAAATCCCTATGGGGGACGAACTGCTGTTTTATCCTAATTCCAGCTACAGCCCATGCGAACATGATATATAGGCTCATGGCCATGGCGGCAAGTCCCAATGTTGAGTAAAGATTGGCACCCGTTTCAAGTAGAGTCATATGAGAATAAGACGAAGCGAACATAAAATTGTGCCTTCAACTTCATACAGATATTGTACTGCAAGCTGCCGTTACGAGAAACGGCAAAAACGGCTCGGTTTTGATATATATACATCACAAGCTGTTGATTTTTACTGTTTCGTCGTGGAAATCGCAACGTTTTATTTGACGAGTACAAAATTTCAAATATTGATGTACGTACGTACTAGAAAGGCCTACTGCTCGCCGAGCAGCGACGGTCAAATTGCGTTTAACTGAGCATAAGCATAACCAAACATCAAACATAAGTTACTATTTTAAACTAGGCAGAGCGGAGATAAATTATCCTGCTGCGAGGTAGTGGCGTGTGGAACGTGTTGATAACCTGATATATAGCACGACGGGTGTTCTTACAATGACACTAATGTGCGACGTATGTACAAGTACATCGAATATCTATTTAGTGTGAATACTTCTTACGCAATGACGCGCAAAGCTAATAGGCTGCTTCTGACGTAATAATGAGCTGTGGCGTTTGGAAATCAGACGTTTGTGCGATCACGAACTCAGTATAATATCTCTTCCTTGTTCACGAATGTTCAGTTTATGTCATAGTCCTTGCAAAAATAAAAATAATCGTTCTTTCACAGAGAAATCGATTAAATATGGGAAGTAGTCGATTACGATTACGATTATTTGAAAATGCTGTAATCGTCGTAATCGATTACGATTACTAATCGCGATTACCCAATGTCTGGTCTCGAGTCATATAACTTGGTTCGGGTCATGCGCAATGACCTGAGTCCAAGTCGAGCCAATACACAGATTGACTCGAGTCGAGTCGGTCCATTTCCGTATTTTGAGAAAATGACCCGAGTCAGGTCGAGTCATCAGAATATCGTGACTCGAGTCGAACCACGACTCGAGTCATTAAAACCCTGCTTTCCAAAACACATGCTGTATGAGCCTGCTGGCAATTTCCACCCGATATAGCCGACGTACATCGATATGGGAGGGCTGGAACCCTCAAAATAGTCGGTTCAACAGCAACGGCACAGACATTTCGTCAAAGGAGCTATGTTTATTGTTTACCCTATATTTTCAGTTGTCAATGCCAATTCACTATGCCGTCACAGTTGAATATTCGTGACGTCATGGCTTTGAAAGAAGTGTTTTAAACGTTTGTTTTAAATTGATATTTGTTTTAAATGCAACCCTACTCGAGACCCTTTTATGTACTACGTAAACGACGAATTATTAGCCTACTATACTTGAATACCCGCTTTCTCGTTTGTAAACCACTATTAGGAGCATTCTTGTCAGCTTGGTACACTCGTATTCTCAAATTGTCGCACAATTTCTCTTGTAAGCGTCTAATTCAATTCGTCACTCACACGACTCATGTCATTGTACGTTGAATTACGTTCTAATATGTTCGGTCATAGCTCATGGTGGGTCACGAACTGAAAAAGGTTGGGAAGCACTGCGCTAGGGTGAAGGCTGAAGAGCACGGTTTTAAACCAAATTTTGTTCTTATATATATATAGACAAACTCTCGACTTCAGAATCGCTGCTCCTATCACCGCCAATCAATCTCTGAATGGAGTGTATATTAAAAATCCTGGGCCACAACGGTGGGCCATAGGCGCAATAAGCCTGCAGAAATGGATTTAGCAAGATCAGGCGTTCTCAAACATTTTGAGAGCGAAGCCTTAAAATATTTTGGATGGTTGTGTCGACGCCCAATCGTTTCCTTTAGTCCGAGACAAATTGCCGTAGGGCAGCCAGAAATTCCGAGTAGGCTCGCAGCGAAATTTTGAAGCTGATAACTAAGAAAATGGTCTTAGCTTTCGCCCAGCCCACGATGATAATTTTTAGTGCCCGTACCGCCCTTGTGGCTATAGTGACTTCTGTTGGAAGTTGATACAAGTAAAAAATGACGACGTATGGTATAAAGTATAAACGTAGTTTTATAGTTGTAGTTTCAACATCTGCCTTTCGAAGAACATTTAGAACTATAGTTCGAGTTCGTCCCAGGGGTCTACGATCCCCAGTTTAAAAGCATCTGCTGTAGAGCACCACGAAATTAAAAAAAATGCAATGTCTTTCGTTTTCATTCACATAATATACTACACGAAGTGACGATACACACATCAGTGAACTTTTGTAGGTGGGGGTTCAAACTGACTTCACCATGTCGTCTCGAGTCCTTCCTATAATTCCATTGCATCTCAATCTTGCGATGTTCTGAATCGATGAAAATAATGATAAATGAATGAATCTCGTCTCTATCTGTTCACATTACGCACAGTTTTCATGTATTCAAAAGACGCTCGCCCACTAGTGACTATGACTATCATACAAAATCCACAGTGGGAAATACGGCTTGGTGACCCATACGATGTCTTTTGAAGATCGGTCTCTCAACGCAGTCCTCCAGATCAGCTGCATCCTACCACCATGGACAAATTCAGAGTGCACACACAACACTGTATTGTGACATACAACAACACTTACAGACTACAGAGAAATCAAATGTACCTAATTGATATCAATTCATCTGTGGCATTTTCATTTGCAATGAAGCATAAGCGAAACGAACTGCAGCAGCACAAATTATAGAAAAATTGCATCACACGATCAACTGATCAGTCAGTAAAAATGATATAAAGGCTCTACAAATTCAGCATAAATATTGCAGATACCATAAATTACTATCATCACAGTGGCTTCTGTTACACTTCATTCCGCGCAACAGGGTGAAAAGTAGGGCGAGCTTCATTTTAGCAGAGAAATTGACATCGGATCAAAAAGTACTGTTGAATTAGTGTTAGAAGACAATTCACATCGTTATCTATAGCAGTGTTACTGTAAAAAAATCGAAATTGATGCTGAATTCTGACAAGGAAAATTAATCATCCTCATTACCACATGACGAACATTTACACTGAGCGCTGTCATTGCCATATCAAAAGTAGAGATAAATGATTCAATTCAAAACATTCATAACGTGGACAAATCACAGGATGATTTAGCGATGCGAAAAGCATACGCTTATACCATAAGCATGATTGCATAAACTGTAAAAACTACTATGGCATCAGTGGGGCGGATAGAGCTTAACAAGATGATTAACAGTGGTCGGAACATTTGTGACGGGACACTTTGCGTGTTCAGCCACAAACCGGTACGCACAAACATAACAAAACACGTATCCCGACGTAGAGAGGGCTGTGTCGTTTGTTCGAAGCCTGAAACGATAAGAAAAGCATACTTGGAATAAATCGGACACACTTGGTGAATTCTACAGTAAGATAATTGCCATTTGCACACCACTTCTGCCATAAACTGATTTCTTCAAGTTCTTTTAATTTTGTCAGTCTGCATACTTGTTTGCCAGGTAGAGGTGGTCAACGTCGTTATCATTGGTAGTCAAGTATCGATTTCTGAGACAGAACGACTAAGTAGAAGTGGAAAATGAAGATTTTAAAAGTACTCGAGTGATTTCAAAACGCAGATTTGATGAGATGTCGCATACTTTTAAAATGGCAGGGTGCATTAGCCTTTTTCAGGTAGCTGTTATGACAACTACACTCATAAAGATGATGGCAACATATCTCCAAACTACTTTATACGTGTCTCATGTTTTGACAAAAAAACTACCAAGTAGTTCTAGTTGTACATTAAAGAAAATATTTAGCAGCTGAACAGCTACAAAACACATGTGATGTCCTGTTGTGTGTTCTCACAGCAGTGGTGGGTTGGGGTTTGGGTCGAAATCCCTATATTTTAAACTCGTAATGATGTTCATTGGAAAACCGATCTTATTCCGATAAAATCAAAATTAATAAGTTGATTCGGAATAGCATCTAGTTCAGTGGTTCCCAACCTTTTTCGTCCCATCGCCCCCTTTTCTAGCTCAACACCGATCATCGCCCCTCAAATTTTGTGCACCGAAAATTGGGCATACAAAATATAATCATCGGCGGGTTGACTAAAAAAAAAGTCAACTTTCCGACTCGAAGCCTAATTTGACACTTTTGTAACTAAATTTCTGTGGGTTGACAAAAAAAGTCAGCTGTTTTGATGCGTCATCGCCCCCTTCGTCATTTTCGCCCCCCTAGACCGCCAAATCGCCCCCTGGGAGGCGATACCGCCCACGTTAGAAACCACTGATCTAGTTAATGCATATTTATAAATATAATTGGTTAGAATTCTAGTTACGAGTTTTGAAAAGTGAGTAATTCTAGTTGCGCATTATGAAAATCCCGGAATTTGTACAATTCTGTTGAAGATTCTTATTGATCATCGAATGAACAACTGTTTTGGATCATAACCCTGTTCATTGCCATTAAAATATCAAGGATCCAATACTGGAGCTTTTGGTTATGCGCATTTAGAAGTTCGAACAGTCAAGAATTTCAACTCTTCCTACTCTATTCAAATCATTATGACCCGGATTAAAGCATTGTAGCTCCTATCAAACCAAGTTATATCACATCTCACCTGTGACATATAGGACACGTAGTTTTATCAGCATTTTCATTATCGCAGGCTGCAGCTGGAGGAGGCGGTATCGAGCTCTGTGTTATCTGAAAGACACATCAGTGATGTCGAAAACCCAGCAGGCATTTACTGATTGTAAATAGATTGACAATACCATTGAATTAAAACAATAGATGCAGATAGCTTATTGTGTAAGTAGGTAGTGTTTTTATTTCTGTCTGCACGATAGAGGTGCTTGCGTGATGCAGATGTGAATGAACAGCAACGATATATAGTCGGCCACACCATTTTTCCTGTCCATGCTACACCAGATTTACGATCAAGTCTTTGGTCTGATACAGCCGGACATTGAACCCACGACCTACCAATCAAGAAGCTGGACACTGCACCATTGTGCTATCTTGTGGGTGAAAATAATCACAGTAATAAGTTTGACCCGAGCCACAGAAGACATATTCCATTTGTTCATGGAAAGGAATGCCCACAATCATGATCAACCATGTCAGAAAGACACAAATTTGATTGAAAATGAAGTATAGCCTGTGTTTTTTGACAACCAACAGTAAAACTCATACTTACTTTCTGCATATTCTCACGATTGCTGTCCGAATACCACCACTCCATAAATTGCAGCACGAACACACCGGCGTGAACACCGCCGCTGATCATTCTCGTGAGTACTCTGCTGAAAGCGCTGCAGCGGAAAAGAAACACAAATTGATTTTAGATTTGTACGATCACGGCATTTCTAAGGGCCCTCGCATTAATCGCATACACTTACACTCAGAAGTGGTCAAAGCAGTCAATAGAAAATCTAACGAAACTCCGACTCCACTCCACTCCAGTAGATTTAGTAGCATATGAATATCTTAGCATAGTTATTGATTTAGATTATGTCTTAGCCTAGGGAGTTTGCTATTGTTACCCGTGTTGAAAGGACTATCTCGGAGTTGGCGTGAACTAACTTATTTTTATTGTACTTTAATTTCCATCGTACCCCATGACTTCGGGGTAGCTGTGAATAGGTAGCGATTGCGGGAAGTTAAGACTTACGGGCCAAGATTACAAGCGTATCAAAAGGTTCTTTAATAGACCCGCTCCAAACATGATAAATGACATGTAGTCATTAGTATACTAGCCTATAGCGTATGCCTGGTGACTCTAGGCTTGCAGAATTCCAACACAAGAACAGAACGCATTAAAAATAATATTCACCCAACATCTCTTGAAGCGTTTGGGTCTTCGATGACCAGTTTGATTCTAAGCATCTTGAAAAACGGGTCCGGGTACTTGTTGTTTTGAATGGCATAGGTGAAAAGCAGATATAACCTCCACACGTTCCACGCCGCCGTCAACACAGGGTACAGCCACAAAAATATCTTTCCCGCCCGGGTAAGTTTACGATTCGGACTGGTCTCTAAAGATTCTTTCGTCTCCTCGTAGGCTTTACGCATTTTGATTTCAAAGTACGGAAAAATACAGAGCGAGACAAGGGACAACAAGTGACGTCGTCTGTCCAATTGAAGATGAGATTGCACGGCGAGTCCCTTAATTTTGCGCCGCAGGCCGTAATACATTTCCGAGTAAGAAGCGGTGTGGGCTAGCAGAAAATGGTGCTGCACCAGCATCTCGACTGCCGTGAAGGCCTCATCGAACCATCTCGCTAGCCAGCCGAAACGTTCTGGATGGTTAGTGGATATCACCTGTTACAATATCGACAAAGTTGGTGCTGCATCTCAACTTTTGTTATGCTGTAGACATCAGGGTTGTAATGACTCGACTTGAGTCCAGCTCGACTCACGATTTTTTTGTGACTTTACTTGAGTCATTTTTTCAAATGCGTAAAATGACTTGACTCGAGTCAATTTGTGTATTGACTCGACTTGTACTTGAGTCATTGTGCATGACTCTGACCGTGCATGACTTTAACCAAGTCATATGACTCAAGACTAGGACGGGCAAGACAGACATTTCCTTTTAACTTCGAAGAAAAGTAAAGTCACTACATTATTGGTATTTCGTCTATCAGTCCTGATACTTAGAAAAGATGGTCAGAGAAACTGTTAGGACTGAGGAAAATTACAATATTATGAATGCGAGTCATTCTATATCACTGAGCAGAGTTGAAAAAAGTGTGTTGAACCAGATTGAACTAAAAACTGAACACAAAATAACTTGGACTCGGACACACCATAACACTATGACTCAAACCTCTCCTCACTGACTTGGACTCGGTGGTGAATGTAAAATGACTCGACTTGACTCAAGTCAAAACTAGAAAAGTGAGATTGACTTGTGACTCGGGTCCTTGTGAATCGGTTACAACACTGGTAAATATGTTTCCTTCTCCTATTATGGCTCATTATAATTGGACATTAAGCGGCCGTTACAAAAGTCGTGCTTCACTTGCAGTTGCCAGGCTTTGGGCTGCATGCAGCAGCTGAAAGATGGTTGGGTCCATTCATTTCCTTATTCTTACAGATCTTAGTGTGATTGGGGTTATTACCTAAACACACTAATAGTCACAGTCTTACTGTGCATTGTGTGGGATCGGGAAGTAGTGTTATTGATTTGAGTTGAGATAGTCGATAGTTTTTGTGAGGTAGTGACCGAATCGCAGCATTGTCTCAAAGCGCAACGGGGTTGGTATGGTCAAAAAAATGCTAGGTTATCTTGAATGTGGTGCCCAACTCGTACTCTATTTTTGTGGTCACATCAAAGGAAAATATCTGAACTTTTTAAAGCACCCATACTGTCATGACATCATATTGACTGATCCTTGACTAAAAGCCTAATACATAACTCAGATCCCAATCACTCAGGTACTCGATTTTGACCAACCCAATAAGCAATGTTACATTGAACACAAGAGCAAAAAATCGATTGTGAAATACGAGTGTGACACATACCGTGACTAAAAATATTTGATGGGGAGAGCAATAGCCATAAGATTGATTTACTGAATCTTCAAGTATTCTACGGATTTAGGAAATCCAATTTTATTATGCTTGTCCAAATGCGGTCACCGGTCATATTTGAAAAGTTGCTTTTACCACTATCAAGGCATTTTTTACAGTTTTAGGCTTCATGTAACAGCTAACAGTAACTTATACGCATAATACGAAATAGACGCATATTATTAAATTGCCTGCTTACCTTAGTTAGATGTTCAAATGCTGGTCTCACGGAATTCCTGAGATTCTCTTGAGCAAATATTTCAAATATTGACGGAAGCCGATATTCTTGTTGCGTGGCTATCGCAGTTTGAAGCGAATCGGAAAATATCTCGGTCATTATGTATGACGAACGTTAAACCTAAAAATAAAGTCATGTAATAACCGAAGCGTACCACTTCAATTCAGCCAAACACCACAGTCTAATAAGATGAATTCATTCAAAAGAAACATTGCATTCAAAAGAAACATTGAGAAGCACAGTGACATCGTAAAATATTTCAGTTTTCAGGTAATGTAACAGGAGTTGAATAAACATCTACAAATGCTAGTTCCTAGACATCAAATCATCAGAGCAATATGCACGAATGCTCAGTTCACTTTGAAATGAAACAGAAATTTAAAGGTTAGCCTACTGCAAATTCAATTTCAGGTATTGTGTCTGTGGTTTCCAGCAAGGGACTTCATAATTCGCAAGAGGTAATTCAGTATTCTAGTTGGTTATTATTTTTGAATCAAAGAGTTTAGACTCGGTAGCTTAACCATTACAATACTAAGGGTAACGATAGCAGTTACTTCATATCTCTTATTCACAAGTTGAGAGTAGGCCTAGCTGTTGGAATAAAGAGGAGTAAACAGTGTATCTGTGATGTCACATGCATAGCACGCACTGTCCATCCATCATAATTACGTTCTGCTGCAAACCATAACTTGAACTTGTATAATTTACCCACTTCCAAGTTTTTCAGCTCATTCTCATCAGTGCGAATATCAGTAATAAGATAATCAAGGTGAATCCAAATCCAAATTAGGAAATATTTTGTTTTCTGAAGTCGAAATACCATGAAGCGACACTGTGTACACTGTGTACAGTGTAGCACGATACACAGAAGACGGAACACTTGCGAAATATCTGTAGAGTTCAATATTTATAAACGACCATGACAATTTCCATAGCCAAGACAGACAATGGTTGATGCATCAAATCCCAAAACTTCAAAAAAAAAAAACAGATCAGGAGGTCTTAGTAGACAGTCCAGGTAATGTGTTTCACATTCTTCACATTTCGATTAATCATATCTTCTAATGCAGATCTGGAAGCTTCAGTTACTTTCGGGCAACCGTGAAAGATCAATATTTGCATCTTCGGACAACACCTGGCCACAGTAACCACAGATTTGTCAGTGATGTCGCGACATTTCGCCATATGAAATTCCCTCAGACTGACACGGCACTTTCCTTTACACAGGGTAAGCACGCCAACATCGGATATCTGCAAAATAATTTCCAGGTATTATATATGAATCATATCCGGGAAGAAAACATTTCACACTAACATTCGTCGACGATACATTCACGCTCTCTAAAACCCAGCAGTTTATTGCGAGTGCATTCAGACTACCGTCTGATATCATCGGGCATCCGCCAAGATTGAGAAATCGCAAATATCTGCAAGAAATCGCGACTTTGGCAATGGCAGCGTCACTAATGTTCGAACACCTTCTAAGATAAAGAACTTGTAGTGTCGCACAGCTTCTCGCGATTGATATAACGCCGTTGTTTGTAACATTGTCTCTAGTTTGTTTGGGCGAATTCAAATCCAATTTTTGTAAAAGGTTACAAGCCTTTGCTATTTCTTCCAACCCGGAATCGGAAATGTCGCAATCGGTCAATTCCAGTTCTCTGGTGAATTTGTGTAGACAGGAACGGATATTTTCATCGTTAAGAAGACCTCTTTTGGATAGGATTTGTAAGAGTTTACTCTTCACTCTTGGAGGTAACTTCACAAAGCCGTGCTGATACAAGGAAGGCTTGCCGGCAATAATCCATAAAGATAATTCCAAAAGGGTGGACACGGATTGATTTTGGAAGCTCATCGCGCGAACGCTATAAATATTTTATGATATGGTAGCCAAGAGACACTACAAACAAATCATATTACCATTGCATTGGTTCGTAGTCGATAAGTGCCTTATAATATACGTTATGTTACAAATATGCATAATAGTCAGGTAACACTATTGTTTTCAATTACTCTGTCATTTTCTAAAGTGCAACGTCCATTTAGCGAAATGTTAGAACACCTGATTTGATATCGCCTTTCCCACGAATCACCATTTTGTCACCGTATACATCGATGGTTGCAAACGCAGTTTCATTACCGCCCTGCGATGCAGGTACCGCTTCCAAAACAGATTCAAAAGTACAATGATGAACCCCGTTAGAACTTCGAAATTTCCGAGCGCCCTCATGGTCATGTCCCGCAAAATACGCCACAACGCAACCGTGTCGATCAATCACATCTAACACCTCCTCATAATTCCACAATAAACAAGTTGATGCCCCGGTAGCTTCAGGATGCACTGGGATATGCCCGCTAATTATTACTTTCTCAAATTTTCTTTCCGAATTTTCTAACGTGCTTTCTAGCCATTTGATTTGTTGCGAACTCAGGGATCCGTTGTATTTAACATGATGAGGCAAACTAGCATTTCGGTGATCGTTTTGATCATGGTTGGGGTTCATCCTACTCAAAAACTCAGCCGCTTGCTTACATTTTGGGTGTGATTCAACACGGCCGTGAGCGCTGATATCATAGCAATCGATTACAACGAAACGAAAACCTTCACAGGGTGAAAAATGGTAGCAACACAACTGGTCGTCTTTCAAATCAGAACACGTGGCAAATATCATTTCAAGGCTGGCACAGACATCACCTTCAAGAACAACATTACTGTAACAATTTGATGCCATCAATTGCTCTCTGGAAAAGTTATACAGTTCGTGATTGCCCCAGCAATGCGCCACGTGACCACGGTATTTCGCGAAAGTCTGACACAATCTTTGAAAGCACTCGGAAGAAGTATCGCTACGTTTGCACGACCCATCAATAACATCTCCGAGCTGCAGCAGAAACTTTGTCTTTTCGTTAGCATTCCAATAACTAATGGCTTGATCCAAACATTGCAACGACTTCCGATAAAATCGCATTCGCGTCTGAGCAAAATTCATTCCATCTTCGCGATCTGCATATTGAATGTCTGTGATTACCCCAAACGAAAACAACAGTCTAGAGACATCTACCATTGCAGAATCTGGTATAACAATAATAATGGTACAACATATGAGATATGTCTGAACTCCACCAATTCTAACTATGCAGACACAAAAATTGAGATATGATGGCGTGTATTACAAAGTCAAAGGCTTCTATTACAATGACATATATGCAGTGAAATTTACAAAAGATTTTGGATAGCTAGCATAAATTGCTTACACAAACGTACATTTACAAATTAAAACACCATGCAGGTTACCGAGTCCGATAGACTCCATGATATATTACGCAATATAGATTGTTCAAGATCATGTCAACAAGCAGTCTTGGCAATTGCAGCGATACAACATTAACATTGTCGACGTTGACCACAGTGACAAAAAAAGTGCATCAAAATTAATGGGATGGATACAAAACGGTAGTATTTTGTTGAAAAAAAAACACGGGCTAATCTCTGCGAGAATTCGAAGGCAAGTGATGTAGGTACTTAAGTCTGGTAGGATAAAAATCACTGAAATCGGCATTATTGTCTCAAAATGTTAGGCCCTACTAAAAAAAAAGCATGGAAACTACTGTTACAGCACATAGTGACGACATGCATACACTCTATTGGTTGCAACCAATCTGTGGTCCTTTGTTACAATTGTTCGATTTTACACTCGGCTGTGATACCATCAAGTAAAAGCAATTGCCTTGATCTGGTCACTGTCATTTGAATCATAAGCAAGTATTAACAGAAATATCCCAAATCCAATCAAATGCCGTCATACCTACAATTACTTGAAACACATGACTTTTATCAATGATGTTATTATTATGGAGGGCACCACAAAAACTGTCATATTACAAACACTTTGTCTGATTTGTCCACGGGCATGGACTAGACATTTCAAACACTGCACTCTTACACACTAATCAAACAGCTCTATAAGTCGGAAGTGTAATAGTCTATCGTAAACTCGAAAGTGACAATAAAAGTGAAAGTTTGCATCCCGAGACAGTCACCCTAATAAAATCATTGCCCAATACCTAATCTTCTATACTGGTACGGAAAGCATATGATTACCAGCAGTATTGCAAAGAAACTCACATAATGAACACATTTCAGTAATGAATAAATTGCTTAAGATATTATATAGGATTACACAGCCTAATTTGTCAGTTGAAACCAGTACACACAACGCTGATGGCAATATGGAGTATTTCACTATAGAGACACAGTTTCACGATCGGCCTGAACTCCAATTGTGGTATGTTCAAGTTTTCGAATATATCAATAGACTGTTCTGTTTCAACGCTATGATGACAACAGGAATAAGGATTTAAGCCTGAGCCTGCCTCTAGATAACGGACAGTAGCCTAATCTAAATATCAATAATACTGTATACTGTACAATGATATTGTAGTCCAGATGAAATTCATTCAAGGTTTCACTGCACTATTCCAACTTAGTGCTTACCGATGTTACTATAATACTGAACTTGCATAAATCATCATTTTCTATCGAGAAGACGAGAATGGTAGCTGATACTTTAAAAAGAGATATTAAAATAAAATTTTCTATTATTTCCAGTTTGTTATCAGAGTTTTAAGTATGTTCATTGTTCATATGAATATGACCTAGTTCAATAGTACAGTCCAAATTTGTTCGAGTCAGAATGACGCAGATACTCTAGGTAAGACTTCAATTGCATGTACATGTTATAGTTACGAAGTCAAATGCATGACAGAGGGATTGTACTTCATGTAGTGTAGTGACTTGATAGAGTATCATATAGGCTTTGATACCAATTGCTGATAATATATGCATATTACTACTTGAACCTTTAAAATGTGATGTAACATTGGAAATCCCAGTACACATTGTACATGCATCATGAGAATGTTGACGGTCTATGTCAGTATTGGCAATGGGTTTTGAAAACATCGCAAAAATGCCACACATTTTATTGGCTGAATTACTCCAATTATATTTTGGGGTCTGGTGTAGTTTTATTACTTCCACAAGAAATCCTGAGAGTTGGGGAAACTGACCTATTTACTAGTCAGCTAACATTCTTACTTGGGGATTCTCATAGTCACAGCAGTATAATCTGATTTGACTGTCAATATCATTGAGCCTTAATACTAAAATAACCCCTGCAGCATAGTGCTGCAAACAAAATAATCAACCACTACAGTTCTACAAATTACCTCGAACGTATGTGCATGAAAAAACGTATAACCACAGTTGGCATTGATGTTTTGTACTAATAGCTACCCGATGTAGGCCTATACTACTCTACATCATTGATAATGTTCTGCTAGTTTGTGAGCAGTTCCTGCAAACGATTCAGCACTTGTCGCCATGTCTGCAACATTCTGATCTACTTTACTGAGTTTCTGTCCCCGTTCGACAAGTTCTTGCTTCGTCTTATCCAACTGAGAACGTTCATTCGCAGTTTTCCTCACAACCGACTTGCTTTTTAGGTTGACATCGGTGAAAGGGGGCGGTTCTTTATCCATAAATTTTTTGAATGCATCAGCCATGTCTTCTATGAATTTCTCTTTTTCCTGTGTGTTTTTAGCAACAAACTTGAACGGGGTGCCAAACCACAACTCAAAACTGCCCGAAGAAGTTGATTGCATGCCGTCAACTTTGGTAAGCTCGGTCAAACTCCATAATCGTCTTCGTTCAAACCATCCATCTGGATCACTAGGATCACTAGATCTGATATAGCGTGCAAGAGCTGGTTCATAAGGCTTGCCGGAATTCACAAATAAACACAAATAATGACAATTATCTCTCTTCTTCAGGGGATTCTTGCTAGGCTCAGTCTTCGAAACCTGGATGAAGCTTATTATTCGCTTTTTTTGCGGATGAAACACTCTCCCGTGTAAGTAATGCTTAACATCACTCGCTGTTTTGCATTTGTCAGCCATGATTTCCAACGCCACGATGTGTCTCCACTTCGAGCCTAAACCACCTTTCGACTCAGCCGTTATCCAGCCGCGGCCACCGAGCTATCATAAACAGTAAACAGACACCGCCAGTGCGTCACACTCCGTAGGTTAGTTATCAGCTGAGCGAGAATGACTTCAACAGAGAGAGAGAGAGAGTTAACATTCGAAGGAGATAGAGATCAGAGATGAGCGGATTTGAAATTTCTATGTCCTAATCCAATCCAAATCCGAATCCATACCTTTTTCTTATTCAAGTCCATGTCCAATCCTAATCCGATTGCAACTGGAAATTCAGAAAAAATACTAATTTATGAAATGGAGGGATTCGAAAATTTTCTTTCACGACCAACGATTCACTTGATTCAAGATAACTTAGTAACCATAAGTACATTAATAACTGATCTGAATAAAGTTTGTCGCCATTCGCCACACGACGTTTCAATCTTCCAGAAAATAGGTAAATCCAATCCAAATCCGTTCTGAAAAAATGTCTAATCCAAATCCAATCCAAATCCGACAAAATTTCACAAATCCTGTTTTTTCAAAACCTTATCCTAATCCATGCTCAATGCTCATATCTGTTCGCCACACGACATTTCGATCCCCCAGAAAATACGTAAATCCAATCCAAATCCTAATCCTTTCTGAAAAAAATGTCTAATCCAAATCCAATCCAAATCCGACAAAATTTCACAAATCCTGTTTTTTCAAAACCTAATCCTAATCCATGCTCATCTCTGATAGAGATAGCATATACTGCGTTTTCATGCACGGCCGATGGGCCCATTTTCGAGAGATTCTGCCGACGAACGAGAGAATTTTGTTGCGCATGCACAGATTGCACATGCACAGTGCACACCCACATCGGCCGACTCGTCGGCCATCGAGTGAATCCGTCGGCTTAGCTCTTCGGTCATGCTTTCGCTTTGTCTTGGGTTAGCGAATTGGTATTCGGTACTTACAATACACTTTTCGTATCAAATTAACTATGGCTGCACTCCGGACGGATCTTGGACGCCTTGAAAACCTCGGAATTTAATTATGATTGCAATGGAATTTAGTAGTACCGGTACTGCTACGAATTTCCCGTAGGCTATCGAAATCTTCGCGATCTGATCACATACGTTGCTGCCACAATTCGAGGGTTTGTGTTCTGGTGCATGGGTACAATACAAACTATACCGTTTGACCACAAACTAGGTGAACTTATTCACATTCCCCTTGTAAGCAAATCATCAACAGGACACTGGAAGCTCATGTCTGAATCATGACGACGAAACAGTAGTACCGGTAGACTACTGGACAAGTTACTATTCTGCGCTCGAAATTATTGGACCACGATATCTCATATCTATATCCCCCACATAGTAAGATATGCCATCAATTTTCATCTTTTTTCCATTTTATTTTATATTCTGTTGGTTATAAGCAGTTGGTTCATCATGACCATTTTACATGATGGATGGATTTAGGCCTACGTGTTCAAGGCCAAAGCGTGTTGTTTGACTGAATGGCCGCTACAAGTCATCTCGGCTCATTCCTACCGAGTCATTTTATCGCAATCTTGTGATTATTATGAAATTATTACAATAAAGTAAGCCAAAAACGTCATTGCGATCGCTTCGCCCACCTAGCTCGGCCAAGTCACGGTCGGATTACGCCTGGTCATGGAAACACGGTCGACATGTACAACGCATGCGTCATGGCCTTTCGGCCGACCGTCGGCCGGGCATGGAATCGAAGTAATAGTGTCCTATCATAGTGTTCTTAGAACACTATGGTCCTATATGGTGTCGACACAAGCAAAGCTCACGGCTCAGTGAAATTGTATCACGTCACAATTTCCATTTGGCTACAGGCAATTTGACGGTCATTTTTGACCGGCTTGCCGAGTGTTAAATTTGGTAAAACGGGTATCCATCGAAAGCTGTCTCTGCACTGATTACTCTCTCGTTTCGCCAGACAGCATTGTCGCGTCCCAATGCCAATCTACATAACAATGAAAAATTCGAGGCTGATTGTGGGGGTTCCAGGGCCGCGAGCGGAATAAAATTTATATTTTCGTAATCAGTGCAGTGACAGCTTTCAATGGATACCCGTTTTACCAAATTTAATGCTCGGCAAGCCGGTCAAAAATGACCGTCAAATTGCTTGTAGCCAAATCGAAATTGTGACGTGATACAATTTCACTGAGCCGTGAGATTTGCTTGTGTCGACATCATATAGGACACTATAGAGATATATGATGACGGCCATGACAAATGACCAGAACTCCATAAGGTAGGGTTGCCATACTTTAGGGTTACGATATTTTGGAAATCTTAAAAGAGGACACATTTGAAAATTTTCGGACTTGCGAAACCGGAGGAAAATCCTGAAAAAATGGTCAACTTTCCGGCCCAGCTCCCGCAATAGCCGGCGGAGCGAGATAATCACACATACTTCAGTGCTGATTTACTGTATCCTAGTCGATTTTGCCATATATTGTAGAGAACGTAGCGTTGTCGGATAACCTGTAGCGGTGGCGAACGCCTGGCCCTGCGTTAGTCCTTGATCTGACAGCTCAACGACGCATGCGACGACAATTGCCTCAGATAGATGTATTGGTCGAATGAATATGAACAGTAGTAGCGTATGAGTCCCATGTGGGATATCTGAATGTGCGCGTTTATATATGGCGCGATACAAGAAGAAGGGCGTGGTCACGTGATATACAGCGTGGTACAATGTGATATAATGGCGTGTTTTATATTATAGGGTGTATGAGCCGTAAGAGGGCGCAGGGCGTTCCACATCGTCCTCTTCTAAAAAGAGCTAATTATAGCGACAATCCCAATATATAGGAAAGTGGATATCATAATATTCACATGAATGAATGCGATAACAGCAATCGAAAGATGAAATAATGTAATGATGCAATATTTATACACCATGGTGGCAATGAAACGGTATGAGTTAGTGAATGAACTAACATGTTATGGGTTGGATTGAATATAACCTAATCAGAATGAAAAGGACAGCGAATTGCGTATCTGAGGCAAAATTTTGTATTTTATTAGAAGGACAATACCGGACGAAAACGAAAAAGAAATGTGCGGAAAGGAAACGGCATTATGTACGCAGTGTCCGTTATATCGTAAAAACAACATCCCGATTGGAGACCGAACTAAAATGCCGGGCAGATTTGGGTACATGTATGGAGTATGGCGATGGGTAATCGTATGGTCAATTGGGTAGGTAACGGCATTAATTGCAATATAACAAGTGTATGTTGGGAATATCGTATTCTTGAAGTGTGATAGCCGAAACACGTGGTTCAAGATACCATTGCATAACGGCATTAGGGTTGAGAAAAAGGCAATTGTATTATTGCTTTATTAAAATGAAAGAGAAACGAATGGCGAGGACCGACAAACGGATTCAAATTGCCGCCAATCGATCAAATATAGGGCAACAACCGGCACTGTGTTCTCAATACTTATCCACTGCGACGAAGGGATAATTAGTGTGGGAAGAATCCGGTAACCCTATTTACGAACGAAAATAGGACAACCAGATGTGTGTTTATTGTATGCCGCTAGAAATACCATGACCATAACAGCTGGGAGAACGATTATCAAATGATACGACACGGAAGCGGAGAAAATTATACAAAATTAAGTAGCAAGTATGTTGAAATATAGGGAAAAGAAACCACAAAGAGGTTGCAAGAAATCGCAGTCAATCAAAATCCATTCCGGGTATAGGATAGTTCCTGCGATAATCGGTCGTGCAAGAATAATGTGCTTTCCACGTCCAATGGCCGAGAAAATATTATATTAATACCCCAGCAAAGGGATATATATAGAAAAGGTACATGAATCATAATTTTTCAAGTATTACGAAATTCGCTGCGTTGTAAAATGCGAATGTGTCTTATGCAAAGACCGAACAATGATTATTATAACAGCTTTGCCATGTGACTGCGAAAGTAAAATCAGTTCGTCCGCTGTGTATGACAGCGAGAGCTAGGCCTATATAAATTAGCCGTGGGATCGCGAAAATGCCGGTTAAGCGTAAAAGTTAGTGCTCATTGATATATTTTATAAGGCCACTTTATCCAGAGTGACTCTGCCGCGGAATTCTGGTATATTTGGTATATACGCGAACAACGAAAAATTCGCGTTGTGCTTCACGATTACTACGGGTTTATTCGTACCAAAGCGCGATAGGCGTAGCTGATGTCGTACAGTGTATGGTACATGTATTCTCCGAGTAGTGAGGCCTTTATGGGTCGCGCAGTAAAAATAGTGTACCAGTTCCTCGTGTCCGGCGTATATTTTACCGGAGCGGCGAGTAAATAGTCCTTGTATGAGCAGAGCATGAGCATGTCGGCATTCGGCGATCCCCGGCGGAGTGATACGTTTTTTCGAACATACGAATCTAAAACGAGACGAAAGCAGTATTTGCGAAAAAAATATGCATTTAATACCAAGCCTACACACGAAATAACATAACGTGTAAAATCAGGCAAATGCAATACGATAAGGAAGCCTTACGTAGCCGCGACCAGATATGTTTTGGTTGGGAATACCAATTGTATCTGAAAATGTTTCGTGACGCGCTAGCGTGACGTAAAGACCACGTGCATTGCGTAATAAGAAATACTACATGCGGCTGGGACATGAAAACTATACCGGAGATTCCGGGTATTTTAACAAAGTCGAAGGTTTTGATATTTGTGACAACAATTATTCGAGTGAGCAAAGAAGAGACATTGCGCGTAGAATATGCCGTGTCATGTAATAATGAATATTATTCCCGGACGCGCAGTGCTTAATGCTTATACGAAGGCGTTAAAGCGTTATATATAATGTTATGAGTAGCGTCAATTAAGAGACAAGTAATACGACCTCTTGGTGATAACGGTACGTTGTCGGTACTTTGTAATAGGGTTGAATATAGTTCCCAATCTAGAAGTCGATAGAAGTTATGCCGGATATGCCGGGTGTGTTGACAAGCTCAAAAACGTATAGTATTGAAATATTGTCATGTTAATTTGAATGAATTTGAAGCGTGTAGCGCGGTGACATTGGTGCTGTGATTATAACGAAGTCGCAGCGTGAAAATAAGGATAATAGATGTCCATAATATTGATAATTGCTTCAATTGTAGCTAAAAATATGTGTGTGTCAGAAGCTATCAAATTTTACAATCTGAGTGCAGCTAACACGCAGTTAGGTCGAGAAAGTTCCCAAAGCGATGTATACTGTATGTATAGTATACCACAAATCCACACATATCGCAGGATTTGTGCGCCATATGCTATCCAGATATATAAATAATTCTCCGGAGATGGACGTGGACCGGTAACACGTCGGCGACAGTGTGCCCGAGCTATGCGATTAAGGCTCGTGCGTCAATATAAAACGTATATATATCATATACATTGACTGTAACGCCATTGTAAATGCGGTCTCTCGGTAGATACAAAAAATGATCCAGACGTGGTGTGAACATCAGTACATATCTCGTAAATATCGCGAGTCTGGGCGCTGGAGACACGAGTTTAATTACAGCAACGAGCAATGACCGATCGCTTGATCAGGGCGGTCGTCCATGGCCCGCTCATGCAATCCCGTGGTCAACGCTCGAGAACAGGCTCGGATATACCCGGGTCGGAATAAGCACCTTGGATCACAGCACAAACTGAATCAATTCTCGATTTCCCAAGTTGTAGGAGTAGCATATAAACGGGGAATTGTCCGTGATCAAATATATCACGAGATATTTAAATGATATTACTGCGTCCGAATGACATTGCAGGTAAAATATATGTATCGCATGTAACTAGGTTGACGGTATCGCGGGTAAAAGGACATAGTATTGCGGAAAAAAAATTCCAGCGTGTTAAAACGCCCTTATTTAGGTAAAGGTAAATAGCAGTAAGCGAATATGTCAAAGACCTAGTATAAAGCTGTGTCCGTGAATTTATCACATTCCATGAATAGGGAATTTGGTAAGGACATAATGTACGCGCTAATCGCATTTGCGCGGAAAATAGTGAAGTTGTTGAACGTTATGGGAAATAATGAGCGGTGCGTAATATATAAGAACGAACCGAAATTCAACAAACTGTTGGTAAACTTCCGAGTTTTGTATGTTAATATGCAACAGGGAGTGTAAATAAGGTATCGAATCCTCCTGGCATAAGATGTCTCGGATGTTATAAAAGTGGAAAATAACTTCCGTATTCATATAAATCCAAGCTCAATGTTGAGGTAAGATAAGGTGAATAACGATACTTAACGATATGTTCCAGTAACGCTGTATTGTAATTAAAATGATATCACCATTGTGGTAGAAATATATCAAGTAAGCATGGTGATTAGAACGCGTTTAACTTTGAAGTTTATTTCGCGTTAAGGAAAAATGAATGAGTTGAAAAAATTATCTGCGCTACACAGAAAGAATGGTAATGCTATATTGAAATGCGTAGTTAATACCCAAAGTTTAGACCTTGGCTGAGTGACCAATAATAACCATAGACATTAGCTTTAAATAGTGATTAAATCTGCGGGACAAAATGCTTGAAGATATTTCGTTGTGAATCTATTGTTTATCAAAACAGACACACATGTACGGTAACGAATTAGTACTAACTAGCGCTTAGGCAACGCGTAGCAAATTAAAAATGGTTCCTTGCCGACAATGAGGTCATATACGAACCAGATTGTGAGGGTACGTTAGAACAGTTGAAATTACTGTTATAATTTGAGAATGAATTAGAACAACATGACGGAATAATACACGTCTGTTAGCAAATGACAGTTGTGCACTATGACTGTTGAAATTAGCAGCAGACAATCTCAGCGCGTATCCCAAAAGCACGCGGGGAATAGATCTCCAAAGTAATTGATGGAGTAGTAATCCCGTAAGTACGTATTTGGGTTTATATGCAATTCGATTGATTGTTAATGAATGTATAGTCCGAGTATATAGACTTATAGAGTACTCGAAAATTAAAATGAAGACGATATTACCCGGCCAATAACAAGGCGGCAACCAGCAATATCAAGGTAGTGCGGACTTATGTTAAAGTCATGAATCCGAAACAAAATGGTGGAATAACGAATCATAATTCGAAATTTTGTTGGGTTGTTTTTAAAAAAATGCAGAACGAACGTGGATTTTACATCACAGCCGTAAACGCGCTTATGTCGGCGTTTATAAGTAAACTCTGCACTTCAAATATGCGGTTAGAGCGCGGAAATTTCGAGGTATCGTCGAAGTAGTGAATAGAATGTTGGTTTCGAACGTTAGGAAAATTATATTGATTTACTAAAACCAGAAACATGGCCGGATCGTTGCTACGTATTGCAGCGGCAGATATATAAACCATAGTACATGTAGCGAGCAATAACACACGAATTAAATGGAACTGTAAATGCAAAACTGCTTTCGTTCGACAATTCGTATATGCAAAAAACTGTACCGTAAGGTTTGGGAGTCCGAGTGCGGTTTCTGGAGTGTCCATAGTGGTTGACGAATTAAATCCGATATTGAGGCGGCGATCCGTCTTTCGTTGAAGCCGAAATCATCTCACGAGATGCACCATGTAGAGAACGTAGCGTTGTCGGATAACCTGTAGCGGTGGCGAACGCCTGGCCCTGCGTTAGTCCTTGATCTGACAGCTCAACGATGCATGCGACGACAATTGCCTCAGATAGATGTATTGGTCGAATGAATATGAACAGTAGTAGCGTATGAGTCCCATGTGGGATATCTGAATGTGCGCGTTTATATATGGCGCGATACAAGAAGAAGGGCGTGGTCACGTGATATACAGCGTGGTACAATGTGATATAATGGCGTGTTTTATATTATAGGGTGTATGAGCCGTAAGAGGGCGCAGGGCGTTCCACAATATTTAACCAAATTCTTAAAAAAGAGGACATTTGGGAGTCCTCCGAGGACACTTTCGAAAAAGTCAAAAAGTGGACAAATCCTCTTAAAAGAGGACGTATGGTAACCCGACCATACTTACGGAATTTCCCAGAATTACCCGGAATTTACTGTTTAACCTTAGATTTAACTGCGTTTAACTCCTGAGTCCAGAGGTGGTCAGTAACGAAGTACTTATACTTTTTCGAAGTACTCAAGTACTTTTCAACTACTTGCGGTACTACTCAAGTAAATCAAATTTTGGTTACTTCTAGTCCGTAATAGTTTGTGATCTACCTACTTACTTTTCGCTATTTTCAGTTTGTCAAGTAGAAGTAGTTTAATAGGCTACCTCAATAAAAATGATAGCCTAAGGAATTTCGGGGATGTTTTCACGGAGTACCAGCATTTAATTTTCGTGAAAGTTAAGTAAAGCCCAGAATTTTCTTCGCGCTTTGCTCACAGTAGAAATGGAGAGACTTATGTGTTTTCACGATAGCATCGATGAATATAATTCAGGTAGCTGGTTTTGTGGCTCATCAGTTCACACCGCATCGTCGCCCATATAAAATCACCGCATATATGGAACTGCCGTTTCGCAATAGTGATTACCTAACATATTGTAATCTAACAGTCCATGGAGTGTCCTAATCTGGAAAAGTGCACTCTGACTTTTTTTAGCGTTAGACCGGTTTTAGCATCCCAAGGTTAAAACTTTCTGGACAAAAGGCATGAAATATATTTCCACTTTTTAGAAGTAGTAGCCTATTTGTATTTCCATCTCAATTCCCAGTATCATACTTTGAGTTCTAATTAGTTTCAGTTCTTTTGTCTGGAGAACATGCATGTTGATTGTTCAAGCATAGAAGCAAGTATATAGCAATATGCCTCTATTTTCCTAAAATAAAGCTACACTATATGGCATTTTACGATCCGCCATATATTTTATTAACGTATAGCCGCAACTTTTCGGTATTATATCTAAACTACGGCCCTTATAATATTGGGGAGGGCGCCATGCCATGATATTTTCTAAAACGGGGTGTTCGAAAAAACAAATGGATTAGTATCGCATTTCCATATCAATACTATCATTTGCATCCCATGATGCGGACGAATGCTTATTCTGTCGAAAATTGATACCTCCTGGGATTGTTCGTTAGTTTTGGGGTATTCATGGTGTTTGTCGACTACTATGGTAATTTACACCAGGCCGATATTCGTCTTATTTTCCGTAACTGCCGACTTATAGCACGGCTCACCTCTATAGGCTTTTGTAAGACACCGCTTCCGCGGATGAGGTGGCGAGGAGGAGCCTAGGTAAACCTCCAACACTTAGGTATCGGAATTCGGAAGTCGACCTCGGTCGGACTCGAACACGCACCCATTGGTGTTGCAGCCGCGGATTATACTACTGCGCTATCTCGCCACTACCTCCTGGGATGCATGGATATGAATCAAGCTTTGTAATTTTCGCATAGCTCAATTTGCAGCTTTTTGACAATCCATGCGAACGAATTACGATCGTTTTCACAACTATATTACTTACTTGAGTAGATTTAAAGTCAGTAAATTCTACTTCTACTTCAAGTAGTTTTAGGTTGCTTGTGGAAGAAGTACTTCTACTCGTACTTGAGTAGATTTTTTCGTCGCTACTTCTACTTCTATTTGACTAGCTTTCTTGACTACTTCGACCACCTCTGTTAACTGCATCCTGGTAGAAATTCTAAAATATATGCCTAAATGTCCGGAATATTGAAGGCTTGAAGTAGGCTAAAAAAATCGTAATTAAGCATAAACAATTATTTTAAGCAGATGTACGCTTTTTGAAATTTTTCTTCGTGATGCGCGCGATTTAGTGCAACATCCTTTGTGTTTGATTCGGGGCAATGATATATATATTCAGGTCCACAGCCCTCGCAAGAAATGCGATTATCAAAAATAAAGAACCATCATTTACTGAAAAGACGAGCTAATATATAAACATTATAACCGTAATTTCATAGAGTCGGCTAAGATCGTTTTGATGCTTTAGTCAAAGACAGTGGTTCTAAACCTAGGGGGCGTTTGCCTTTACTTCGATCTGATCTGATGGGGAAGATGTTGAAAGTAATCAGCTTCCAAAATAGGCCATGAGTAAGTCTGGGCGAAGGTATGCCGATTTTTTTTCTAATCAGCTTTTTAAATTTTGACTGAGCCACGGAACATTTTCAAATTGGAAATATAGATTCGCTATCATAAAAAGTTGAAAACCATTCGGACGTGCAACCTGCTGGTGCATACCGTTATTTCGGCTCTATTTCGAAAGTCATCACCTCCGGCTACCAGCTCAACCGCTAACTCCGAAGACTTGAGCGAAGAGAGGAGAAAATTATAGCAATCCACATGGTAGAACCATGCAATATTATAGACGGAATTCATTCACTAAATTTAACAACCGGTATCGTAAGCCCCGCAGAAGTTGCATCGATTTTTACAGGACTTCTATTAAAATTAAATGTTGGTACTACGTGAAAACATGTTGGTACAACCCCGAAATTCCTTAGGCTATCATTCTTATTGGGGGATTAAACTACTTCTACTTGACAAACTGAAAATAGCGAAAAGTAAGTAAGTAGATAAAATAGCGAAAATATTACGATGTAGAAGTAGAAGTACCGAAAATAAGATCTGCTTGAGTAAGTACCAGAAGTAGAGGAAAAATACTTGAGTACTTCGAAAAAGTAGAAGTACTTCGTTACTGACCACCTCCTGGTACACAACCACATGTACATGTACAAGATTTCATGAGGCCCATGAAGAAATCTGTTGCATGCCAAATATGAATACAACATAGCAATGATCAGAACTTACGTTAGAGATGCAGGGATATCTAGTCTAGAAGATCTAGATATCCGTGTAGAGATGACCCAAATTCGGACCTTTGTTCCACTCTTGTATACAGCTGACAGGCAAAGCTTCGGCAATGCGACGTTTTATTGTCTGACAATGTGTTAGTTAGGGTTACTATACGTCCTGTTTTTCACAAAATTGAAAGTCTAATCGGAGGACGCCTAAATGTACTCGTTTTTTGGAAATTTGTCCTCTTTTTTTCAGAAAAAGTATTAAAATGCCATGAAAAAGTCGACTTCCACCCCAGGCAGGACTATAAAATAGAACAATGGGTAATACGGGTGTCGATCAAAATGATGACTTTTTTTGTAGTCAACGCAGAAGTTTTAGTAGAAAAAATTTCAAATTCACCAGTTTTCTTAGCCGATAGTAGATCGAGCTTTCAGAATTTTTGAAGTGTCCTCTTTATTGGATCTCAAATTATGGTAACCCTAGTGCTAGCGCCTCATTTTAAAACCAGTCAGACTCGCTAAAGAGTGTCCGGAATTTGAGCCTAAAAATATGGTAACGCTGCCAGGAAAAGCGTAATAATTCATTTTTATCCTATATCTTTTTGTGGCATTTACACCGACTCATGATATACAATACGCACGATCGGTGTATATGCAATGCATACCATGGAGGCATGTAGGGTTGCATTTAAAACAATTGCTGGTTGCTTAAAACACTTTGTTTAAAACACGTTTAAACAGTGTTTTAAACGAAGGCCTTTTTTTTTTTTTTTTTTTTTTTTAAAGGGTTACGGAGGAACCGCAGTAAACCTCCCCCCGTATTAGGTCTTCTGTGTCGTAGGACACAGATTTCCCATCGCGGTTGACTCGCATTTTACCTTCCTTCATTTTTTCCATCATCATCATGAAGGTGCAGCGAGTTTGCATAGCCAGGCTTTGAGGGGCTTGAGTCTGCGGCCACAAGCTTGTCCTCGCCACCATGGCTATGCATGGGATACTGCCCCGTCAAGCGGTTTCAGATCCCGTTTCGGAATATGAAGGCCAAAGGCCATACTCTTCCTGGGTGTGAGAGTGATTGGAAGTATCGGTTGTACCGCTAGGGTTTCGCACCGCCCAGCGTCCAGTAAGGCGATGCTTTTTAATTTTTTTTGAAGTTGTAAAATTATATGTCTTAATTGTGTAAATACTTTCTAAATAACAGGTTGTAAGAGCCAATACGGACAATTACCACCCGATAGCCGACGTATACGATATGGGATGATTGGAACCCACAAAACAGTCGGTTCAACAGTTATAGTAGCCTACATATATATTTCATCAAAGGAGCTATATTTACCCTATATTTTCGATTGTCAATCCACTATGACGTCACGATGGACTATTCCTGACGTCATGACTTTAAAAACATGTGTTGAACAAAAGGGCCTTGTTTTAAACATGTTTGTTTTAAATATATTTATGCCGCTGGACAAAGAAGGTACAGATATATATAGCCTTGTACGGCTTTTAAGTCTCGCACCACCCCTCCGGGCTCCATGCTATCCCAGTAATGCATGAGCGTCAAGCGGGGAAGTCATGGATACCAGTGTTACTAATCAGTTCTTTGGTCTGACCCGGGCGCGGATCAAATCCACGACCTACCGAGCAAGAAGCCGCTGCCGCTTCACCATTACGCTACCATACGGGAACAGTATCGAGCAAATTCGTGGTACAAAACAATGTTTGATTGTTATTGACACCTGCAGCGGGGACTAACAGTAAACACGGGGTTAGCCTACAACGATTTGGTACATATCCACCTCGCCTACCGACACGTTCCACATTTATGTCCTTAGCTAGTCCTTTTATCCCTTATCATTTCGAGGTGGATGTTAGAGTGGAGGATCGCTACTGTTGCGTCTCGTTCGACATCCTCCTATCTGTTCATGACATCGCATTGTAGGCCTATCTTCTGTTTATTTTTATGTCCATTGGTTAACTGTCATTATCGTTAGTATTGATCTTGCCATATTTACTCATTTATAACTCCGCTGGGTGGCGACTGAATCTAAGACCTACCGGTCCCTCGTCGTCTCCCAATCTATACCAATTTACATGTGTTTGTTGGTGAGATGAATAAAGCATACTGACTGACTGACTATATTGTGTGTGACTTGTTCAGATGAAAAATATAACCCAACGATATTATTATATATTTCAGCCAGTGAGCAAGCCTCCTATTTACATGCTCTAGAGGCCAGGGATTGCCATCAACATGTGGCCGTCGAAGAAATATTACGCGGTCGCCAACATGAGATTTATATTTACGAATTGGCTCTCAAAGTTTTGAGATGTTAATTCAGCCGAAAAAAATGATGTGCTCCTTCACCACAAACCGATACCATCAGAGTTCGTACTTCTTTCTGTCAGTGCGGCGCTTTGATCTGGTATGCGAGAGGAATCGTTTCAAGCACCAACTTACACCATAGTGATACAATCTCCGAACCTACACATTCACTCCGCGACTTCGAATAGGCCTTTTGCAGGACTTCGATCACGTGACTAGGTCGCATAGCAACCACAAATTGGTTAGCAAGCTACTTTCTCGCGCACCTGCTTCAGTGCTAAATATCGCATATTGTACTGTTGATTTCTGGTTGTAATCGTTTCGGAAATTTGTTGTAGAAGTCATCAGACATTCACCTATGCTAGATGTCAATCATGTACAAAGCATTTAGAATGATATCCTCAGAATTACGCAGAAATCCATCGGTAACGTAGTCGTATTACGGTACTCAACTCTGATCATATGTACTTAAATTTATCCATTTGAAGTAAAGCGATTGGTTCATATTCTGGTAAGAGTATTTGTTAGTTCAAGCAGAACTATTTGTCTGTTGTGGAGCCTGATTTTGGATGGAAGATATGACTGAAGCAGCCGGGACCCTCAAGGATCAGGATATACTGTCTGCTGGTTAGGGTGCTGGCGTGCTGCTATAAAACCGCTGAACACATCGGAAGTATCTTTTGGGAGAACCTGCCATCAAGACTAAGCAAATCAGTGCACTTTATTGTTGCCTTATACAATGCCGATCTTATTAGCACTACTTCACAACTGCGATTGAAGTGGATTTGGCAAATCACACGCGATTTTGATAAATAGTTGATGTCACATATGTGCGCTATTTAGCGAACTAAGGGAAGTAATTATCAAATAACTCTTAGAGCAGCTCAAACGCAGTAACAAGATCGGTCATCCTATACCCAGAGGTGGTCAACGTGGTCATTGTTGGGAACCGAGTGCAAGTAATGCCTCAATTTATACTCCAGTACAAGTAGCACTAATTACTTCCAGGACATGTCCAAAGTACTTCAAGTGGAAGTAGAAATGAATTTCTGAAAAGTAGTCAAGAAATTCGTTACATGAAGCAGATTTGGTTGAGGGTCCCTTAGTTTTAGAAATTAATGCCACGTGACAACTGTAAACATTTCATGTTGCATCTTCTTGATCAACGCAAAAGGGTGATGGCACCACAAATATGTGCAATTTTCAAAAATTAATTTAGTTACCGTGGTACTGGGGCTATTTTGCCCAGTTGTTATGACAACCTCACGCTTGAAGGGGATGCAATCATGCGCCAAAGCTACTTTCTAGTTGACAAAATCCCCATCCTGACAAAAAAGTACTACCTAAAATGTGTCAAGTAGAAGTGGAAGTAGCCTAAACTCATAATGACGCTAGTACTCAGGTAAAATAGTACTTCGTTGCTGACCCCCTCTGTGTATTGGTTCAGCCAACTCAGAAACATCCTCTAAAGACGACGAACATTGTTTCTTTTGCATTGACTACGTAATATTCTGAACTTATGATATTCTTTGATTCATTGAATTTACAAATAAACTTGGAAAGAAGTGCAATTTATTAATTTTTGTGCGTTCGATACCCAGAGCATAAGAAATAGTTGAAGAAAAATGCATGTTAACCTTATCAAGTTCAATACTGCCAAGACTCTTATGCCTATGTATTTTCATCTACCTCCATAGCCACTTGTCTAGACAGATTCATAGCATCTACGGAAGAGCGCTTGTCTTGCTGTACACAAATGAAATATCATTTTCGAAGCAGACATCAGCATCGGGAAAGAAGTTCACGACAGTTAGTCAGTGGCCAGGTCATCTGCTGACATTTTCTGTTGGCATGAAACCACGCTGCCTTCTACTGCATGACCGAATTTTATGTGGTGATAATAATTGGCTCCAGGCTGAATTCTTGACGAGGGCATCATCAATTTCTTAGTTGCCTATGTTCGGCTCTCTTGGCATAATCCATCAGATCATTAATTCGTATACATGTGGTATATAGCCATGTCTTGAAACTCAAGATATTTGCACTGTGCCAAAGAGTGAAGTATTCCAATCCAGGCAATCAATCAAGTAATCCAGGCCTCGGGACAGTTTGTTGCACCCTCAATTGGAGCTGATGATCATTTTTCTTCGGGTAGTGGTACTTGGCAGCATGACAGAATGATCAATAACTTGTAATATAGGTGTAGAGGTCTAAATATTTTGAATTGTTTAACTGAGAAGCCATAAAATAGCATAAGATGTTTAATATATATATAGTATGTAGCACATGGCATGAATTCCTAACACATCAACGTACTGGCACTGGCAGTCATTGTCTCTAGGCAGTATCCTATAGCAGTATCCTATATATATTGCAATCGATATCAATCATTAAAATGCTGCAATGATTACCAACTACCACTACAATACAACTATAGTATAGTATACTTACTATCCACACCTTACTTAATGCTGCAATAAATATCACGCAGTCAATGTCCTGCAATGTCGAATTTTGTGTCATAAAATCATAGTTAACTACCAAATAACGGCTACAATGTCGATCATTTTGACGCAAGGAGTTTACATAGTTCATGAATCGAAGACATCAAACATATTTGAATCCTTGCGCATTTCCATGACACTTGCGTTTTATATAAAACGTTTACAGCCCGAAAACGATAATATACTGTATCCGAAATACGGCTACGTTAACGACGGATTTCTGCATAATTCTGACGATATCATTCTATATGCTTTGTACAGGATTGGCATCTAGCATAGGTGAATCTCTGATGACTTCTACAACAAATTTCCGAAACGTATACAACCAGAAATAAACAGTACAATATGCGATATTTAGCACTGAAGCAGGTGCGCGAGAAAGTAGCTTGCTAACCAATTTGTGGTTGCTATGCGACCTAGCCACGTGATCGAAGTCCTGCAAAAGGCCTATTACCAACTTCCCCAGATTCGGCCTCGTAAATACTCAGAAGAGGTTATAGGTCGTAATCAAGAGGAACGTTTCCATTCCGTCATACCCATATCCAATCATCACTGCATGAAATCAGAGTCTGAAATACATTTATACCATCGACGAATTACCAAGATTTATGGTGAGTGGCTGTTGGGATTGCTCGCTTCGTTGAAGCGCTGCGAGCTAGAGTCCGCGCCTGGCGCCGACACTGACCTGACACGATTACTTATTACTAGGTCTATTCATTTTTGATTCTTTACATAGTTCATTATCGTTGTGTGTTTGAGGTTGCCATGTAGGTGAGCTTCAGTGCGCACTCGTCCTCTTAACATCGCCTAGGCCCAAGTGGGTGTCTGATCACAAAGACTACTCCTAGTCGCTTCGGCATCTTCCTATCTTTCAATTTTATGAATAAACTTGAACATTTTCCACCGTGTACTCTACTCTACACAAGCCCCTCTACAGACGGATAAATCCCACTGGCCTACACTCTTAAGCATTTTCATTGCAAATGCTCACGCCAATACCTTAAAATTGAAACAAAGCTGCGTGGTGGATGTTGGTTTCCTTCACGGTTATCAAAATATGGGTCGCAGCCATACCAGAGCGAACGCTTAACGTATGAAACACTTGCTGCATTTCTTGTGGAATAAATTTATTCGCGCGATCTTCAGTGTATCGTTTGTACTTTGCATCGGGTACTATATAGCTAATAAGTCACACACGCAGAAAAATTGTTTTGTTACAATATGGCCTAATCCTGAAGCATCTATATTCCGCCATCCAACTTTTTATCTCTTCAATCTTACTTTGATCTGTAATATTTTTTAAATACCCTTGTGACCGTCAACTCCTACTTCCATGACCCCTCGACAGCCTGGATATGACACAAAATTGCCACTGGAGCTGCTCCATCCAAGCAATTGTGTAAGAATGTTTTATTCGGCATATTTTCATCCTATCAAGACACGCAATGCACAATGCGATGCATAAGACACAAGGTGACGCAGCGCACAGACAATAGGACGCCAAAACGACCAGTCGCGGTCTTTTCCACTGGCATCTACCTAAGTCTGAAGACAGACTTTTACGAATGTAATATTTATTCGGCCGTTCTTTTGACGCTCTTTCCATTCGCTTCTTGTCGAGTACGTTCGCCATCAGATCTTTTTGTCGCCATTCACCTCAATTTACCAATCAATCAATCAATAAGGTTTATTAATATTTTCATCGTTTCAAAACATCACAAGACCGCGATACAATGAAAAGATAGGAAGGTGTCGAAACAACTTGGAGTAGCTTTTAAGATCAGACACCCACCTTAGCCTAGAGGCGAAGTAAATAAGAGGCATGCACACTGAATGAAAAGTAATGCAGAGAATATAAGACGCAAGTGATAAAATGAGGTGGCATGTGGCGGAGGGCGAGGTCGATGTTAGATCGTGGTCCGGTAATCCTGAAGACTGGCTAGTCTACCTGCGAAGTAATAATGAATATATTGCTGCAATCGATATCTCATGAAAGAAACATGGAAACGGTCCGAGATTAAACGTCTAATACAATGTAGTATTTGAAATTGAAACTACTATAGTCCGTGGGGAATGTAGACATATTGCAACCAGAATACGTGTAGGAAAGTGTGTTCTCAAATTTACAGTAATGCTATGAGTAATGAAAGGCTCATCGTGCCAATAATTTACCACATATCAAAGAGAAATACCTTCTAATCCACACATTTATCCAGCGATATAATACAAAAATACATTCATCATCTTCCAACAGCCTAGATTTCTAATTCAACCACTGTTCGGTAGTGACTAAGAACCGAGTTGTGGATACTTGCAATTAAAAAAGTTCATACATTTTATAATTATGGTGGTACTGCTATTATATTGAGGGACGAGTTTGAGACAACATAGCGATATGTATTGTATACATAATGGAGAACAAAGGACTAGATAACGGCGGAATTAGGCTCATATACTCCCATAACTAGTAACACACCTTATCAGCTTTGGACAAAACCTTCATCCACGTCTAGAAATTGTTACAAACTTTGTTTGTTAGTCCCATAATTGCTGAAAGAATCGTGAAATTACTTGATTTATTATGCAACGTGAGATATAGCTATAAAATTCTCAAGCAAAAATCACCCTTCCTATCTTGTAACCACACACACTCCACAATGAAGAGCTGAGTGAGTACCTTCAACTTCATGGCGGCTGCACAGTTGGTTTCCAACTCCTTTTGTCCTGCTGAGATGTAGAACGTCTCATACCCATGTTTGTCAATACGCATCAATCTTAACCTTGTCCTGTCCTAATTGATGGAACGGTCCTGCTAGGTAGGACGCTGTTGCTAGCATGAGAGACGTTTTATTTGGACACGTCAGTTATTTAAAGCCCGCAGACGCCATTCAGCATGACGGCATGGTCTGCATTTATCGCCAAGACGCAAGAACAACTTGCATCTTTTCGACCTTCGAAATGAGAGAAAAACTTTTACTTGTAAGATGAGAAAACATTGGGTAATGACTCACCTCTGGGCAATTAGATGAGGAGTTGGCGGAGAAGGTACTGTGTGCATTTCGGCCGAGCAATCATAAGACATGGCGTAATGCTTAATGATACCTACCGTTTCAAAATTAGAATCACTCTCAGAGACAATGCCCTTACAAACGGAAAAGTCAGTCACAGTACGTATTATGTCAGATAGAGTGGTGTTTTTCACGTGAATTGATTCAATAGCGGCACTAGTATTCAAAAACCAACCATAGTATGCAAGATGAATCTTGAGACTGGTATGGATTTTCATCGTGATCTTAGGAGGTATCACAATGTCTGAACCTGAGTACAGCATTACGTGATCATCTTTCATCTGGAATTGCCACGATTTTGGAAGATAGCGTGCTGCACTATTCTCAAGATCCTGTAAATTCTGGTGGTATACAGTGTCAGTACATTCCAACTTATTCGAAGTTGAAGGTGATGCTTTTCGACGCTTCACGCCCGGAAACCTCTTTTCTGGCATATTCAATGTTGGGATAGCTCCGATCTTTAGATTGGCCTGGAATCGACCTGCAAACAAGAATCATAATTCAAGAAAAAAACTTGATATGCCACAACTGGAACATTACATGCCACTGGTTTGTCAGCTCTAAAATCGCAGGTATGGAAAATATCTTGCTTAATAATTCAGTAAATCAATTTAAGTAGCCCACTAAAAATCAATGTATTCCAACACAGGTTTATCTATCTCTACAGGTATCGGAAAAATATATTGCTATGTGGCAAAAATATATTGCTATGTGACTGAAGTCTAACTTTTAACTTGCTTTGTTTGATTTTGTTCAGACTCGTAGCTGTAGAAAAATGAACAAATTTATTGTCGATTGCCTGTGTTTACCAGACCACGAATTGAACAGTAAATGAAAAAGCCAGGTTATTGATGGGTTGCCTGTCGAAGCATTATTACGATTGTATGGGATGGTGAAGATCCAACAATGTGCGGTGTGATGCAATAAACTTAGCTGGAACAACTGTGCCATCATGTACCAAAGACTGCAAGAATACTACTGGGGATGCACAGCGTACTGGTGGCCATGGGGACCACTTCTCGATCTTGTGCGTGTATGAAAGACATATAGTGATATCTAGACACAAGAAAAAGTTGTGGGTTCAGAACAAGCATAGTAACTGTACCAGAAACGATGGTTAAGGAGCGAGTTCCACAACAATAATATGAGTCCACCAAACTTTGACAATGATACTTCATACGATGCATGTTACATGCATGTAGTGTAGATCGACATACCGTACAGTGATGTTGGATAGGCCTATATATATTCATGACACACCTACTAGCTGTGGCCATTTTGGGCTTGCTCAGGTAAAATCAGCAGGGTTGTGGCATCCGGCGTGACACTGTTGTCAAATCATGATGCGGATCGCTGATCCATCCGTTGTGGCATATCCATACCCACACAAGACGGGGAGATCTATATACTCTATCAACGTACAGAACAAACCATGAATCAATGTACCAGAGATGAGCACGGATTAGGATTAGGTTTTGAAAAAACAGGATTTGTGAAATTTTGTCGGATTTGGATTAGACATTTTTTTCAGAACGGATTAGGATTTGGATTGGATATATCTATTTTCTGGGAGATTGAAATGTCGTGTGGCGAATGGCGACAAACTTTATTCAGATCAGTTATTAATGTACTTATGGTTTCTAAGTTATCTTTAATCAAGTGAATCGTTAGTTGTGGAAGAACATTTTCGAATCCCTCCATTGCATAAATTAGTATTTTTTTCTGAATTTCCAGTTGGAATCGGATTAGGATTGGACATGGACTTGAATATGAGAATGTTATGGATTAGGTTTCGGATTTGGATTTGAAGGTTCGGATTTGGATTGGATTAGGACATAGAAATTTCAAATCCGCTCATCTCTGCAATGTACTATGCAAGACTGCTCGACTTAAAATGCAGTGCAAAGAAAGCGTATGGGTCACTCAGAAATTGATAAATGAGGAGCGACGTTAGCTGGCTAGTGAGTGGCTATTCATCCACTTCCAAGATATTCGCTCATGAATATTACGTCAGTGACGGTCACATGTATCTAAATTTCTTTGATGAAAATTAGCACTGAGCAGTGCATGATTCAGCAACAGCACATATAATATTGTGCATAAATATTCTGAATTACGGTAGGCTTCCATTAAAAAGCTATAAGCACTACGGCAGGGCTGGCCAACCTTTTTGGCCAAAGGGCCACATTCGATTGACGAACTTTTGCGCGAGGCGCGAAAATATTTTGAAGTTCATAGGTCAATTATGTTGTCATTTGATTATATTGCGGGCCTGCTGTATATCGCTGGGCCAAGTTTGCGAGGACTGGGATATTCGGCGCATGGACATATCGATATCGAAAGCTGCGACCAAGAAGGGTCAAGCATTTCGTGCCTGGGTTTCATAGTCGACGGTCTTACCGCGTGCGGGAACGCAAGGTCGCATATGTTGAACGACACATTGTCTCGTAATCGCGAATAGTGTTAGACTCAATCTGATACATTAGGTGCTCTTCCATTTTCAAAAAATGGCAACAATATTAAAAACAAGCAATCGAGTGACCACATATTGCGCTAAGCTTGTAGAAATTTTTTACCTTTGATACATCTATCGCAAATTATTCTGCTTTATTGTAGTGTACGAAGATATATACCAATATGTGAATGACTGATGGACCAGTCAATTCGTCGGAACTGATATTTTAGCCATAACATCTCAAGTGTGGCGGCCAGACTAATCAAATTTTTGGTTGGCCTTGCAAGTTCAAAATCTGTGCAATCCATTTTTGATGATATTAGAAATTTCGGAAATTACCTCGCGGGCCACTCAAAACCTTCTCGCGGGCCACGGGTTGGCCGGCCCTGCACTACGGTAACGCACAAAGCATAGAGTGTCACTGGATAATTTACTCACCTTTTAAAAAATCTGAAGGCTTGAAATGATTCTCGCAAATTTTCAAATCATCTCTTCTATATAATTCGTCCAGATGAGTATCTCGGCGAACACTCTGTATAACTTTTTCGAGACTTTCCGCCCATTCATATTTGGCGCCGCTACAAAAACGTTTAGCAGGAACTTTATATAGATGCGCCGTAGAAGATGATTTATCGCATCCCGGTATGCAGCACTGCTTCACCATTTCGATCCAACGAAGTTAAGTTATATAAACTTATATTCAACAGCATAAAATTACGCTACAGCGAACAAGCAAGAGTATCTGACTATAGATACGTTGATAACTAACCTACGTACAGGGTTGCCAACTGCTAGTGGTTCAAAAGAGCCAAATTGCTCTTCAAAATGTGCCAAATGGCCCTTCAAAGAGCCAACTATTTTCGATTTCAACCAATATGCTTATAAATTACACCTAAAACACGAAAACGATACGTTGTCAACAGGCTGTGTACTTTTAATTAGAGTGGAGTGAAAATAACTTTTTATCGAAAAAAGGGGGTTCCTAAATCCCGACAAATGACCTGAAACTTCAATAAAAATTGACTACAGGGAATTTCTTCTATTTTCCAGCCGGCAACCCCCCAATTTCTGCGCACAAGGGGGTAAAATCGCACAACTCGACAACCACTGGTCGTAAAGTCGTAAAGCTCAAAAGCTGTCAAAACATCATGTTTCTATCTGTCTTGAGAAGAAAGTTTTCTCCATTGTGAACACAAAACGAGTTACACCATTGAAGCAGGTGGCGGGAGAAACTAAGTTACATGTTATGTGATTTACACAAGAACAGCTAAATAAATCAATCTAATTACATACACTTGTAAGAGCTGTTACTCCATTTTTAGAACAGGTCCGCGGGCGACTCATTTGGTCCTTGCGGGCTACCTCAGGCCCGCATTGGTGGCCCCTGATCTAGCATATGGGCCACGAGAGAAGCACTGTGATGGCAATATAAGTCGCTCAAATGATGACATAGGCCTGCAAATCCTAACATCCGAGGTTAGAACGAGAACTAAAGAAGAGCGTATCGACTTTAGTAAAATGCGCCAAATTGGAGCCAACGCGCCAAACGTAATTTTTCGTTGCCAACCGACCTTTAAAAGTGCCAAATTTCCGAAATATAGCTCTCAAATGCGCCAATTGGCAACACTGCCTACGTAGGTTAGTTATCTATAATCTGACGTAAACATGGAATTACAACGACCACTGAGCTACAAACCGATTTTTTGGTTTCGTTCCGCTTCGCGGAGGCTGATACTGCATCACGGATCGCTACGCGGGATGCGGCATCATCATCATCATCATTGGTTTATTAGCAATTTTATCAGTTCAATACACCACAAAAAATGCGATACAATGAAAAGACAGGAAGATGTCGAATCGACTTGAGTAGTCTATGGAATCAGACACCCACATGGGCCTAGGCGATGTAGAGAGGAGGCATGCACACTGAATGAAAGTAAAGAGGATAGGCCTAGTATAGAAAAGCGACAAGGAATAGGGCGGCATGTCATGGGCACCGAGATCGATAGGTCAGTCGTGGTCTCGTAATCTTGGCGATGGACTGATTTATTTAGTAATAATTGCTTGTATTTCGACTTGAATGTGGACATACTCGTCGACTGTCGGATGCTCAATACACCACAAAATGCGATACAATGAAAGGATAGGAAGGTGTCGAAGCGACTTGGAGTATTCTATGGAATCAGACACCCGCCTTGGCCTAGGCCAGTGGTTCCCAACGTGAGCGATTTAGCGGTCTATGGGGGGCGAAAATGACGAAGGGGGCGATAGGGGGCGAAAATGGACAGATGGGGCGAGAGGGGGCGAAAATAGCAAAGGGGGCGATAGGGGGCGATGACGCCTCAAAACGGCTGACCTTTTTTTTAAACAACCCACGGAAATTTAGTTGCGAAAGTGTCAAATTCGACTTCGAGCCGAAAAGTTGACCATTTTTTAGTCAACTAGCCGATGATTACAGTTTGTATGGCCATTAATCGGTACACAATTTTTTTTTTTTTTTGGGGGGGGGGGGCGATGATCGGTGTTGAGCTTGAAAAGGGGGTGATGGGTCGAAAAAGGTTGGGAGCCAAGGCCTAGGCGATGTAAAGAGGAGGCATGGACACTGAATGAAAAGTAAAAGAAGATAGTAATCTATAGAAAAAGCAAGCGACAAAATGGGGTGGCATGTCATGGAAGACGAGATCGACATAGGTCAGGCCGTGGTCCGGTAATGTTGAGGATGGACTAGTGTTCACTTGTAGTAATTGTTTGTATTTCGACTTGAATGTGGACAACTGGACAATGGACATGCTCGTCGACTGACGGATGGCCTGCAGGATACTGTTCCACACGTCAGGCCCGGCATATTTGATAGAGCGATGATCCTTTCGGTATATCATATGATATTTGGACGACGTTGACGCGCGTGTGTTGTACTTGTGCGCTTTTCATTCCGAGGTAAAGAAGTCATTGATATATTCGGGGCAATGACCGCATGTACTGATAAACTTGGCGATTTCTAGTTTCCGCATATCTTCTATGTTTAGGACATCGAATCTCTTCAGCAGCTACTTGTTGGATTGACAACCAGGCCCCTTTGAGGCCCTAGCTAGGATACGGAGTACCTTATGTTGAAGTTTTTGCAGCGGCTCGAGTGCAGTTTTACTGGCAGCACCCCAACAGAGGATGCCAATCAATCAAGCAATCAATCAATCAATCAATCAATCAATCAATCAATCAGGTTTATTAATATTTTCATCGTTTCAAAAACATCACAAGACTGCGATACAATGAAGAGATAGGAAGGTGTCGAAACAACTTGGAGAAGCATTTAAGGTCAGACACGGCCACCTTAGCCTATAGGCGAAGTAAATAAGAGGCATGCACACTGAATGAAAAGTAATGCAGAGAATAAGACGCAAGCGACAAAATGAGGTAGTATGAGGCGGAGCGCGAGGTCGATGTTAGGTCGTGGTCCGGAAATCCTAAAGACTGGCTCTAGTATTAATTTAGAAGAAATTGCTTGTATTTCGACTTGAATGCGGAGATGCTCGACGACTGTCGGATAGCCGGCGAGATGCTATTCCAAAATTGGGGCCCGGCATACTTGATAGAGCAATGCGTTTTATTGTATTCAGTCCTGATCATGTGATGTACTTGTGCGCTTTTGTCTCAACTGTATTCTATTGTATTGTAACTTCGATTGGATTAGGGATTTAAAGGGTATCAGAATAAGAGCCCAGGCTGGCATGAAGTGTCTAAAACTGTAGAACAGGCCGCACTTCTGTGATAATTTAGTGTCAAAAGGGCCTGAATATGACTCTTCCAGGACATGTCCGAGTCCAGTAGAACCCCGAGATATTTGGAATTTTCTGTGTTGGAAACGGGCTGACCAGCGATGTTAACGGTTAGACTATTTTTTGAATTTAATGTCAGCAATTGTGATTTCGAGGCGTTTATGGAAAGGTTATTTTGGGCCGGCAGCGACGCAAATTGGCATTTCGCACGGGGCGTATTCATCTGCGGGTCGCATTTGTACTGTGGCGCTCAGATTGTAAGGACGGGATAATTCGGCACCGACTTTTCAGGGGCCTATTTGGACGATTATATATATATATATATCGAATGTTTCGGCCATTTTCGACCGAAGTTTTCTGGCTGTAGATATTTTTGGCATTACACATTGCAGAGTCGAATGTTGGCCAAAACATTTCATCTCTTTCTCTAGTGGGGCGCCGAAACGCATTCAAAATTCGGTAATGCTGCGTAATATATTAATAGCAATAATTGACACAGATCGTATAAAACTCACATTAGTTATGCCTTCAGGTTAATTGTATTGCATGTTATATGCGAGGCCAAACCATTCAACAAATACTGTATTCTGTTGTTGTTGTTTGCGGCATTCATGGTGTTTGTCGACTACTATATGGTCATTTGCACCAGGCCAATATTCCTTATATTTTTGATTCCGTATCTGTTGACTTGTAGCACGGCCCACTTCTAGGCTTTTTGTAAAACACCGAAATGACACAAACATACAGGGTTCAAATAGTAATATTTGATATCCCCACCTAGGGTTGCATTTAATACAAACGGTGTCGTAAAACACTTTGCTTAAAACATGTTTTAAACAGTGTTTTAAAAAATTATTATAAAAAATTGCGTTTTTTAAGTGGTAAAATTATGCCATAATTGTATAAATACTTTACAAAAAACATGTTGCGTGAGCCTACGGACAATTACCACCCGACATAGCCGACGTATATCGATATGGGATGGCATTGCTACTCTCAAAATAGTCGGTTCAACAGCAATAGCACATATATTTCGTCAAAGGAGCTTTTTTACCCTTTATTTTCAATTGTCAATGTCGATCCACTATGGCGTCACAATTGAATATTCGTGACGTCATGGTTTTAAAAAAAACATAAAAACCAGTAAAAACATGTTTTAAATTAGGGCCTTGTTTTAAACATGTTTGTTTTGAATTGATTTTTGTTTTAAATGCAACCCTATCCCCACCCCATTAACGCAACTGACTGCCAAACCGTCATGGAATCGTCTTGATTTTTTTCTTCATTTGCTTTAGCGAGGAATTTCACTTTTTCTGCTACATATTTCTATACCAATCCGCCCTAGAAGATGCACGCAATTTTTCCCAATTAAAATTAACTATATAGGTGACAAGGCCTTGTATTTTGTCTACTGTTACTGCATGTATCATCATTATATCACCCTAATCACTCATCTTTTTGTTAAAGCTAACGAAAGCGTAGGCCCTATACTGCTTACAGTGCCATGCACTGTAAATCAATGGGTGGGGAAATAGGTGTGTTTACCAGATTTCCACAGTAGCGTGATGTGTAAATCAGGTAAACGGAACTTTGAGGTAGCAAATTGTGCTTTCGCACTCCTTCCAATCAATGTTCCCTCTAATTTTTCACGAGTCTCCGCGCACTCACGAACTCACTGCGCGGTCCCTTGGACAACAGTGCGTAACGACTAAAAATGGTCATCACTTCGGATTTTTGTGCGCAGCTTAGATTTTCTGTGCGCAGAGACCGTGTCAGCACTGCGCAATTGCGCACGTGCGCAGCTTAGAGGAAACATTGCTTCCAATGGGTGTAGATGAGTCAAATATAGTAAATTCTCATGGAAATATACCCTAGGGGTGTAATATGGGTTCTATTGTCGTGTAGCGTACCATTCAAGAAATCTAAATAGGTGATACACGAAACCTCCCCATCCCTGGCATACATCTCCATATAAGGACTCAGGTGTTTAACTCATTTACGTCCATTGGAAGGGCGTGAAAGCATTTGGGCCGAATAACGCGGTTGTCCGGGTTATCCGGTGTCGGTAGAAGGCGGATTCGACTGTATATCTCAAAGGCCTCAAGCTATATTAGAGATACACCGTTCTATCATAATTATGAATACATTCGAACTCTTTTCCATAAATTATGCCGTTACCATAACAAAATCGAGAAGTCGGGAAATATATCTACTTCAACTTAGAAGTGTAGTTTCGAGCCGTTCCAAAAAGCACTTCTTCCAATCATACTTAAGTAGAATTTTCGTCACTAGCTCTACTCAAACTTGAGTAAATTAGTCGTCTACTTTGACCACCCCTGATTAGCAGTTAGCAGCTAGCATCTCGCATTCGAATAATCTCATAAAACGAAATTTTGGATTTTATTTTTATTTCTACGTCGTCATGGCAAAAACAACAAACAAATAAACAAAATATAAATGCACAAAAATGTTGCGACGGGCCACATTGAAAACATATTTCATTTCAAACACAGCCCTAACAATCGATTAAGAGGTTGGAAGTTGTGAACATAAAGAAGACCCCGTATTCATCTGAAGCGGGGCGTCAAGATGACTAATTTGAGTTTGGTGAGTTGATCTCATATAATGTTCTCGGTAATACTGATTAGTGAAGACAGGACCTTGAAGAGTGACCATAGAGAATGTCCCATTGCAGTCACTTTGAAAGCGATTTGATTGTGCAAGTGGAGCTGAATTTTGCGGATAATTGTCGTTGGGATATCGCGACCAATCGACGAAGGGAGTTGGTCTGTTGACTACGGGGCGAAAGCTGTCTCGATATTGACCAATCTGCCCTGTGCTGTAGACCTCGAAACTTCGTCCATCTTTGTCCATTTCATGTAAGTTATATCGTCGGCACCCGGATTCCCCATAGCAGTCAAGGTCGGATTCCGAGTAATGTTGTTTGCTTCGGTTCAGCGTAATAGCACTATCGATATCTTCAGATGATGATCGTCGTGGATTTTTAGTGCCTCTGGCACCGTCTTCCCGAAATCCCTTGGCGAATGGGTTGTTCTCGATCTTGAGTTTCGTCAACTGGAAAATGTGGACAGTGTTAACGCACTTTCATTGGTCTATTAACCAGGGTTGTAACCAAGTCACAAGGCTTAGCGTCACAAGTCAATCTCACTTTTGTAGTTTCGACTCGAGTCAAGTCGAGTTATTTTCAATTTACCACCGAGTCAAGTCCGAGTCCGAGTCAGTGAGTAGAGGGTCGATTCCGAGTCATGGTAAAATTACTCGAGTCCGAGTTGTGTTAACTGCTCAGTTTCCAGTTAAGGTCTTGTTGAACTCACTTTTTATGAATCTGTTTAGTGATGTCGAATAATTCGCATTTATATTATACCATTCTTCTTCACTTTTCACAGTTTCTGGTCGCATTTTTAAGTACCAGTACTGATGGACGAAATCCCAACAGTCTGGTTGCTTTACTATTCTTCGAAAGTATACAATGAAATGTCGGTCTTGGCCGTCTAAGTATCGAGTCACTTATTGACTTGGTTCGAGTCGTGTGCAATGACTCGAGTCCAAGTCGAGTCAATACACAGATTGACTCGAGTCGAGTCGAGTCATTTCCGTATTTTAAGAAAATGACTCGAGCCAAGTCGAGTCATCAGAATATCGTGACTCGAGTCGAGTATAGTGACTCGATTCATTACAACCCTGCTATTAACATCTATAAAATGGTGCAATACGCATTGACGCATGTTTTTCGCCCAGCGCACCCAGTATACACTTGGGGCTACGGTTTGTAACATTCTGATTGGCATTATTTCATCAGGATAGGATGCCATGTGTCTTTTAGATTAATATTACGGAAGCAATGGATAGCATGTTCCAAATGCCAAGCAAGTCCTTGCTCCAAAACGCGTGGCTATTTTGGACACCTTTTCACAGTAGCCTATATCATCAGTAAGCCTATATCACAATATGATAGTGAGATATAATTTAAAAGCGGGCGAAAGAATGTAGGATTCGTCATATATAGGGCAGTGCACTTACCTCTGTGTTTTGATAAGCAGTCACTGTCACAAATGTTGTCAATGGCAACGGGAAACTTTGCATATAGTTTAGATGAGCTGGGTCGTTTGACTCCACAATATGAATGCAAATACAATAACGATGCATTGAATGCACGATGAGCTGAGAACGAAAAGTGAAATCAGGGTCCAATGAAAATTCGCAAAGCGTCCGACTACCTTTCCGTTGATAAAATTTGAACTAGAGTTCGAATTGGTAAGCTTGACTTTATGAAACGATACTGCTGACTTCATCCACTTTTCACCAGTTGCGGGGGAATCTTGGTGTATGAAATACCGTTTCGGAAATTCCACTTCTCCAGGTCCAGCTGCAACCCAATAACCGTGCTAGAAAGAAATAACTTACTGTTGATTGGATAGTGTGTAAGATAATTGTTGAAGAAATTTTACCTGAAAGCGATACCTGCTACCATCCACTCGTTCTACACTCATCAGCACGCAGTATCGGGATTCGGGATTCAAACCAGCAAGTCGTATTCTACATCCAGGGAACATTCGCCTGAAGCAAGTGAATGATTCTTTTTATATAAATCACCGTGAACATGATGCACACTCGTGCGAGAGGATAAAGGATGAATTAAATTAGTCCCGGCTTCAACAATATGAAAATATGGCACGAAAAGGACTAGGAAGAATTGATCGAATGAGGGGCTAAATCTAAAGCGGCGCACTGGATCTTTCGAATCGAGGGATACAATTTAAATGCTCATATTAGCTGAGTGAAGAATACGGAATTGACAATGATAGTTTTTCATGAGTAGGCTATCTATCCATCACGCATGCTCAGCGTTCAGATTTCGAAATTATAACATTTGTTCTATGAAATGCCGCTATAGTAAACAGTTACATATTCCCTGCGATCCCACCTAGGACTTACAGAATTGGTATAAATTGATAACACTGTATTACGACTAAGTCATAAAAAATGTCGCTGTCAAATAATGCATAGAAAATAACTACGTATAGTCACACGCTCCCGTGTACTTTGTCTTTGTAGTTTGCACCCATGTTTGATATGAGCATTGAGCATGAAAACGACCAATGCTTGAGGTCGTAGGTTACTTATTACATAGAATGTAGTTAACCTATATATGTAACGCTAAACCGACCTTCCCGATTTCGTTAAAATCATCTCTGTTCCAACACTGTGAAACTGCTGCCAAAGCTGATACTGTTCCAAGGTAACTCGGACGGCCATGTTTTGCGCTTGATTTCGGCACACATCTCTTACGGGCTGAACTGAATGAATATGATTCACTGCTAGGGAGGAATGATTGAAGTTGGACCGATCACAAACAGATGCTGTAATGTAAATGGAAGATATGAAATGGAAAGTGTAAAATATTCGTTTATCACGCAGCAACATTAGTCCTAAGCATATCTTATAACGTTGAGGGTGCCGCCACACAGTGCCAAAACCGAGGTGGCAACCATTTCGCGGGCATTATCCTGATGAAAGTCTTGGAATCTAAGATATACAGGCGCAAATTTAGCATTCATCAATCCGCTGTCGATTTACATAATGACGAACGCCATTGCCTTTTTCACTCTATTGTGTATTGTTTTGTATTACAGGGACCTTCTGCTTGAGGACATCAAAACACATTCTTCATATTCACTTAAACTCAAAACAGATATTCCTTCCCGTCAATAATCAGATACGTTTGCCTGTTTATCGATGCATATATTCCTATTGTCCAACCAATTGTAGCCATTTATTCGAGACTTGATAGTCACCAATTCCAATAAGACTCGATTTCAAATGAGAAAGTGTACTTTCAACAGAAGACGAAATACGCGACAACTCATACATACACTGACAACTACACAACTTGCAACCTTAATTCAACTCTCCAATTCGCAACACATCACATATCATATCATAACGTTCCTGGCCCAAATGTCTGACTTCACAACATATATGAAACATACCTGCATTGTATGGTTCCACCGCCGCGAACCCGTAATTGTTGTGGATATCTGTGTGGGTATAATTTCTGCGCCCAGAAAGAAACACCTCATCCGATCCGTCCACAAGATAGCCAGGTGCGATCTGCGCTGAAGAATAGATTCCTGCCATTGATGCCGTACTCTCGCGTATTTCCACCTCGATTCCAATTCAATATTTTGTAGAATAGCCGAGGTGTCGAACATCGCAGCATTATATGACAGCCCGCACTGAAAGCGCTCCCATTTTTTCATTACTCTTCAACTATATCGGTGGATAACTTCATTGAAGATGCCGACTACTAAAATTTCGCACTTTCGTTGTCATCGCGTGGCCCCTATGCCGCTACTATTTCGCACTTCTGCTGACCGGCCAGTCTCGTAGCCTAATCCCCAGCAGCCGGCGCTGGTCATTTAAGAACACGCAAACCGCCATGCAATTTGTTACTGATAAGTACAGTCCTTCTGACAAGTTGTGCAATATCCTTACCGATACAATGATAGAAATTGTGCGTACCTGAAAACAGCATTACTCGATGTCTTATCAGAACTTTGCAGTTTTCACCATTGTCGCACGAAGTGCGAGAATTTGTCAGGGGTTTAAAACCTGATTGCGCTAACTGCGAAGATTTGGAAGACTTAATCTGAAGATTTTTATTTACCTAAATGGCGAAAATCAACAGACGAGACTTATTGTTGGAACGATGCTAATCCTATCCATGCAAAGCAGATCCTATGCAGGGTTCAATAAACGGCGCCTCATTTTATTCTGTCTTTATATTTTCCATCTACTGGCCACCCTTTCATAGCATTGATATTTTGAGGTAATTTTTGAGTGATGAAAATGATACTGTCGATTAGAATATTTACGAGTAGAAAAAACACGATGCTAGTTACAAAGTTATAAATTTTCCCGATTTAATCTATAAAGCATAGGAATTAGGGATGGTGTGAACTTCTAAAAGGTTCAGGTTCGTGTGAACGAGAACCTTTTTGAAAGGTTCTGTGTGAACGCGAACGTGAACTTCAAGACGTCATGTGACGTCATATTGCTAATTCCAGCCCTATATTTTAGTGAAGTGATAGCCTATGTTTTTAATGTAGTGTAGCCCAGTGCTCTTCAACCGGGGTTGTCGTACACCCTAGGGCAGGGGTTCTCAACCCGCGTCCCGCGGGCCGCATGCGGCCCGCAGACGATTTTTTGCGGCCCGCGACATCTTTCAATATGACCGCAATTACTACTGGCACAGTATTGTTATGGAAGACCGATGTGGCACATTTGTCGAAGAACAATTGTTGTAAGAAAGCCTAGAAGCTTGATATGATAGCACGATTGTTTCATCTAGAGTTATACATATCACCTGATTTTGGAGAAAACGTTGCTAGTTTGGTTTCAAGCCTAGCAATCCATATTGCGAAGCATTTGAAAAATTGCCGACGACGTGACAGACGCATTGTTCAAAATTGCTTGGAATATCGCTAAAGCCAAGAATCTGCTAGTGAAGATGGGACTTCAATAAAACTATAACGTACTGTGCGATTGTCTGTGCAGTTGTCTGATTAAACAGTCGCCAGAAGAGTAATAGCGATATCAGTCGATCTTTTATGACATGTTCTGAAACACGTTGCCACGTACAGACTACTTTAGCCTAGCATTGGACGAATTTATCGACTGCACACATTGTACACACCAGGTACGTTTTATCAGAGTGGACATATTTCCAGAGGAAATGCTGACGGGGCAAACGGTAGATGACCACCAGTGAAAAACATCAATTTGACAAAGCTGACTTCTGTAACTTTTGGTGTAGGGCTCCAGCCATGAAAGGAAAAGAGAAGAGTTGATTGGTTTGCTTATAAATGACACTGAGCGTCTGACTTCTTCTCAGGAGAGCTCAAAGTGATAATGACCTCCGTAACGAAAAAGTCACCGTAATTTTATACTTGCTCGCTCTCGCATTGAAACAGAGAGTTCGGTTCTCTAATGCAGTGGTTCTCAACCTTTTTGAGCTCGCGGACCGGCAAAATTTCAAAAAATAGTCGGCGGACCGGTGGATCTTCAAAAATTGAATAAACCCGAATTGCAATTGCGATAATAGCATGCAACCATTTTTTGCAATGCTACTATAGAGAGTGACATTTTGAGGGTTTAATTTGTGTTCATGACGGCATTCATGAAATTCTGTGGTAGTGTGTCGAAGGCCGAAGGCCTTGGATTAACCGACTACACCAGGGGATCCCAACCCTTTTATGGTCGCAAACTCAAGACACCTAATACCGTTTTGAAAATGTCCCGCGACCTCACCTCTCAATTTGGCGTGCTGACTACAAAAAATTGTGACCACTCCCCCCGCCCAAACCTACTCCTATGGTTTATACGAAAAGCTGACGACCATGTGCGTATCAATCTCGTTCTCCGTCCCAGACTATATACCAATACATTGTCGTTTTGGAACGATTTCTATCTATATCGAGTCAAAGAAGTCGAATACTGCTACGTGAAATTCTGCGTCGCGCGAAATGCAGACAACAATTTATAAGTTGCTCGGCCGCGCTCAAGGTGTTTGTTTGTTCTGTTAACTCTGGTTCTCAAAATTGTACGAAAACTTCACGAAACGGTCGCTTCGCAATCTTTTGTATGACTCACGGCGCCTTACCAAATTAACGCAAACACCCATAAACGGTGGGTTTGGTCGTCAAAGGGCGATCAATTTAATTTCTTGGAAAGAATTCTTCAGACCCCTCTTATTGCATCCGGTAATTTCAACACTACCCTTTCGCGAAGTCTTTTAGGGAGTATACATTTTGTCAATATTACAGTAATTAATTTGTTGAAGCATGTTGTTATTTCGTAAACCTACGTAATGATTGTGGCTAATCGAATAATATTGGAGTCGCTAACACGTAACAGACTGAAATAAAGAAAAAATGATTTTGCAATTCGCATTTTAACACTGGGAGGATTATTTTCCTCCGTGCGCGGCTTAGATTAGGACTATTCCGTGACGACTATTTCAGTGCCTGAACAGATCAATATCGACGGATCCGGCCAGCATGACGCCAGTGATATTTTCCAGCGCACTTCTCGTGAAGTCGTTTATTGGCAAAACCGGTCTATGTCGTAGTGTGTCGTGACGCGTAACGTTCAGCGCCGAAATGCCGACTACTCTTCACGCGTTCCTAGATTGAAGTATTTCAACGGCCTTAAGCGATGCTCGCATCATTGCGAATGCAGGAAGATTCTTTAGATTTCAATTCTGTAAATCTATGCGTATTTTGTTCCTGGGTGGGAATACGCACAATAAAATTGAGAAATGCGTAGTGAAACTAAAGCGCGCAAGGCGAAACTCAAATTTAAAATTGAATAATTTAGCACTAAAATATTCTACTTTATCTTGATTATTGATATTATATGTCGGCTACCATCGAGTTTGATTTAACAATAATTTGCCTGAATTTTTTTATATTCCAAAAATTTTTTTTTTCGGATGGTTTGAATTTTTCGTAACATTTCTCGCAGACCCCAAACGAACCTCGGGACCCAGTTTGAGAACCACTATGTTAACACATAGCACTATCGGTCACTTGTAGTTTTCCTGTGAGGAAAATTACCATCCCATTGATTTCTAGTCTCACGACATTTGAATTTTAATAGAGGTGACCAGATGCCAACCTTACGTTAGAGTGAGTGGCGTTTTAGTATGACCCTTCGACTGACCCGATATACCTTGTCTGCCAAGTTCGCATTTTTCAGAGGTCGTTTTTTTTCTATGTTGCAAAATGAACTAGAATATTCAGAAATGAACTGCCGATAGCACCCGGTTTAATGACATTCTTGCAATGGTCATTGGTATTCAATTTCTGTCCCCGCGACTACGACTACGGTGGTAAACGGGCCCGTTGGGGTCGGGACCCCTAGGTGGGGAGCCCCGGAAATACCCCAGCTTGAGTAATTTTCTTCGACTCGATAATGTCGAGAGAAGAAGCGTTTCGGAGTCGGGACAAACACCTTTGCTCATTTCCCACTACAACCAAACGTACTACGAAATGCGTAGTACGAATAAAATGGTTTTTTTTTATCCAGTTTTAAATGTGATGTGTTGCTCATTTTATCCATTGATAAGCCTTCTACTTATTCCATTTTGCAATTAAGTATAAAATTACAAAATGTCTGGCGGACCGGCAGAATAGTCGTCGCGGACCGGCACCGGTCCGCGGACCGGCGGTTGAGAACCACTGCTCTAGTGCAAGGGTTTGAAGGGTGTATAATTGTATATACCGGCATGGCAACGAATGGAATGTACGCTGCATGAAGGGATATAGGCTACTTGCGCCACTTAAAGATGGATATTCCGACAAAAAACGGCAACTGCAAACTTACGAACGGTCTCCATTAATGCTTTAATAACTGCCCGTATAAAACTGGTAAATAGGCTACAGTAGCTTGAATTTAATAGTAGCCCACAAATAAATGGTGATAATGTTCTGCGGCCCGCAGCCTCTTTTGGTGTGAAAATGCGACCCGTTATACGAGGGAAGTTGAGAACCCCTGCCCTAGGGTGTACCAGAATATTCAAAGGGTGTACCACTCGGATGGGGTGTACAGGGGTGTACCAGATCCACATTATGATGAACCGATGATACGATGACTATAGCTATCACAAAAATACGCCAGTTTATGCTTCAAAACAGAATGACTGGATGTGTAATATCGTACAATGTGATGTCATAAGCAAATGTTTCTAATCATTCAATTTTTGGTAATGGACTTATTACTTCCTTTTCGAGTAGAGCAGGGTGGAGTTAGCATGTGTTCAGCTTGCGATATCTGTCTGATGATTCTCGAGGAAACCACCGCTAAATCTCGGACATTTTGAATTTGTACTTCCTGCGGCCAGCTTATGAATAGTGCAGATTACATAGCCTACTTACGCAGCCACGGGGTCGAGTTTGCGAACCACTGCGTTAGATGGTGGTCCAGTAACCTCGAGCCCTTATTCGTATTATCATTTACTATACGTTGCAGCCTTGCTCAAATGTTCATCCTTATTTCGGCTACGTCAGGGGTGCTCAACCTGCGGACGTACGGCCTCATTCAGCCGCATAACCATAATTTTGCGATCTTCTACACATATTTAAATTAGCGTGTGTTGGCGGCCGTCATTATGTAACCAATTGTTGCTGGTTCTAGTCTCGGCTCTGCCATGTTTCTATGTGTCGGAGGTTTATCTAGGCTCCTCGTCGCCGACCCCCTGTTAACGTAGCGTCTTGAAAAGCCCAGAAGAAGAGTTAACCGAGCTTCAAAGTCAGCAGCAAAGTCCTGAAAGTGGACGCACGTTAGCGAGAGAGAATGAAGAATGGGAGTGCGCGTGCAAGCAAAAGTCGTCCTCATTACCCAAAGCAAAAATACTAAACTTTAGGAAATGCACTGTCGTGGCGCACAAATTCGAAACAGGCGATTAGCACCACTGTCATTGATGTGTAATAAAATATTATTAATAACAATACAAACAATCCTGGTGGGAGGCCAAGAAGTAACAACATGCAACTAAGTGATTAATAGGAACCGCAAGATGCATCATCATTAATATTGTACCCAATATTTTCGAAAACACCCTCCATCAGCTCTACGGGTTAATCTGATCACGTGAGCTGAGAATTAATAAAATTTTGACAATAATATGTGAAACTACCAACATTTTCGATGAAATCCATTCAAGGGGCAAAATTTTCGCGCTCTGCGCGACTACACACATAATCCTAGTGTCTTTTCTTGACATTTATACTCGCGATTTTGGTACATAAATTATATATTGTAAGCCTGCTGGGATGTTTTGCTTCTACAGTAAGAAAATTTGCGCATTGCATATCTCAAGAAAGAAGTGAAGGCACAGAACACCACAAGGGCTCTCCGTGGTGTTAAGTTCCCAGTATCAAATTTCATATGAGCATTTGTCGTCCATGCGCCATGGCGAATCCCCGTTGGAATCCGGACGTATTGTACATTAGGGCTCTTCAAAAATGACTTTTTTTCTCAAATCGTACTGGCTACTTGATAAAATTGTTAGGTTACCTAATTTAAGCCTACAAACAAAATTTGGATCAATTCCAGCCAGTAACCGCTTTGCTACAGGAGAAGAAAGTTTATATTTATTATATAAAAATAAATAACGAAAAATTTGAAAATTTTCTGTTCACCCCATGAAAGTGTTAGGCTGTCTATAGAAACGATTCTCACCAAATTTGGTTCAATTCCAACCAGTGGAAGCGGAGTTATTGCCATCGAAAAATTTGGATTTGAATAAAATAGTATTTACGGTGACCGAATCTTTGTTTATTTATTATAGTTGTGCTCACCGTAAATACTATTTTATTCAAATCCAAATTTTTCGACGGCAATAACTCCGCTTTCACTGGTTGGAATTGAACCAAATTTGGTGAGCATCGTTTCTATAGACAGCCTAACACTTTCATGGGGTGAACAGAAAAAATTCAAATTTTTCGTTATTTATTTTTATATAATAAATAGAAACTTTCTTCTCCTGTAGCAAAGCGGTTACTGGCTGGAATTGAACCAAATTTTGTGTGTAGGCTTAAATTAGGTAACCTAACAATTTTATCAAGTAGCCAGTACGATTTGAGAAAAAAAGTCATTTTTGAAGAGCCCTATTGTACATGTAATCAAAATGCGGCTTTCGGCGTTATCGGTGTATTATACGGTCAGGGGTGTATGAGTTTTGAGAAAATGTTAAAAGGGTGTACCACGACGAAAAAGGTTGAAGAGCACCGGTGTAGCCTACACGCTACCTAGCAACGACTCGGCCAAATAATGTAGCAATGCTGAAGTAGGCCTACATATTGACGTGTTAAATATCGCTTTGCCGACAGTTTTGACGAGGACTTGCAAGGGAATATAACTTATGCCTTAACGGTCTAGACCAGACCGGACAATATATTCGGAGTCGGAGTATTGCTACGTTGATATTGAGCAGAGTGTAAAACGGGTTTCTATACTTGTTACCGATATTACCCCATTAACAAGTTATACAGCAGTAGCCAGCACCCCAATCGCACGGAATTGATTTTTATGATACAGTAAAATATGAAGTCCGGAATCAGGATTGACCCCGTGCGCCTGCTGGATTTTTTTACATCAGACAACGATATCAATCTCATTGATTGGTTGAATAAGCATCATTCGCTGGCTACATGTAGTGTATTTCGCCCGTGATGTTGTGTGATTGCGGGTCAAGCTCACAGTAGAGAGACACTAATTATTCACAAACGGAAATTGAAATTTTTGTCAAGGTGCCTGCTCGTTTAGTGTTGATTTTCTTATGCTGCCAGCGCCATGCATAGAGTGTCCCGCAGGTGAAATGCATTAAATTTCATCCTAAGATGCTATATTGAAGTGAAAATTGTACTATATGAAAAAGGTTCACAGTGCAGAACCTACCAAGGTTCGTTTGTAAACGTGAACCTCTAAATTTCTGAGGTTCACACACAGTACGTGAAGTGAACGTGAACCTCCATAATAGGAACATTGCGAAAATTCCATTCATGTTCGCGCTTGTTAATGCGAATCAGGATATTTCAGAGGAGCGCATTCGCAAACAATCCTTAGGAGGTTTTATACCCTGTGAACATTTGGTGATATCCCAGAATTTTATAGTAATGTAAATATCTATGATTTAGCGCAGTGCAAACTACGCCAATGCGTCGGAACTGATCTTAGTCATCATCAAATTTCGCGGTCAGGCGAATGAAATTCTGATTGGCGTTGCAATTTTTCCTGATGTCATAACTAATTTCGAGAATTAGCTCGCGAGCCACGGGTTGGCCGCCCCTAATCTATATCGTTACTAATAACAGTGATTGATGGTACATAATATCCTTTTTAGTGTAGGAGCGTCGATCAAACATCCAAAATCCACTGTTCATTATGACATTACAAGTATTATCTGTGCTCAAATTGCTCATCAATTACGTCGTAATGAATTATCATGTATAGCCCCGCGTATGAATAGTCAAGGAGAGATCAAGCAGTCAGGGATTTTAGTTACAGTTGTCAGCCGATATTATGAAGGAACTGGGTGGTTTGGGCGCAGTGCCTATTTCATGCTTGACAGGTTAACGCACTTTGAATATTGTTACTGGGCAAATAGTATGCAAATGCACAAATACCCCACCAATTACAGATTCGAAAATTGTATACCCTCCAAATATATAAAATCATAAGAACTCTGCGGTTGCTGATAAAAATTATGTATGTAGCCTATTCGAGCTGTTCTCATGGTTTATTTGCCACGGTGACTCGCAATAATTATGTGGACTGTATAGGTATAGTCTAAGCCTTAGCTATTACGATAAAACAAGCATTATTCACCAAGTCCGAATTTTGTATTCATTTTGTCTCATTGGCATACGACTCTACGTCAAGCCGATACCGATCGTCACTTCGCCATCCAAAATAAAAATCTGAAGTCATTCAACCCCTTATGTTGACATGGGTCGTAGGTAGGGTTGCATTTGAAACAAAAAACAATTTTAAACAAGCTTGTTCAAAAAAGGCCCTAGTTTAAAACATGTTTTTTATTGTTTTTTTTTGTTAAAGCCACTGCGTCACGAATATTTAGTTGTGACGTCATAGAGGATTGACATTGACAATTGAAAATATAGGATAAATATAGATCCTTTGACGGCTCATACAACATGTTTTTGTAAAGTATTTACACAATTATGGCATAATTATACAACTTGAAAAAATATAATTTTTTGTTTTAAAAGGCCTTTGTTTAAAACACTGTTTAAAACATGTTGTATTATTATTACGTCATACTTTGCCAATTTGGTTTTCGTTTGAATCTCTCTCTGTATGCTTATTATTGTGCCGTTAACTCTCGATAAGGGGCACACGAAAAGTCTTCGAGTTAATAAAGTCGTTACTGCAATGAATGTAGTTGTGAAAGCAATACTGAAGATCTATAAGAAAAATGTGGCTGGCCCCTGGCTACGCCAATGCGTCGGAACTAATATTTTAGTCATCAACATCTCAAAGTTCGCGGTCAGGCTAATTAAATTTTCGGTTGGTCTTGCAAGTTCACAGTAAATTACCTGGGTAATTTTTTGTTGTTGTTGTTGATAATATAACTAATTTCGAGAATTACCTCGCGGGCCACTCAAAACCGTCTCGCGGGCCGCATTTGGCCCACGGCCCACGGGTTGGCCGCCCCTGATATAGATGAATATAATTTGACGTGACGGAATATCATTACAATACAGTTATAGCCTATACTATCTTCGAAAACGTGTTCAAGGAAGCAAATCATATCGGGAATAATCGGTATTTTAATTTTCCATGTGATCGTAAACGAGTCGAGCGTTTCAGAAGTAATCGTAAGCACAATCTATTACTAGTATTACATTGGTGCAGAAATCACCCCACGCGTGGATTAGCTTACGGCTATACGGTACAACTTCGCATGGTTATTTTGCACTGCTAATATAATGACTGAAGAATGATTCAAATCGGGAGGCGCGACTCCCAAGCCGCAAATCGAAAAACATCCTACCAACCAAGCCAACAAGAATAACAAATTCGGACTCTGACTCAAAATTCTCAGCACAAACCTATACCGGGGCAATTTGCATCGACAAAAAATGTAGTATATTTCAATTACAAATTCCCTAATAAAGAGGTTTTTGCATTCCCGGGAAGCATTGATGACTATTTAAAAATCGACAGGGCGGTGAATATAAAGAACTAATTTGATTCGTTTCCGCGAAACAGGTATGTGCAGAGCAATCACACATCATCGATATGGGCATCTGAAGGCGAAAATCCAAGATGATGTTACGGGGTCACAATATTTTTAATATATAGCTGAGTGGCTATGGTGTTAACTGCACTTGTTTCAGATTGAAACAGAGAGAACAACGACTTTTGTCACGAACTCCGATACCCCATGGTCGAATCGTGTATTCACGTGTTACCAATTAGTGCAATTTACATGATTGCATATTACGATGATAATATCCGTTAAATCGGATAAACGTGGTAATTAGAATCTCAACTATCAATATTTGCTATCCCGCAACTCATGTCGGTAACATCATACGACGCAAGAACACAATCTTGATTTCCGCAATTTATGAATGTCACAATTACCAGTAATTAGTTCGGGAACCCGACATTAAAATGTTTGACATGAATTTAATTTCTGATGTCGGGTGTCGAGTGAAATGGTTGTCAAGTCCTGAATTGAACGGATGCAGCCTGTCGTATTTGGAAACCGGAATAATGTCCCGAATAGTAGCTCGAATTCAATTTTAGCAAGAGCAAATCAGGGCTTTCCAATGTCTTTACTACATCAAGTCACTGATAATGACACAAATCCAACGTAAGAACATAAGCATTTCACAAAGCAAAACTGCTCCACGTCATTCACAACAAGGAAGCATAACAAGTTACATAGGGTTTGAAAACAAGCAAATGTATCAGATGGAAATGGAATGATGTATCACCAAGAACACCATATATCAAAAGGATTATATAGCCTGGATAGGGATGTCATGTTCTTAGACTATTCATTACTTAAACTTCCCATAGCTATAATTCCGAAAAGTGTGACACGTTCAATGGTAATTAATTTGCGAATCCAGGCTTCTCATTATATGACAGGCATTGACATAAAAATTGCGCGAACAAAATCGCAACAACTGGCAAAGGTCGCGTGAAGTTGCAGTTCCGACATTACTGGGTCTACGGTGCAGCTGCCCGAAGTCGCGAGATATTCATCGCCTTATTTAGTATGGTCATTGCTCACTCTGTATTTTCCACCAGGTGAAATTCTATTGATCTACCACATGCTACAAGAAAACAGAGGCCAAGTAAGCGGCGTCGTATGTCTGAACCTTATCGACATTTTACGAAGACTTTACCACACCAACACGCGGGTAGGAATTCGGGCGTCTACTTCATGGGATACCAGGGTCGATTCCGGAATTCCTACCTACGTGTTCGAGGTTTATTTAGGCTCGATCATGCCTTCCGATCAGAGTAAGCCGTGTCTTACAAAAGGCTAGAACGAAAGTGGGCTGTGCTACAAATTATAATAAAGAATATCGGCCTAGTATAAAATAAGCTATGGGGTCGAACTACTAAGAATACCAAAACAATATATCATATTTTATATTCAGAGAATAACGAAAGCCATGGAGAAACTGAACAGTGTAACATCACATCGCTCTGGTCATGGGTAAGTGGAAATCATGACACATTTTAATGAGCATTACATCCATACAAAGCCAATTTCAATGTCGTCATGTGGTATTAGAAACCTCGACACTGTGCTTGTTGGAGGAATAGGAATGGAACGTTAGAATTTTCCTTGATATTTTTACGGCATACCCACCGAATCATGTAAGCTAGCTGCGTGTGATACTTATACAGTACAAACGATCTGTATAGTGTATACATAATTACATCTGCATACCATGCGTGCGTGATGTAGGCCTACATATGCTGCTGGACCAGGAAGGTACTGAAATGGCCATGCAAGGCTTTCTTAGTCTTGTGTCACTCCTCCACTACCGGGAATATTGAGTGCTAAGCGCGTAGCTATAGTGTAGCTATACCCATGTGTTGCTGAGTCAAGCCTGGTGCTGGCATAATCTTTACAAAGTTTACGATATTTCTTGATTCATCTAGAATGCAAGCAATATACTTTATAATCTAATATACCGGCAATGTCTCGACGATATTAATACTTAGGGCAAATTGATACAACTATAAAGATTTTCTGTTCGCACTTTCCAGAAGTGCGAACGCGTGCGTCTTGATATGCAACTGCGTTTCCCAATTACGTCTCGCGGTAACTTTCAAAGTTTGCCGAGCCGAGGAAAGAGAGAAATAAAATGACAAGACAATGCATCAGCCGGAGTTGCAGACAAGAGCATGGCAGGTAACAAAACTGACAATCTACTAGAGGAAATCGATCATTAACGTGGATATTGGGTGAAAAGAACTTTCCCACCGAACAAGGAAAAGTCCGGGCCGGTGTGTTTCGCATTGCTGGATACTGTGTCGCTTTGGAGATCATATATGGCGTCATTCACGCCTGGTGACTTGCCTGGCGCTTGGTCTCAAGCGTCAACGCAAAGGGATGCTGCATGCTCGCTACATACATCTGAAATGAACACGGAATCGACGGAAAATGGAATACCGTTACAATACAGAGGATTTTCGTACTCTAACGAATCGAACTCAACTCTGCAGCCAAGGAGGCATTATCCGGATCCAACAGCAATGGGACTATTGGGCGCCTATAATAACGCTGCAGTTAGTGAAACGGATCCATATGTGTCAAAATTCGCCGCCGGAACGCAATGGCATATGAATGGTATGTCACTATATGTATATTGTATATAATATATGTCTTATCCAGTGATATATAATTTACAGTTTGATCATTAGAAAAACTCTCCTAGTCACATTGCCTAGTGTAGGCTACAGCAATAGGAAGTTGATATTTATTTATCCCTACATGCAGTCAGCGATAAATTTCATTCTACTGATGTTCAAATTGTATAGTTCTATGCAGAAGCATACCAATATATTACTTTTAAGGGTTATCCTTTCAGATCAAGCGAGCCTTTTAGGGGTTGAATGAATTCATTAAACGAATCGCGTTACTGAATCTATCTGACACTAACTTAAAAATTCATAGAATTTGTTTAAGGTGCATCATCTGCCGCCTTGAATATGATCGTGACGTAAATGTAATTTTTAAATAGCTATACAAATAATTTTCCTTTTTACAAAACACAACGTAGTACGCGGAGTCGTCACTATAGTATAGAACGTGACATGTACGATTACTGTACTTATACCACTGTGTTACAAAATCATCCAAACTTCTCGCGCTATACACGGGGGCTCATTATGTCGAACCAGGGTTGTATTTAAAACGAAGTCCTTAAAAAATTGTGTTTGATTTTTAACTTGTATAATTATGCCGTAATTGTGTAAATACTTTCCAAAAACTTGTAGCATGAGCCTACGGACGATTTACACCCGATATAGGCGACGTATACGATATGAAATGGTTGGAACCCTCGAAATAGTCGGCTCAACAGCTATATTACGTAGATATAGAGTATTGGAAGGAATGTTCTGATGATGATGACCGTCGACCGTAAAAATGCTGCATGACGATGTAGTCCTGGTTAAGACTGTTTTTGGTCCGTATATGACAGAGGTTGGAAGCCTATTTCGTCAAAGAAGATATAGTTACCCTACATTTTCAATTGCCAATGTCAATCGACTATGACGTCACAATTTAATATTCGTGACGTCATGAATTAAAAAAAACATACAAACAAAAAAAACATGTTTTAAACAAGGGCCTTGTTTTAAACATTTTTGTTTTGAATAGATTTTTGTTTTAAATGCAACCCTTTGTCAAACGCTAATGTACTATGGGCTGGTCGCTTTGCATTGGAGGTGTTGCAGAAGGCGCATAGTAAGATTTTTCATTGCAAATTGTGCATTAGCAAGATAGACATTTATCATATTAAATTACGGTGTGCAAAATCGACTCAAATAAATTATACCTAATATAATGTAACTTGATGTAACCCTACATACAGCGAACTGGCTATCTAACTAGATTATTTACCGATAAACTGTGAGCACTTTAGCGTTTCATCGAGAATTGTCTTCGTAAATTTATTATTTTGCTTTGATACTATATTCTTACTTTGGCAGTATAATGCAGTAAATTGTTTTGTCATCTTTTCAGAAGGAAGTATTCGTAAAACCTGATGCGTCAGCGTATTCTGTATTTTTAACTTTGGCTTGACATCGCTCCGGTGTCATGAAAGTTTTTACGATATATATAATCCTCCTTCTACGATGTTTTCTCAACTATACTTTGCTCCAAGCCGCTATAGGAAGATACATTCATACACCGATAGGGCTAATATCCGGTGATAGCTTTGAAAATCGAAGATTTTCATATATATATTCGGTCGTCTCGCCAGATTCTAGTAAAAGCATGGGTTTGGTGAATAGCATATGGTATTCAAATATAAATAGTTATGGTTTCAAGGCTAAATCAAGCCCACGATCAGTTGAGCACTACATTTGACAACAGTTAAACATATTAACAACACATCAATAAAATTTCTCTTCTCACTTTCCGCCATTTTCTCCAGGAACAGCAAACAATATGGCGAACAGCCAACAGGCGGATAATTACAGGCAGTTTTACGACAATAGGAACGGCTATCAATTACCGAATTCCGGACTTCAAGATCCCAACATGCAAGTTCAACTCTGTGACAAGGAACTTTGGGAACAATTCTCAAATGTCGGAACGGAAATGATTGTTACAAAGACAGGGAGGTAATTATATCAGACTGTATCGTCACTCCGCACGCATAGGCGCCAAATATTATGTAATCCACTGAACGCATTAAATAATAACATGCTAGTTTGAACAATGCTAATACTTTATTCAATAACATATCGCGATATTCGTTGCCGAACGAAAAGCACACGTGATCTGTATTTGACATTCACTTTATCCAATTTTCAAATTCAACCTGATGAACATACATTTTCCCACATTATAGATTCGAGGTTAGGGAAAATGATACCTTGATTAACGGATTCAGCAATATAGGTGACGAATGGAGTCTTCGTATATGCTCCGCTTTTTTGACTGGTCTTACTATAAATAATGATTGAGATTGATAATAATTGGGTTGATAATAATCCGTTCGGATAGAAATAATACCATGTTAAGTCGATTTTGATATCAATATGTAGCTATTTAATTAAATATTATACAATGCAGATCGTAGATATAGGGAAAGGTTCTAGATTTTTCACTTCCAAATAAGTTCAACATCGCAGATTTTCAGCCATTGCAATTGTTTCCGACTATTCCCGAAACATGCTAGTTATTGAAATCTCGAACGGTGTTCCCGTAGGGCCTAGAAGCATAGCTCGTCTGCTGGAAAATGCTGTAATAGACTGAGGGAGCTTATTTTAGATTGGTTAGATAACTTAACAACACGAAATTAAATACCATACTTGTATAAATGTATATACATTCTAAATTGATCCTTGTTCACAGGCGGATGTTTCCCGGTTATCGAATTAAAATATCCGGACTCGATAAGGATGCCTCCTACTGCGTGATGATGGACATAGTCAATGTAGACGACCATAGATACAAGTTTCAGGTATATGCACATTGGGCATATTTCCCGGAATGTAGGAGCTCATTTCCAATCAAATCATTAGCTTGCATATTCATTAGACATATTCATGTGCAGTAAGTTCATTAGGTTTGAGTTAGACCGATCAATTTCAGTCTGAATGAGACAATTTACCTGGTACTCTTCCAATGGCCCGTTATTTCTACTGACGACTGTTGTTTTTTATGTAAAGCATGGCGAATGGACAATAGCAGGTCGCGGAGAGCCTCACCTACCGCAACGATTCTTTCTGCATCCGGACTCACCCGCCATCGGTGCTAAGTGGATGAGCGAGGTTGTATCATTCCATAAAGTGAAATTGACTAATTCTATCGGAAGAGACGTTGACGGAAAAGTAAGCTGAGTTCAGAATTCTGTTACTTTAGAATATAGGAAGCTCGCACTGACTCCATTGCTCCGTTAACTAGATTGTCCTCAACTCGATGCATCGCTATCAGCCAAGGATACACATTGTTCGGACAAACGACACGTCAACGGTACACCTGCAACGTCTGTGCACATTCGCATTCCCCCAAACCGTCTTCATCACTGTGACTGCTTACCAAAATCCAGAAGTACGAAATCTTTCTCTAGTTCATCTTTTCATGTATACTTTGAAGCATTACCAGAAGTGGTCAGTAAAAAAGCACTTTCTACTTTTTCGTAGGATTAGTTAGTAGGTTTTGTCTAATTGCACCACTTACTCAAGCGGTTATGTTTTTAGACGATATACTTCCACTTCTACGTAAACAGTTTTTAGTCTAATCTACTTAATCTTCCCAATATTGGACGTAATTTTGGCATCCCTTTTACGGGCGAAGTTCTGATGAGAGCCGCGTGACATATCCCCTGTATTGCAGAAACTGAATATATTGTCAAAGGATTTTACGTATTTGCAGCGTCATCAGTAGGACAAGCTTTTGTTGCACTAAAATCGTAAGAAAGTTACACTTAGGGTTGCATTTAAAATTGTTTAAAACTTGTTTTTTATTTTTATAATTTTTAAAGCCATGACGTCACGAATATTCAATGGAAACGTTATATTGTCTTGACATTGACAATTGAAAATAAAGGGTAAATATAACTCCTTCGACGAAATATCTGTACTATAGCTGTACCGGCTATTTTGAGGGTTACAACCATCCCATATCTATATACGTCGGCTATATCAAGTGGTAATTGTCCGTATGACCGCGGACCGCATGACTTCAATATCGTCATAAAATAGAAAACACATAGTTTAACAGCCACGTTTTGATAACTCTACGTCAGTACAACGCTGTTCTCTCTAACATGGGCGACGGCCATAGTTACCACAAAAGAAATATTATTTTATTGTAGAATACAAATAGCCTACAACAAAAATCATGATCATCGCTGTCATTCCATTTTGAACTATGAGCTGAGCACGATACCTGACAACACTCTTCAGCAACTAAAGTAGATGTGGCAAACCTTTTTGCTATTCACGGCCGCATTTCGATTGCTTATGTTGGCTAAGGCCGCATTCTAGTGCATGGTCCTAATGAACTAACTGTATAGGCCAAATACCCACGTTAAACTATCAATATCCATTGTCCATTGCCGGTGAACTCCGGACTAATCTATTTACTGATATCGACTTACTATGCGCACCAAAATCGTGTGTAATCATGTTATGAACAAGCAGGTATTCGGTGGCTAGTCGCGAAAATTTTGTCATATTCTTGAGTGAATTTCGTCGTTAATACAAGTATAGTTTCACTTATTACTTTCAAATATTTATCCTCTGTCAGCCCATGTGATCAAATTCAGCGGTAGTCCGGTAGAGTTGATGCAGGGGGTGTCTTTGAAAATTTAGGGAAGTTATTATTAATGTTGTGCATCATCTTTGGGTAGGCCAGTTGTTATTATTAGTCCCCTTTGTTGCATGCTGTTATTTCTTGACATCCCATCAGGATTGTCAGTATAGTGGAAAGATATTGGATTCACCCAAACGTAGGCCTATACCAGAAACAAATTTCTTTCGTGATGAGGAGAACACGGATACAAATTGGTATTTCTTTATGGGGTGCATCAATTTCTTCTGCTGTTCAAATCCGTACTGTGGGGCTCAGATTACAAAGGACACTACTATATTAAAATCGAAAATCAACTCGCATTGAACCGCGCCTAGCGCGAAGAAAATTTCAAGAATAATTCAAAGCTATCACTAATTAGGGAGTCAATTCGTAAATTCAATTTACATGATGACGGCCGTCAACACATTCTAATCGAAATAAGTGTCGACGGCCGCATATTCTTCCTTCTACTGCCGCAGATTGGCCACCACTCGAGTAAAGAATCGATATTGGGGTTAGCCAGACATGGCACTTGCTGGAAAACTATCTCCTGGTAAAGCTTGGTCTTTTGGGGAGCCAGAAGTCGTTTTCTAAGCGTCTCGGTCTTGGCAGTGGTGTGCTATTGCACGTCAGCACGGCAACATGCCCATTCATATCGGCAAATTCTTCCTCCATGAAATGATATTACCATAGCCAAAGCCGTATTATCTAGTGAGGAATAGTGATATTGGCCAAGGGAGAATAGCTTATTTCGAACAACAACAACAACAATATGTTTCAACAGAGCTCAATTTCAGCATTTCAAAATGTTTTACTAATCGTTCTTGCGAAATTACGAAATCAGGTCGCGGGCCGCAGAATAGGACCTCGAGGGCCGCGTGTTGGGGACCCCTGCTATAGAATGTAAACATGGAATGGCAACGACCGATCGCTTCGCTGCGGCTGTATTCAGAATTGTTTTTGCGTAAGCGACTGTAGGATTTCTGGTAATCCAAAAGTTATCTTCCAGAGCGCAGAATTTACTAAATCTGGTCTTGGTAGATAGCTACTGTTTCACTGATTCCAAAAATATAAATTAAAACATGGTCAGGCTCTAGACGTTGACGAAAAATCGCCCTCAACATCTGAAATGTGCATTGTTCAGAACAATCGGATAACCGCAAAACAATGACCCGTTGCGGCTCTCCGATTGTTCGGACAATGCCGATATTTCAGACTTGGAGGCCGGATTCTAGGTGGATCAGTGCCCGATCATATTTAAATTTAAATTTTCGAAATCCGAGCGACAGTAGCTTTCGATCAAGACCAGATTCAGTAAATTCTGCCCTCTGGAAGATAACTTTTGGATTGTCGGAAATCCTACAGTCGCTTGCGCAAAAATAATCCTGAATACAGCCTCAGCAAAGCGGAACGAAACTGCAAAATCGGTCGTTGCCATTCCATGTTTACATTCTATAATAACACCATCTCAACCTATTTGTTTTATTAGAATGTATATGATTCACAATGAGCAGACAGTGGTCCGTCTACATCGGTGGACCTAGGCTGCAAGCTGTAAAATGTCAAATGATAAGTTCCCCGACAGTGCAAATCTACGACACAAACGAAATGCAGGTTGTAAACAAATTTTGACTTTGTTTACAATTTTGTCATTTTTTGACTTAACGCTACAATTTTGACAAAATGTTGACTTTTTTGGCATGAAAAAATTGCCCTAGTAATCACCTCCGATATTATTTGAAATTACTTACTTGAGTAATTTTCAAATCTTTAATTTTCTACATTCGATTAAAGTAATTTGGACATGTCTTAGAAATTGCTACTTTTATTTGCAATTGAGTCGAAATTCTACAGCATTACTTCTACTTCTTCTCGAGTACTGTACTTACTTACTGTACTTACTTCTCACCTTATGTTTCAGGTTACGAAGCTTAAAATCGACCACAACCCCTTCGCGAAAGGATTTCGAGAAGATGGCGCCAGGGCGAAAAAGCCGAGGCCGACTCAAAGTTTTGAGCATTTCATGAATCAAAACGGTCACGACCAGTACGGATACTGCGCGGGACATTACTCCCACACTCCCGTAGCGACCGTGTCGCCAGATTCCAATAGGACGCACGAATTAATGAATCATCATCGGCAGTTACATCCCTACTCCAGAAATCAGGGTCAATACGTTCCGGGATTTCTCGACGAAGCGCCGCTTCATTTTCAGGGTCAATCGCGCTCGTCCGAGATGGGCGTAGCTGAAAACTGGATCGAGCAGTGAAACAAACCGACGACGAAGCGAAGCCCACGTGTATGTTTGACCTCGCGTTTCGGACATTTCACTTCAGATTCTTCTCCAAGTCATCTGGCTTACCACTTAGTATATTTATACCGATCGCTTCTACCGCCGATCTTTGTGACACTGGATTTGGTAAAAAGTGCGTGTTTACGATATGCGTTGTGCACAGAGTTGGTCAAAGTATTCATCGATGATAGCAGTAGGAGAATCTTAGTAAATTTATACGCAAGTAAAAGTGGGAGTTGCGATTTCCAAGTAAGTAAAAAAGTAAGAATTCTAGGGCTAGTATTGCAAAAATTTGAAAACTGTTAAGAAGTAGAAGAAGTCTAGTGAAAGTAGGCAAAACCTACTTGAATACTTCAAAAAAGTAGAATCACTTCGTTACTGACTACCTCTGGCCGTGCAATATGCGTGTGCAGCTCGCCTATGACTTATGTAATACTGTGTTCTAGGAATACAATGCGTACTTTTGTATCGATTTGACTGTCTGTCGCCTTCTAATATGTTGGAATTACATCTCATACCGGCCACCTCTTTCTGCTGCATATGTGCTTTTGATAGACGAGTTCAGGTAGTGGCAATCGAATATGTTCATTTATTAGATTTTTCTTACGGATATATAGAACTGCGGGATGGCTGACTTCGTTAATGGCGTTATCGCGGAAATACATGGTATAAACACGCTTGTGCGATCTGAGACAGCAACCAGTAATTCAACGATTGTGTACACAGTGCGTCTGATTTTACTGAGACTTCATTTCCATGTCCTGAATTAACTTTCATCAAGCTCGTCAACAATTGCTGTAGGCATAAATTGAATGTTATGGATGTGTAGGGGTAGGGATGGTGTGAACCTCTGAAAGGTTCAGGTTCGTGTGAACGCGAACCTTTTTGAAAGGTTCTGTGTGAACGCGAACGTGAACCTCGTGACGTCACGTGACGTCATATTGCTAATTTCAACCCTATTTTTCAATGAAGTGATAGCCTATATTAATGTATACGATACCTAGCGACGACTCGGGCCACATAATGCCACAATGCTGAAGTACATTTTGGCGTTTTAAACGTCGCTAAATGTATCATCACTTAGGCAATCAAATGATATAATACTCCCATAAAATCAACATCATCCGTCGCTTTGCCAATAATTTCGACGAGGAGTTGCCAGGGAATATAAGCTTACACCTAAACGGTCTTGACCAGACCGGGCATGCAATGTATTCGGTGTATGAGTATTGCTACATTGATATCGGGCAGAGTGTAAAACATGTTTTCACACTTGCTACCGATATTAGCAGGCCGTGTTATTTTTGGCATATGCCAAAACTGCCAAAAATAACTTATTTTTGGCATTTTTCGATTTTTATTTTTGGCAGTTTTGGCATCGTCCTCTAAATAGATAGTTTCAGCCTCGAATTAGTCACAAAAACGCTTTATTTGGGCTAATTTGTCGAAAGACACCAAAAAATGTGCAGCATCCACGTATAATCAGTGCCAATAAACAATAAGAAGAAGAAAAAACCTAACGATTTCATAGATTAATAATATCAAACGAAACCACAAAATGTGCAGTATCTATCGTAAGATTGCCTTTGGACAAATAGAAAGTATGACGTAAACCAAATGCAGTCAGCCGTTCAATCTGGCTGTGCCCACACCATTTAGGACACCATGCTTTCACCCCTAATGGGTGGGCAGGAACCAGATTAAGAAACCTGCCTTTCAGAAACGCTCTTCTCGCTTGTAACGCGGTCCTGTTAACACAACACCATGAACAAAATACACTATTTGGCAGGCCCTGTTATTTTTGGCATATGCCAAAAATTGCTTATTTTTGGCATTTTCGAATTTTTATTTTTGGCAGTTTTGGCATCTGGCTCCTGAAATGCCAAAAATAACACGGCCTGGATATTAGGCTATATACCCCAAGTTATACAGCTGTAGCCAACACCTTAATCGCACGGGTTTGGTTTTAATGATACAGTAAACATATGAAGTGAAGATTGACCCCGTACGCTAGCTAGATTTGTTACATCAAAAAACGATATCAATCTCATTGACTGGTTGAATGTTATGTATGTCGCTCGTGATGTTGTGTGATTGCGGGTTAAGCTCACAGCAGAGAGTCACTGAATATTCACAAACGGAAAGTTGGATATTTCGAGCAAACTTTTGTAACAAAGATTGTCAAGGTGCATGCTCGTTTTGAGTTTGTTTTTTATGCTGCCGGCGTCATTCATAGAGTGGCCCGCAGTTGAAATGAAATCAATTCGAACCAAGGATGTCATTATGAAGTGAAAATTGTAATATATGAAAAAGGTTCACAGTGTAGAACCTACCAAGGTTCTGTTGTGAACGCGAACCTCTAAATTCCCGAGGTTCACACACAGAACGCGAACGTGAACCTCGCGTTCACACCATCCCTATGTAGGGGGATTGTGTATTGCATGACGGTAACTTGTTTTAACTCTATGAGGTTTCGATTTTTTTCCTATATTTTAGCAGATAATAAACTGCGGCAATACTGTTACCAAGTTTAGCACTTCTACGTGTATCTGAGAGATGCAGCGCCTTTTCGCGTGCATATTCAAATTAACTCTAAATTCGTTACTCTTTTTAGAGTAAATAGTGACTCAATCTGTACTTCTGTCAACTTGCAAAACGCAATGACTCGAATCAGGCCTAATACTTGACTTGACTAGACTCGAGTCAACTTCAGAAATCGAGTTAAAATTTGCAATGACTTGTGACTCGTTCCCATCATGGCCGTCTTCGCGCAATCACCTCAGATAATATTGGTCTTGCTGTTTATTCCATGTGTAATTTGAGGGGTTGGGACTTATTTTATAGGAAGTGATTGGTACAGTGGCAGTAGACGCATATAGAACCTTAATATTTACTATCGTTTGTACAGTTGGAGCTGTAATTTATGCAGGATGATCCTATATCTTCATTGGCAGATTAGGGTTGGGCGCGATAATTCGAGTACTTGAAACCGAATCTAGTATTGAGCAGTGTTGGGATGACTCGAGTCAACTTTTTCGTATGACTTGACTTGACTCGAGTCACTTTGGAAAAATGACTTGACTTGAATTGACTCGAAGCTTTAAAAATGCGCATTGACTCGTGACTCGGAGCAAAATTTACGAGTCAATTTCAAGTCATCAAGTAAACGGTGTCGAATAAATCACTGTATCTTGTATATGTTCGGATCGTTCGAGATACGCCGGTGTCACTTGTGAGAGCAGCCAGTCATTCACTGATCGTACGATACACTGATCCTCGATTGTTAGATCACAAATAAATAGACCGCAAACTAAAGTATCACAGCTTGCGTTGTCGTAGTAGTAGTAGTAGTAGTAGTAGTTAGTAGTAGTAGTAGAAGATTACTCTAAATAGCAATGTGTCTCTGTTTCTTAGACGGATCAATGCTTACGTTGCGCAGTGCTCACCTTTACCAACCTTTATGTAGCCTATGATTCAAATCAAACAATTATAGTTTGGGCGTTTATTTACTCACGGATGTATAGATGTTGATTATGTCCTATATTTTGGCTGATAATAACTGACTGTAGCATGTGACTGTACAGTTACTCACGTATTTTATTAACAGTTCTACATGTGCGTGAGTGATACAACGTCTTTTCGCAGGTATATTTAACTAGATATTCGTTATTTGATTCAAGATAAATGATCAGCATTGATCAATTAATCTGTCTTTCACACAGCCAGCAAAGTGTAATGACTTTGAATCATCACTCATACATCGAAAATTCAATTTGACTTGAATTGTGACTTGACTCGTGACTTGACTTGACTTGACTCGACTTGACTCGAGTCACCTCCAAAAAACGAGTGACTTGACTCGACTCGAGTCACCTTTGAAAATCGATTGACTTGACTTTGACTCGAGTCAAAATCTGCAATGACTCGAGATGACTCGTGACTCGAAGGTAGTGACTTGATCCCAACACTGGTATTGAGTACTTAAAGTATACGCCTCTTCCTGCTAAGATGTACAATTGTACATCATCAACGTATAGACCACAGTTTCGATGATTTTCCCCCAACATGGAAGCTTTGAATCCTCAATTGGCCGCTTCACAGCAACTAAAGCATTGATAGTGCATATAGGGTTGCATTTAAAACGAATAGTGTTCAAAAATTGCCATTTAAAAAAATGTGTTTTCTCAAGTTGCATAATTATGCCTTAGTTGTGTGAATAATTTCAAAAAAACATGCAGTATGATCCTATGGACGACTTGCACCCAGTATACGACGTATACGATGTGGAATGGTTCAAAGATATTTTTGATCCGTTTAAGACAATAGTCGTAAGCCTGTTTCGTAAAATGAGTCATCTTTACCCGATATCTTCAATTGCTACAATGTCACTCCACAGTGACGTCACAACTGGACGACACGTGACGCCATGGCTAAAAAACACGAAAAACATGTTTTAAAAGCGGGCCATGTTTTAAACATGCTTGTTTTAAATTGATTTTTGTGTTAAACACAACCCTAGGTACAAAGCTGTGCAAGGTACTGAAAATGACATTTCTTTGAAGTCGTGATCGACCAATAGAATTTGTCACAAAGTGCAACGACATAGGTACGCTCTCTTATCGGAAATTTCATGCTGGTGACGTCATATTTGTGTTACGATTGTTGATATACAATGTTCGTCCCAATTCTCTACTAGTTGCTGACGTTACGAGTGTCAGCCGAAAATATTCCGGTTCATTGCAATATCAACGTACTATTCAATTGAAATAGGTATTGCCTAAAACGGGGGTGGCCAACCTTTTTGCCATTCACTGCCGCATTTCGACTACTGATGTAGCATACGCCCGCATTCCAATGTATGGACGTAACGAACTAGCTGGACGCTAACTACCCATGTACAAGTGTCTATGTCCATTTGCGGTGCGTGTATAGGTTTATTATATGCACGGAAATCGCGAGTGTGGCCACGCTGTGGGATTGCTCATAGTCGCGCAAAGCGCGAAAATTTTTTCAGACTGACTTATGAATTTCGTCATTATTAGTAGTAGCTTTACATATTACTATCAAACATTTATCGATTCTCAGTCCATGTGATCCGATTCACCGGTAAAGTTGATGGAGGGAGTGTTTTCGAAAATTTAGGGAAAGTTATAAATGATGATGCAAATCTTCGAGTGGGCAACTTGTTATTAGTCACTTTGTTTCATGCTATTACTTTTTGACCTTCCATCAGGATTGTCGGTATAGTGAGGAGCACACGGTTCCTAAGTTGGTATTTCTAGAGGGGGCGCATCATTTTCCTCTGTTGTACGAATGTGTACTGTGGGGTTCTGATTATAAAGGGCGCTACTATACTAAAATCCGAAAATGAAGTCACACTGAATCACGCGCAGCTCGAAGAAATTTCAAGATTATTATAATCTCTCAAGAAATCGGGAGTGTCCTAAATTCAAATTCTATGTTGACTGCCGCCAACACATACTAATGTAATTCGCGTCCACGGCCGCACAAATTTCCTTCTACCGCCGCATGGGGTCGTACGGCCTCAGGTTGGCCACCCCTGGCCTACAAGTACCAAAGAGTCATTGCTAGGGCCGGGCACAATGATTCGAGTACTCGAATCTGAATCGAGTACTCGAATCTGAATCGAGTATTAATTGCAATGATTCGAGTCGAGTAGTAAAACACGATTTTTTCGAGTATTGAAATTTTACGCTCCTCGGCACTGAAAGTTCATTTTTCCACGCGAATAATAGTTTCGACTGTAATTTCACTGTTGAAGCCTTGAAACCTTGATTGGCCGTATCGTAGCATACAAAACATTTAGTACAAAGCTGCGAACGTTACTGGAACTAGCACATTTTCGAAGTCATGATCGTCCAACAACATTGTCACCAAGTCCAATAAAATCGGTATGGTCGGAAAAATACCGAAGTATCTTTAATATGACGGATAACAGGCATTATATTCTTTGTGGTGGTCCGCTATGACGTCATAATAAGTGATACTCGATTACTCGAATCGACTCGAAGCATATTACGTGATTCAGAATCGAATCACTCAGGTACTCGATTTTGCCCAGCCCTAATCATTACGTGTTGTCGAACTGGCATTATTTTTTTGCGGTCGCATAAAAGGTGCATATCTGAAATTTTCTCATCATCCATACACTAATGCAGGGTCGGCAACCTTTATCGTCAAACGATCCATGTATAGGGCGGTAGGCCCTACTTCAATGATGACTCTTAAAGAGCCACAGAACGATTTCAATCAACTTTTATTTAGCTCCAAGGCACTATTTGACTTCAACTATAACTGGAATAAATAATGAATGTAGAAGTAACAAATTTCTACAAGTAAAACAGCGTTTATTGCAATATAGCATTGTTATAGCGGCGTTCCTTACATACGCGGTGGTGGATTCGGCGAGTTCTGATTTCTGCCGCAATCACCACACCAATGAACACAGCTGCAACACCAATGCGTCTCAAGTTCGAGTTCGACTCCAGAATTCCTACTTAAATAATGTAGATTTATCTGGAATCCTCCTCACCCTAGCTAGAACGAAAATGAGCCGTGTTAAAAATCGGCAAATTAGGAATCATAATGTTAAGTGATCAATGTTATGGCAAACACCATGAATATACTATAAGTATAACTGCCGCAGCTGCAATTATCGGTTGCTCCTTTAATATGCCGATACAGGAAACATCCAGCAACAAAAAACTATAATATTAACAACAACAGCAACAACAACAACAATAACTCCACTCCCACGGTATCAGAGCTTGGAAATTTAACGTGTTTGCACCCGGAGAAATTTTGATTTCAGTGCATGCAAATACCCTGTGTTACGTAATAATTACATTGCTACCACCATACAGCGTTTAATTTGATATTCAAAACAACATGCGGGTAGGTTGAGTGTTCGGTTTAGGTATTCAGCAGCAAAATGGTGATAAAGTATACCGGGGAAGATCTGTACAAATCTACTTACCATTCGCTGTACGCCAAGAATCCTGATGATTATCCTAGAGCTACGGAAAGGATTCAAAAGGTAACATATAATTCGTAAGTGATGCGATCTAAAATACTTTCGAGAAAATCTGATTGCTTCATTCTATCCGCGGAAATGGTTTTATTTATTGGTGCAGGTAGTGGTTGGGACTGAGCATAACGGGTCGATTTGAGTCGATTGCTGGATTCGATTTCGCTGAGTTTCAAAATTCCGTCTTTTGTGGCTGGAAGTCAGTTTCTTACCAACAATTATATTGGATGATCCAATACTAGGGTTAGCCTATTTTGCGATCCGCGAAGGAGGACACTTTTTACATTCGACTTTAACGTAGTATGGATAATGGTTCCCCCGTGTCTTCGAGGCCAATATTGCCATTTTAGTTGTATCTATATCACCACCGAACACTCACGGTACCTAATCAAAGAGGACGATTTGTGAAAAAAGGATACTTGGGCGTCTTCCGAGGACATTTCGGTTTTATTGAAAAAAAAGAGGACATGCGGTATCCCTATATAGTAACGTAATAAGAATACTTTCAGGGCGTACCACGTCAGGTTTAAAGTCTGTATGTAATCTGTAGATAGACCCGTATATACACTTCTGATATGTATCTTTATTTTAGCGCCGTCTGTTCCAACAGTCCTCAGTGGACGATGACGATTCAAATATTTTCGGAAAAACCAATCTGAACAAGAGACCTTTTCGCTTGAATCGTGATATTCCTTTATGCCTCGGGCTTGGGAGCTTTACGGATGCTCCAATGCAAAGGTTTTTCGCGTTCATTGTGTTCCGAGGATTGTTGATATGTCGAACGCAACATAAATCATTGGTGTATATTCGATCCCCTACATCAGGGGTGGTCAACCTGCGACCGTAGAAGGAAATTTGTGCGGCCGTGGACACCTTGTTAAATTAATATGTGTTGGTGGCCGTCGACATTCAATTTGAATTTACGAATTGACTATACCGATTTCTTGAGAGATTTTAAGGAATCTTGAAATTTTTCCGCGCTGGGAGCGATGAAATGTGACATCGTTTTCGATTATAATATAATAGCACCCTTTGCAATCAGAGCCCGACAGTACAGATTCGAACAGAGGAAATGATGCACTCCTCATAAAAATACCCACTCGGAATCGTGTGCTTCTCACTATACCGAGAATCCTAATGGGAGATCAAGAAATAACTGTATGCCACAAAGTGACTAATAACAATTTGTCCGTCCGAAGATGCACCATCATTAATAATTTCGCTAAAGTTTTGAAACACCCCTCCATCAACTTTACCGGTGAATCTGATCACATGGGTTAAGAAAGGATTAATGTTTCACAATAATATGTAAAACTACTAATAATAATGATGAAATTCATTAGTGAATTTCAAAAATTTTTCGCGCTTCGCGTGACTATCGACAGTACCCTCCCTAACCATGCATCGACCACTCGCGATTCGGGGCGTATAATAAGCCTATATGCTTGAATACATTAGTCCTGAATTCATCATAAATGGTCACAGATACTTTAACATTGCTATTTGGCTCCAGCTAATTTAATACGACTATATGCCATGTAATGCGGCCGTCGGCTACACGAGCAGTCGAAACGTGATTAGCAAAAAGGTTGGCCACCCCTGCCCTACATGATTTCAGCGTAATGCAATGATATTTTCGAGTTGAGTCTGTAACACCAACACTTTCCCGACTTACTAGTCTGAGAAGACTATAACCCACCTTCATGATGCTGTCTACAACAGTTAAATACAGATGTGGAATAGGGCCACGTGTAGGCCTACATCAGTGGCGGCTCGTGGCAATATCGGGTGGTGGGGCAAGGGCTGCGAGCGAATTTTATCAACATGACGTCACAATGGCGTTTTCCAACGTAAAAAAGTAACTTTAATATGATGGTCACATGAATTTCCCAACAACAGTGATTTTAACGTAGGTGCCGAGAGAGGTTTTCCGGTGAGCCGTGACTTGAAGTGTGGTAACAAATGTTTTATTCATTTTTTTTTAATCAAAGGATTATTTTACATAATGTACGTGAACTAAGAATCGTCCCTATGCCACGAATCAATTATCAGGTGATCCTTAGTAGCATGCGTTATGATTTCATGGTAGAGTTAGAGATTACGCAAATCGATAGGCCGTCCGAAAGTCTTTCTTACACGATCCTGGTGTGTTACGACCACTGAGCTGGTGGTTACGAGTTACGACCAGGTGATAGGCAACCAAAGCGGAGGTACCCGGCGTACGATTGGATCAATGGACTGGACAATTTCTATCATCATCATCATTGCTTTATTAGCAATTTTATCAGTTCAATACACCACAAAAATGCGATACAATGAAAAGACAGGAATATGTCGAAGCGACAAGGAGTAGTCTTCTAGACCTTTAATTTTCGCTCTAAAGGCAACTGCGTAAACTAGCCTACGTACGGAGCAAAGATTCAATACGATTCATGTTCGCACTTGACTTGACCAGACTAATCCCAATGACTAGAACTCGAGAGATTGCGTAAGCCTAACTGCAAAGGTCAACGACTTTGGACACATACGCAATTGTTATCTCATAGATTGGGCCTGTCATATTGAATCCAGAACATCAATATGAATGGTCTTTGAAGAACTAAGGACAGCAGCCTCGGAAATTCGGTCTCGGAACAACATAGTACATTTTGGCCTTGAAACTGGAGATTGTGACGCAACACATACGGCTTACTGTCTGCTGCCAAATCGCCGTTGGAAAATATATTAATCAATAAATACATGAATGAAAGCCGTAAACTTAGCATACTGTTACATGAAATCATCGAGAAGTAGCATTCGCAATCTCATAACCCATTCCGGCATGGTACACTGTCAAAATCTATACAAACAGACGAACACCGAACTTTGAGTAAAATAGATCGAGGAATAGGCTGATCGAATGATCAGCTGTTAGCCGACATCGAAAATGAAATAGCTATCGCATTTGACAGGGGATTGTAAGCAAATGGTTTGAAGGCCACAATTTCACAGTGAAATGCACATTGGCGAACATAAAATTATGTGAATATTTGAATGCAAACCGAGAATCTTAGTTAGCTGTTTCATGCGATCATCGAGATATACCATTGGAAATATCATCACCGATCTCGTTATGGAACGCAGACTAGATTAGCACAGACAGACACCGGCTTTTCCGTGAGATCCGCAATGATGTAGGTAGGCTAAGTATCAGATCAGCGCGCATCTCTACCATACTCGACCTCGAAAACGAAATAACTGCCTCAATCATTGAGCGTCAACTTTAAGACTTGGCACCGCGTTCGATACTAAAATCAAGACATACCGTGCAAAAGCTCATGACAGATCTAGGTATGGAACATCGTTAAAATCAATAGAGACCAATAACGGCTTTTGCGTAAATCTGTTAGCGATAAATGAAGAGTCAGCTCTCACTCGACTTTGGAAACGAAATTACCACCCACATAGTTCAGTGACAAACTTAAAACTTATTACAGCGGTCGATACTAACATTAAGACTTACTGTGCCAAATATCATGACCGATCTCGGTATGGAACATCGTCAAAATCAATGGAGACCAATACCGGCTTTTGAGTAAAATCTGTTTGCTGTACAATGTACATGATGGATCAGCACACACTGAACTTCGGAAACGAAATTACCACCCTTATCTTTGAGTAGCAAGCCTGAAACTTGGAGCAGTGCTAAATACTACCTTCACGACATATCGTACCAAGTTTCAAGAATTATCATGGTGCAAAACACCGTCATAATCGATATACCAGCAAAGGTCGAGTCAACGCATATCACGGTAACCGAGTTCAGATATAGATACGATTGTTACATCACACCTTAAGGGCGACAGGCATAGTTGCCCCACTTGCTCGGCCATTTTACGAATAGGAGAGAGTAAATCACCGTTTCTTTATTGTGCGCGGCTTTGAGAGAATAGATAGTGAAAGCTTGTTATGAGCGCTACCGGGGCAAGCCCCGGCTAGGCATTCACAAAGCGAAAACACAGAAGAGAATTCGATTTTCGCAGAGACTTCGCTATGTATGGGCATTTGTTAGCGAAAGCACAAGAATAATGCGGGTTTCGCCGTGATCTCGGTATATACTGATTGCTGTGCGTCTATAAATGGTTAAATTGTTATTGAACAGAATTTTAGGTGGGGCAATGCCCCAGTTGCCCTATAGGACGAGCCGCCACTGGCCTACATTGAGTACGATCTGAGAGGCTTGAGCCCCAACCCGACGGTCGGTATTGGAACCGGCAGAATTTTAGTCCGTAAATGAGTACTATTTCTCAAACGGATCGGACGAATCGTCTTTTATGCTTGAGATATATGTCAAAGTCGAGCCCAAATCCGACTCGATCCTGAAAAGCCCAACCGAATCCCCCCTTTGGTTGATTCGCACCAAGTTATACCTGCTGAGTACGAAGTTTATCCCAGTTCAGACTACGCATAATATAGTGACGTGTAAACTATTGTATACAACTCAATTATTTTTTCATTTTTATTTCCTAATGTAAGGGTTAAGGATTATTGTATTCATTGAAATAATATCAAACTACAACTTTGTATTGAAGTCAATGTCATTAGAGATGCAACAATGTAACATGGATTCTCGTGACGAAATTACGGACTTTGTCATTACATTTCTACACAGCGCATATAAGGAGATCGTGTCAAGCGGTTGGCCTCAACGTAGCCGATGGGGAAATGATCAAAGTAAATCGAAAGGTGAGCGTGAGGGTCATATGCGAAACATAGACGAATTCATTGATATGCACAAGTTAACATATTTTGGTAACCATGAATATGAAATGTGAAAATGTGCGGATGCATGACATATGGAGTAGGCCTATATACTGTATTTATTTTATACCATGCTGAAAGAAGTGTAACTACAGTTAATGTATAGCGGATGTAAAGTCACAGACTAAATTCTTCGGCAGTACAGATTCTTTGATCTTCAGTTCAGGTTACCCTAAAATTCCCACCGCAAAACAAGGCAGAACTTGACGAAATCGCAAAAAGGCTTATATGGTTATCAAGTACGAAGAGACAGCAAGACGAGGGTTGCCTGCCCATTCCAAATCGCGTGGTGAATATGACAGAGGATTTGTATTCTTCAGACGAGTGTCAAATGGCATTATCTCCGTTTCCACAGATTCCAAGAACGGCGTGGGAACCTAACGCCGACGTTGTGCGGTATCGACCAAGACGTCATCAGGCTTCATGCATTCGTCATACTTGTGCGCCTGCATGGGACAAGGCCCAATTGCGACCTGTATTGCATCGGAGTGGCGTAAGATATATCCAGAGCAGATTAGAGCAGTCTCTAGAATTTGAGAGCATCGCCGAAATCTGTACAGTGTACTGTACACTTTTACGCTCGAACGACTGTTAATTTACAAGAGACAATTCTGTTGATGGAAAATGCAAACGAAAACGTAATTCAAAACACACAGTGTCTGCGTGGAATGGATGAGCACTTCGAGACAGTGCATTCCAGATATTATTTGTCAATGACCTGCGACAAATTTGAAAACTGTATCATATGGTTATCGTCCTCCAAACCTTGCTTGTATCAGCAATACAATACGATATGAGAACGGTGAAAATAACTACAGTAATTGGTAGTCAGAACAGCCGCGCTCATCAATAACCCCAGTAGCGATTTTGAACATATTAAAAAGTACCGCCTGGGTATGATCCGGCTCCGATCCGTCTTCGGCCATAAATAAAAATATCTGGCCGGATATTCAGTCCGGCTTCGGTCCATGCCCCGCTCTAATAGACTTGTGGCGCGTTGCAGTAAAAGAGGAATTATGAGAAACATAATACCCAAACATTGACGCAAGCAGATACGTAAAGGATTCTGCCAGTATATAAATTCACTGTTCCGCGTGTTCTTATCAAGGAATTCAGGCCGAAAGATACCAGGAGTCGTCAACGCAAAGTTGAAATTCCAGACACCACACCAGGGAGCGAAAGCTATGAAAATGTTGTGAGATATCGCGAAAGTTCCGACTTTAGTATTATTGATCAGTGAGTTATTAATTCTAGTTCGTATCTCAATACACATACCTTTCCATTTTTATGGTTATAGAACTTGCCTGCTAATAATTATGTGCGCTGAATAATTGGTTGGTTATGAAGCTCAATGCCGCATGAATGAACATTAGGGCTGTTCAAAAATAACTTTTTTTCCTGAATCTTGCTGGTTACTTGATTAAATCGTTAGGTTGCCTTAAAAAACGACGCATACCAAATTTGAATTCATTCCGACAAATATTCGCGGGTTACGTAGAGTTTGAAAATTTTGGATTTGCCCAAAAACGCAAAAAAAAATTTTTCTCAAATTTTTTTGCCAACCCCATGAAATTGTTGGGCTGTCTTCAAAAACTATGCAAAACAAATTTGACTCAATTCCAAGCCGTAGAAGCGGAGTTATTCCAGTTTTTCGGTGATAATTCTTGGATTATCCACCAATCAAGGATAATCTGCTTTTCTAAAATATATCATTTCCTATTCTTATGTATGAAACATTGTTACACATGATCTATTTCTGTCCTAAAGAAATGAAATACACTAGGCTCGATTTTGACATAAATCTCCTGACTGGACATCATCCGTTGAACGCGATATCCAAACCACCTTGCCATGTACGACATATTTCATTCATAACATAGGCTGAAAACCATATAAAGTTTGCTCTCTGCATGACTGCTGGAGCGTGAAGTTTTTGTGGAAACTTCAATAAATTGCAACTGCATTAAGGAGGCGTTCTGAAGAAAACGGTTGCGGCCAAAATTGTTTTTCGTTTTGCTCTTCAATTTGAGAACACATCATTTTCAGAGTGCAGTGACCCTATCTATGTGCACACGATTCCTAGCGACGACCCGAGCCTCATAATGCCACAATGCTGAAGTACATATTATTGACGTCTTAAACGTCGCTAAATTTATGAATTGTGGCAGTCAAATGATATAATAACCCATAAAATCACTATCTTCCGTCGCTTTGCCAACAATTTCGACGAGTGCTTGCAAGGGAATGTCAGCTTACCAATTAACACTCTATAAGGCAGACCGGACAATGTATTCGGCGTGTGAGTATTGCTACGTTTATATTGAGCAGAGTGTAAGACGGGTTTCTATACTTGCCGCCGATATTACCCCATTAAAAAATTATGCAGCAGTAGCCAACACCCGAATCGCGCGGATTTGATTTTTAAGATACAATAAACATATGAAGTCAAGATCGACCCATACGCCTAAAGATGTTTTTACATCAGACAACGATATCAATTTCATTCCGAGGACTAACTAAATGTAGTGTATTTCGCTCTTGATGTTCTGTGATTGCGGATCAAGCTCACAGCATAGAGTCACTTAATATTCACAAACGGTAGGTGGATATTTCGAGCAAACTTTTGTAACAAAGCAAGTAAAACTTTTGAGATTATCAAGGTGCATGCTCGTTTTGTGTTGATTTTTGATGCAGCCATCGCCATGCATAGAGTAGCACGCAGTTGAAATGCACTAGATTTCAACCAAAGATGTTATATAATGAAGTGAAACTTGTAATATATGAAAAAAGTTCACAGTGCAGAACCTACCATACCAAGGTTCGTTTGTGAACGTAATCCTCTAAATTCCTTAGCTTCACACAAAGAACGTGAACGTGAAATTCAAGTTCCCACCATCCCTAGCCAGCACCCGCTCCCAGTTCTCTAATGCCCCTGCGAGGTTGCTGATGTCCACTGTTGGAACGATTGGCATAGCTTAGTAGTAGCACGATTTTTTGACAAGACAAAATATGTCAAAATTTTGTCAAAATTATAGCGTTAGGTCAAAAAATTGTCAAAATTGTTTACAAAGTAAAAATTTTTTGACCCCTGCATCGTTTGTATCGTAGATTCTCCACTGTCAGCGTACTTATCATTTGATATTTTACAGCTTGTAGCCTAGTTTATAGGCCTACCGTTGTAGACCGCCCATTTTCTGCTCATTGTGTATCATAAACGGTCAAATGAAACACATAGGTTGAAATGGTGTTATATGGTCAACGTATCGCAATACGCTAACTCAGTGGTTCTCAACCTTTTTGACCTCGCGACACCCTTTGGAAATGAAAAATAGTTCGCGGCACACCATCGCAATGGTTCTGAACTTTTTGGGCTTACGGCACCTGCAAACTACCAGAATACTTATTAGCACGCAGTAGTAACGCCGACTAATGTGACCACTGACCACCTCTGCAGTCAATCCAGAATGTTTCTGTGCTCTCTTTTTTAAATAAACTACAAGTAATCTTTTGTACGTAAAGCGTGCATCATATAGCTTACCAAGTCGTGTTAGAAAATCGTCGCTTTCCTCGGACCAGAATATCGTTCCTTCGTGAATACAACAAACAAGGCGCATTCAGACGAAAGTCAAAAGTGGTCATTTAGATATAGGCCTACGACCTTACAGAAATTTCGGGCTGCCATGGACTCGATTTCAATAGATTTGTTTGACAATAAATCTGCCTACTGCCGGATTGGGTCGAAGAGGTAAAGCACGATCGCCGCTAACGAATACGGAGGCGTTGAGGTGCAGGCTATACCAGGCTATACAATGCTTTTTCACGCAGATCGTGTAGCACGCTTGAGGATAGCCATTCCTCAATAGTTCTACTGGCAGACACCCGCAGTTAAACTATACTTCCAACAAACCAAGATTATAACCTAAGCGGCGAAGCGAAGAGGTTTGTTACCTGATATAATTTGATCAACCTCACTTCTCAATACTCATATTAGTCGACAGTAACACAGCGTTGCGCTACAAGCCTATATTTTACCGGAAGCGCCGGCACGATACCTAACGATCACAATGTGGATTGCCGTGTTCGAAATTTAAATTTGTAAACGCGAACGTCAATTCCAAAGGAGTTCATTTCCCGCAGGTTATTGGGGAGACAATGCGGATTAGCAAACTGCATTGTCGTACAGGCGCCGATATGTCTGCTCTTATCTTCACTGCGTGCAATCAATCAACGATTGTGCAAAACCGAATTCAGCCTTCAAGGCACGCGATCTGCCCGGTAAAGCAAATTCGAGGGGGGTATTGTTTGCGGGCATAATATCAATTTTGATTTGTCAAATGTACAACCTTCACTTCAAGCTCATTTTAAATTATTGATCATTTGCTATAAACTAAAATCATTAAGCGCATAATTTCAAAATTCCGAAGAATACGCTCGCGGCACACTTGCGAGACGTAAATGGCACAATTGTGTGCCGCGGCACACCGGTTGAGAACCACTGCGCTAACTGAAGCAAGACTGCTTGGTTGGTTCTTATGTCAAGAAGCGCATGATGAAAAATTGTGATGTATAGATGTAGAGAATGAAGCAACACGGTGTGTCACCAGTAGGGCTGGACAAAACTTGAGTGATTCGATCCTGAATCACGCATTATACTTCGAGTCGAGTCGAGTATTCGAGTATGACTCATTATGACGTAATACCAGTATGTAGGCCTAAGATGTCCATGTTCAAATTTGTACCTTTTATGCGTACACAATGAATATAATGCATGTTCTCCATCACATTGAAGATACTTTGGTATTTTTTCAACCATACCGATTTCATTGCGCTTTGTGACATGTGGATTGATCAAGAGTTCAGGCATATGTTATTTCCGTAACGGTAGTACTTAGAAGCTTTGTACTACGTGTTTCGTGTGCTGCGATGCGGCCAATCAAGGTTTCAATACTTCCACAGTGGAAACTAGTATCGAAACTAGATCTCTCGTTGATAAATTAACTTTCATTGGCGTGGAGCGTATATTTTCAGTACTTGAAAAAATCGCGTTTTAATACTCGACTCGAGTCATTAGAATTAATACTTGATTCAGATTCGAGTACTCGAATCATCGTGCCCAGCCGTAGTCACCAGCAATGTATACGCACAACTTCAGTGTTGTCAGCCAACAACTGCTGCTGTTGAACGTTCTTTCTGCATTCTTGGCAAACTACTTAGTAAGGACGGACACTTTCTACCAGAGAATGTGGGAAAGTATCTTTCGTTGTACTACAACAAATTTTAATTGTTTCTACCATAATACGTGGTGTAACTACTGAAATTCTTCATAGGGCCAGATTTTGTTAAAATACAAGTTTTTTCATGTAAAAATTTGTCAGTTTCAAGTCAAAAACGTTTTTTCGACCAAACTACTTCGTAAGGACAGACCGTTCCAACCAGAAATGAAGATAAGTGGTGCAATTTTAACATTATGTGCGAAAACACCTAAATTTGCATACGTGAGGTCAAAATTTGGTCAAAATTCATTTTTTTAGGTAAAAATATGTCAAAATCTTCCGTTTTTAGGTAAAAAAATCTTCCAACATATTACCTACACCTCCCAATACTAAGGAGGAGAGGATTTTGAAGTATATTTTGGTAGGAGTAGAACCAGAACCTTTTTGTGCTGCAGCGGTAGAGCGTACCACTGTAATACTCCGACCCTGCAATCATGCATATGAATTTAATTGTGAGTCTGATCAGTGCGTGACTTGAACCCTAGATAAAGTTGTAGAGCACCCTAGGGTTCGCCCCTGAAAGAATATGGCAAAAAGCATGACATTCTCGTCATATTAAAGTCACCACGTAAATATTTTTGCAGATCACGATTACGGAGACTGCCTGGATATGCTGGTTTTGTACCCCGCGAACCAATTGAGAGGAACAAGGACTCTGACAAAAGAGGCTCGTTCCAATATAGCGCATCAAATCCGTAAGAATTACCATCGATGGTCCAGTTACCTGCACTCATCAATTCTTGGTTTGTCATCTTATATATTTCCTTTCAAGAGATTTCATTGGGCACCAAGCTTCGTGTAGCGATGGACCATATTCGACGACTACGCTAAAGGCGATTAATCCATTGCACGATAAGCGAGCATCCATGCGGACAAGTTTGCAAACGATATTCTACTAAATTCTATACCGTAAAATATCGTATGCTGTTTGCGAATATATATACATGCGGAATGCGAGATGTCAATGAACCAACGGCAGGGCGTCTATTAGACCTAGTCCACTCTGGGCTAAGGGTTCTTAAACTTTTTTGATCGTTGACCCCTTCGAGCGCTAGCTGGCGTTGCGCGTATCCCCAATATTTTAGAAGCCGATGATTCAAAGGTCATCTCATCAATCTCAGCTCTATTTAGGTTATCGCATGCCTCAAATATAATTAATAACTAATCACAAACAAGGCATAGTCACAGTCCCACTCACGACGTCATTCTTTAGGATAAACCAGGTTTTGTTGTTCTGGAAGAAGTAATGCCCCAATTTAACAACCCTTGCTCGACCCAAGGGTGTAAACTGAATTTGGGTCGTGGGCCACATTCGAACCTTTTATCGCTTTATGTAAAAATCCGTACCTTTATTTTTCAAGGGGATGATTCATTATCAAGCCCACACACAATATATATAGTACTACACTGATCACAGTGACTTTATTCTAGGAGCACCCTATTCGCAAGAAATGGAATTGGCAAATATGAAATGATTGCACGGTGGGATACAGTTATATAGATCACTAAAAAGTTAGATCTAACCTGCGGGTCACGACGACATAAGTCGGCGTATTTTATATGCGCGCTTTGTAGCCGTGATACCACGTTGGTATGTATGCGTTTGTGCGACACAGGATACAAGACATTATACTCATACTGTAAACGCGCAGTGTTCTAGTTTGGTTCATTATTAATAAATCACCATTCGGATTTTCACGGTTGCGAGTCTGGCTCACATCATAATAAAGGTTATTAAACTACATCGCGCTGAACAAAATCATCATTCCAAAGAAAGCGGCCCAACAACATACTCTAAAAGCGGAATTTGCAAACGCAACATTGCGGTCGGACCGTTATAATGTGGCATATCAACGTTGCCGACATTTACTGTCTTCAGACTGAGAAATTTTTCATGTCAAAGTATTTCATGTAATAAATCGCAACTTCTGATGGAAATATGTTGGATTATACATTATTGAAGGATTTTTTTTTCATTTACCCAGGACTGTTTCGCTGGCAAAATCCGACCCGACGGGCCGTATGTTTGACATAGGCTTACCTGCGCTAGGCATATATGTTTGCCTAATTGCAGATTGTTATCAGTATAGTTTAGAGCAGTGGTTCACAGCTCGTTACGGACAAGAGCTGTGTGAAAGCTATGGATACTTTTGAACAAACGTTTGTACATTTCTTTCAAAGGACACCGAACAATCACAATTAAGTTACTTGAATATTACAGGGCCTCGATAACTTCGTCTTGTAGAAAATTCAATAAAACCACGTATAAATATCTATAGTATCAAAAAGGCGTCATGAAATAGAGTTTCCGAAGTAGCGCTTAAGGCAGGGGTGGCCAACCTTTTCAGTCAAAGTGCCACATGAGATTTACGAACCACTGTGCGGGCCACTTGAATGTTGATGACCTTTTTTTAGTCGTCAGATAGGAGCGAAACGAATTAGGTAACGTTGAAAACAAGACTTATATTACCACGCTTTAATATTGATAACAATTATGTCACGAAAACTCTGTGTGCAACTGTGCAGTGTGCACTGTGCATTCATGCCCTGGTCGCGCAATGCGCGAAATTATTTCAAAGGTGATGAAAGAATTCGATCATGAACATGCCTCGATCATTTTGTGGAAATGTTTCATCGCCGACGATCTCGCTGCGAGCGCACAAGCGAAGTCGCAGGTTGGACGACACGTTATCTCCTAATCGTGAATATAGTTACACTCAAGTCTGTAGATTACACGGATTCATGATTTTCAGGATGGGCTCCAATACGAAATGCAAGAAATCGAGTGACAATAAATCATGTGAAGTGCTTAGAAAAAATTCAAGTCAAATAAATCTGCTACGAAATATTGTACTTTATGGTCATTGTACGAAGATCTTCGATAAATGTGGCTGGCCCATGGTTACGCGAATGCGTCGAAACAACATCAAATTTCGCGGTCAGGCTAATCAAATTTTGGTTGGCCTTGCAATTTCACCTAATGTTATAAATACTTATGAGAATTACCTTCCGGGCCAAACAAAACCTTCTCGCTGGCCGCATTTGGCCCGCGGGCCACGGGTGGTCCACCCCTGGCCTAGGCTATCTTACCCGTGAAAGATGCTTAAATCAGTTGCAGTGGTTGCAGTGTGAATGGGTGCAATGTTTCATAGTACAATTACTTAAGAACATCAATCAAAGTTATAATTCGCCAAACAAGCACCAACACCCATATGATTTCATAGGCTACGTGTGAATGCATGTTGAGTGGCACCCTCAAATCAAGTATGCTCGAATGAAGTCTGTATGCCGCAAGGATGCCTCGAAGGAATCCCGTTACTTATCCATAAAATCCGTGCCAGCGTGCTAGTTACACATCTGCCATCAGCGGTACATCAGAATTTATGAAAAGATTAGCAATGACGATTTTATGATGGAGGCGGGGTATCCCCCGATAGTCTTCACCATCTGGACTTCTCTGCGATTTAATTGCACAACTAATCAGATAAATTTGGAGTTGAAAGATGTTCTCACAGACTGAAATATATTGGATGATGCTATAGCATTTGTAATATCGTCAAAATGATATACTTTTACATGTATGCGCTTGTTGGTATTGATGGAATTCGTTTCTTGTATCATGTGCGTGTGCGCTGATTACGTATAATGTACAAGTCAATACCACTAACAATAAACGATGTTACAGATATACTGAGCAGAATGTTCCCTTTCAACGTCGGCATTCTCTCTGCTGGTTACAGTCCTTTTCCAGCTCCTAGCCATAGCTAAACTAGCAAAGACTTCCTTGAAACATTCAACTAGCGAATAAGCCTACAAGATCGTTGGGATCTAACATTTGTTCCAGTTGAACGAGGCATGAATATTCGCAGAGTTTAATCATGCAACTGGGCTTTGCAATAGTGTAGGGCCGGCCAACCCGTGGCCCGCGAGAAGGTACAATTAATTCGTTACCAGGGCCGTAACAGCTCTTCGCCAGCCCCGCCAAAAAGACCGTTGGTCTTGGGGCCCCCATCGGGTGATAAACCAAACTTCCGGGGGGCTTCCCCCAGACCTCTCTTCGGCTATCCGCTATTTGCTGAAACTAGTCATCTACATTGGGTGTCCATTTACTGATGCAGCTGATCTCGCCTAGATGCGCGAAGCGCGAAAAATTTCACTAATTAATGATTGAATTGGTCAATATGATCGGGAATTGCATGTATATTGAGATCAATTTTTAACCTCTCTCTGCTAGCGTAAACAGATTTACCGGTAAAGCTGAGTGATGTGTGATTGAAAAGGTAGGACCCCTCAATAATAATTATACATCTTCGGGCGTATACCCGTTGGCAGGAACGAAACGGCACTTCGTCAGGCCCCCCGAAAAAACTTGGGTCTTGGGATCCCATAGGGTGATAAAGCGACCGCCCCCCATCACGTCGTTCGCTTTTGCCAGGAATCAGCTGTACTGTTTTGCGAGCCAGTGCGTAGCGCGAAAACTTTCGATAATTCATAATAAAATCGGACAGTAAGATCGGGGATTGCATATATATTGCTATCAATTTCTTTTCCTCTCTGCTCACGTTACCAGATTTACCGGTACAGCTGAGTGAGGTGCAATGTTCCCTCTAAGCTGCGCACGTGCGCAGTGCACGGTCTCTGCGCACAGAAAATCTACGTTGCGCACAACAAATCCGAAGTCATAACCTTTTTTTAGTCGTTACGCACTGTTGTTCAAGGGTCAGCGCAGACTGTGCGCAGACTCATCAAAACTTAGAGCGAACATTGTGAGGTGTCTTGGAAACTGTAGGACCCGTAACTGATAATTAAACATATTCGGGCGGGCGAACCCACTGGTATGACTTCGTTGCATGATGTTATTTCGTGACCTCCTGTCTGCTATATCAAAAAATATAGAATCGCCCAACAAGGATATCGCCCAACAGGAATATCTAGTTTTAGATATCCCTGTCGCCCAATCGTACTAAACTAAAAGACGCACACGATTTCAGAGTGGTATTTCTTCACTTGCATATAATTTTTCCCTGCCAGATGGAATTCGTCTTCTGGGGTTCAGATTGCCAAGACAGGAACATTCGGTGCCAGTCATTTAGGCGCCCATGGACAATTAAACCTATATGTCTTTTGTAGGCTATATATAACGAAGTTTTCGGTGTTAATTTACTCTAAATACTCATTAGGGATATGTCCTACCACCACATCATCTACTGCAAAGCCATTTTTCTCCAGCGCCCCCCCCCATATCGCCCCCCTAAGCCCAGCGCCCCCCATATCGCCCCCTGAGCGTTTCCGCCCCTTCAAAATCGCCAGCGCCTCTTGGGGGACGCTGGAGGCAAGGTTAAGAACCACTGGCCTAGGCCAAGGTGGGTGTCTGATCTTGAAGACTACTCCAAGTTGTTTCGACACCTTCCTATCTTTTCATTGTATCGCAGTTTTGTGGTGTTTTGAGAGAGAGAGAGAGTTTTTATTGAGCAAAAATTATGATGGAAATATTAATCAAACTAATTGATTGAAGGTTGGAAACCACTGCTTTACACGGAACAATACTGGCGCATCTCTGCACTACACGGTACACGGCCGATGACTGATACACTGAGCCCGAAAGTATAGCATTACCATGGCCTAATAAAAGAGCAGATGATACTCACTCCCTAAATTACGAAAATAGTCATTTTGATATAATAATTTATGGTATGTTGCTGCAAACCATTATATCGTTACGTCTTGCGTCGACCCCGACATTAAGTTATGGAATTATGGTATCGGAAATTAGCAATATGACATCATATGTTCGTTCGTGTTCGAATTCACACCAACACAAACCTTTAAGGGGTTAGCAGCATGCTTAGTTTTCAGTGATCTATAGCCATAGCCAGTCGTAGGCCTATGCTTGACGGCTTTACTTCGTTAAACTGTTGATATGATAGGGTTCGAATCAATATTACTATATATACCTGAGTAGATTCTTTCATAAATTTTCATGCGATCATTCATTTCGTCATCTCCTTCGGTTAAGCATCGGTGCGTTCGGTAGGGTTTTGATTGCCCGGTCATTTGTTGCAAAACTTGCCTGGAATACTTCGCTTTCTCAGGCGACGCGAAAATAACTACGGCACATAGAGATTTTCCTGTAAAGATATTACATGAGCACCAAATGAAGGTGGTTCGCCAAGGTCAGTGGAGTAACCAGGGGTCTAATGGCGCTCCCTCAATTGTTGACATCGTCGTTGTTTCCACATCTAGGCTCAGTACGCCACAGTGAATTAAATACATCACATCGCTGTTGGATGTCTTCGCCAACCATGCGCAAATTTTCATCGTGGCTATACTCACTATGGCCAATGACGTTAGTCTTACCCATGTCTTCGATCTGTGTGGCGTAATTACGCAAATTGCAGGGTAACGCTTTGTCAGGATATAGCATCGTTACACTTTCGAGCTCTCCGAAAATCCCAAAAAGTTTCTCAACGGTTGCGACATCTTTGTAGGTGTCCGGGATGCGTATAGCCTATATAACGCGTGCTTGTTCAGTTTTAGGGGAGGGAGAATGAATGTAGACGACACAAAAATAAATGGTACAATCTTAGGCGTGGCCACGATTAAAAAAGTATGGTGGGGCAGCAGAAAATCTGGGGGAAGGGAAGTATTTTTAGCCACTCTGCCGTAGTGAGTTATGATTATGTTTAGAGTGGTCGGAATTTGTGAGCGTCTGAAAATTGACTAACCGATTTTTTCATTATTATTCATGGGCTCCTCGAAAACAAAAATCTATTCGCTACAAAGTGTGTTGACATTTAGGAAGGCCCGCTCAATATAGAATAGGTTGTGTATTAACACAGGTAGCCTACGTGGAAGGCCAAGAAATAACAACATGCAATAATAATAATAATAATAATAACAACCTGAAGATGCGTCATCGCTAATTTTGTGCCCAAAATTTTCGAAGGCGCCCCCTCAATCAGCTTTACCTGCATATCCGATCATGTGGACTGAGAAAGAATAGGTATTTGATTTTAATATATACAATTACCAATATGTTATCGACGAAATTCATTCATGAAGTTGAAAAAATGTTCGCGCTCCGCATGACAATGGACAAGAACTCCTCATAACTTTTCATCACAATAATACTCGTGATTTCGGTGCGTATAGTAAAGTAAGCCTGCGGGGCGCTCTGCTTCTTCCACAGGGGCTGTCCGCACTGAGAAAGTCCCCTACTAGCCAATTTGACATGGTTATTTAGCGTCCAGGTGGGCCATTGCGGCTGTCCGCTGGAATGAGGCCATACGTTATATCCGCAATGGAAATGTGGCCGTTGAAAGGTTGAATACCCTGCGTTAGATGGCAGTGACAGGGAGACGAGATGTGACAAAATACATCACTATGATGATATGATACATTCTTGGTACTTGAATAAATAAATCGCAAAATTTGATTAACGGCATACCAAGTCTTTCAGTATGATCAGTGATCACGTTTAAACGTTTTTCGTATTGTCAAATTATTGAGAAACTCCTATCCCATAGGTTATGATGATAATTTCAGATGGACAATTAGACTCGGCGTTTCGAAAACGGTTGGAATCAGACCTTTCGCATTGCATCATGCAGTTTCAATACCGAGACGGTGGAATGACTATTCATCCAATATATCAATGATAGGACGTTAGTTTGACAGAATGATCCAAATAATGGGAGAGTGCACGTAGTGACGACGAGCACGAGTAAGTACGCGGTAGTCGCAAGCTCCCAAATATTGAAGCGTAGTATAATCAGAACAACTTCCCCAATCCTCACCTATTTGATATACGTTTTACCACGAAACTCTCAGTAAAATGGCGAACATAGACACGGCTTATATCAGTTGTTCTTAACCTTTTTGACCCCGCGGACCGGCAAAACTTCAACTCAAATGTTACGGACTGGTGAACCTTCAAAATCACAATTAATCCTAAATTTAACTACAGTATAATTATGCATCTCATTGTAATATTGGAAACTTCATTTAATGCTGCATTTGTAATGATAGATATTTATACGCGGTTCTATTGGAGTTTCTGCAAGGTGAAAGGTCCTGGTAAAGACCACTATTGATTGTGATTGTTCGGTACAGTTTGAAAGAAATGCGACTTCTCTGTTTGCCATAGCCCGATAATTATACTGCCCAGTGATGCTTAATTGCACTGTCGGAAATTAGATAGGTTCGTTTGAAATTCACCATAGATTTCACATATAACCTGTTCGAAACGAGTTGTATAGCCTACTTTTAAAAAGTTTCGTACACAACTTGCATCATTGTGACGTACGCCAAAGTAGACCACGAATTCTCTATACTACGACACCATGCAAACAGACACGTTCCAAACATCCAAGCCAGTGATTCAACAACCTTTTTGTCTTCGCGGACCCCCTCCGGGCCTTTTTGCACTCCCACAGACCCCCCCCCCCCCCCGTTTTAGTTCAAATTTAGCTCTATTACCGTACATCCGCAATCTGTCTTGTGCAAATATTAACTGTATACTAGTGATAAACAGCAACAAAATGACTGTTCTTGAAATTAATAAAATACTATTTATCTACAAATCGGGAAGACGTTAATTATTTCAAAGCGAATCCTGTTGCTGCATTCTTTTAAATACACTGCCGTGTCTCGAAAATCCGTGCCGTCTATTTGACATGAGCGAGTGCCGAAAATCCACAAAGATAGGTGGTGGCGAATGCCGGACAATAGCTGCCGCACCCCAAATCCCCCTATTGGGGTTGGCGAGCTCAAAGGGGGCCCAAAATTATTTCATAAACTAGCATAAATTATGTCTTTTTGGAAATTCATGCAACTTTTAAAAAATAATTCGCGCTAAGCGTGATTAAATGCAGCCAAATATATGCGTCATTGGTTACTCCCCCCCCCAAAAAAAAAAATAAAAATACGCCTGATTTATACAAATGGGCATTTCGGCGTCGGCCATTACCGAGCCTGTTTCCAAGACACCTCGTTTAGCTCTACCGAGAAATCTGATTACGTGAGCGAGGAGGATAAAAAATTGATAGCAGCATATACATGCAATATCTGATCACGTTGACCTATTTAATCATGATTTGTTGAAATGTTTCGCGCTTCGCGCGTCAGGCGAAGTGATGCGTCTTTCCAGACAGTATAATAAATGTCGATGATAGGTGGCGACAAACACGACTAACAGGGTGGGGGGTATGTGAGGTTGTTTGAAAATAAGATCATACTATTCATGTATAAATTGGGTTGACTTTTATTATTTCAAAGCGAGCGAATTCTGCAACTGTCTTTTTTGAAATAAGTGGTTGTGTCTTGAAAATTCGCGCCTTCGATTTGACATGAACGAGTGCCGAAAATCGATTTCCACAAATATGGATTGTGGCGAATTTAATAATAACGCGGAACGCGTGCGACGACACATTTGGATATGATCGCAACCAATATGACACCAAAATTGACAAACAAGTGTTTTAATGAACATAACGTCAAACCTGGTCATTTTATCTAGCAGCTTATCTTGAAGTTATTATGGAAAAATGGTTGTGTATCACAGGAAAAAATGGATTTTTGTAAACATTTCGAAGTCACCGTGACTGACCTTACTCATCCAACTTTTCTTTCCCAAAATCCTCAATAAAAAAAACTTCTAAACAGCAAAATGTTTGTATCAGTGGACAATTTAGCAATTAAAATGAGTCTGCACAGTAGGATATTTCATCTCAGACGGCCATTCTGTTGATGTGAGCTCTGGAGTTTTACTAGTAATGAAGCGAAACTGCCTCGTGATTTTCCGAATTAAAAAAATACAAATTACGTTATCAAATATTTTGAGGCTTCGCGGACCCCCGGTTGAGAACCGCCGATGTAGCAGCTCATGTTGAAGTTGTTTTGGAATAGCGATTATGTTCATCACAGGAGAAAATGGATTTTTTTGCAAGCGAGTTTACTGTGACACCGCAACAAAACATCTCTAAACATTAATAAGTTTGTATCAGTAGGCCAGGGGTTCTCAACCCGCGGCCCGCGGGCCGCATGCGGCCCGCTGAGGTTCAATTTGCGGCCCGCGGCCTCTTTCATTACGAACGGAATTACTACTGACCCAGCATTGTTGCAGATTAATTTAGCTACTTAGCTCTCTTATCGCACCGTCGCTGTTTCGTTTGAATACTCATTCTTTGACGTCTTCTGTTCTCTTGATATGCTCTCGAGTTTAGATTGTTATTGTTCTGAACCAGTATTGGCATGGACCTTTAATTTTTCACTAGCCTGCGCGCACTCACCAACTCACCGCACGCTCCCTTGGACAACAGTGCGTAACGACTGAAAGAAAGGTCATCACTTCGTTTTTTTTGTGCGCGGCACGGAATTTCTGTGCGTGGCGACTTTGTCAGCAGTAGGGATGGTGTGAACGTGAGGTTCACGTTCGCGTTATGTGTGTGAACCTCGGAAATTTAGAGGTTCGCGTTCACAACAGAACCGTGGTAGGTTCTGCACTGTGAACCTATTTGATGTATTACAATTTTCCCTTCATTATAACATCGTTGGTTTACATTTATTGCATTTAAACTGCAGGCCACTCTATGCATGGCGCTAACAGCATAAAAAAATTAACACTAAACGAGCATGCACCTTGACAATCCAAAAAGTTTCACTTGCTTTGTAGCAAAAGTTTGCTCGAAAGATCCAGCTTTCCGTTTGTAAATATTTAGTGACTCTCTGCTGCGAGCTTGACCAGCAATCACAAAACATCACGAGCGAAATAGGCTATGTAGTCAGCGAATGATGCTTATTCAACCAATCAATGAGATTGATATCGATTTCTGATGTAAAAAATCTAGCAGGGGTGCGGGGTCAATCTTGACGTCATGTTTACTGTGTCATTAATACCAAATCGGTGCGATTGGGGTGTTGGCTACTGCTGTGTAACTTGTTAATGGGGTAATATCAGTAGCAAGCATAGATATACCCGTTTCACACTCTGCTCAACATCAATGTAGAAATACTCGGATGCCGAATACATTTACCGGTCTGTCCTACGAAAAAGGTGATTCGAGTCCGACTTGAGTCAAGTCATGACTCAAGGCTATATCTGCATCTTCCTTGACCGGTGGCATATGCACATCATGTACTCATGGTAAGCATATGCGCAGACCGCGTGTATGTACATCATGATTCGGTGTATATGCCACAAAAACATCTAGGACAAAACTAAAGTACGCCATTTCCTTTACTTATATTCCCTGGTTAGTCCTCGTCGAAATTGTTGGCAAAGCTGCGGAAGATATTGATTTTATGGGATTAATATATCATTTGATTGCCCCAGTTGATATATTTGGCGACGTTTAAAACGTAATACTTCAGCATTGTGACATTATGTTGCCCAAGTCGTCGCTAGGTATCGTGTACATTAATATGGGTTAGGCCTCATTTCATTGAAGGATACGGTTGAAATAAGCAATATGATGTCACGTAACGTCATGAGGTTCACGTTCGTGTTCACACAGAACCTTTCAAAAAGGTTCGCGTTCACACGAACCTGAACCTTTCAGGGGTTCACACCATCCCTAGTAAGCAGTGTGCGGCTGCGCACGCGCTCAGCTTGAATTTGATGAATATGCTTTCTCATATATAAATGGAAAACCTATATTTGTCATATTTGTCGAAAAACAGTTGTCGTAACGAAGCGTAGCAGCTTAAAACGATACCATTGAAGTTTATTCTAGGCTACATATCACCAGATCTTAGAAAAAACGTTACTACCTAGGCGTCAAGCCCAGTAATCCATAGTTCTAGGAATGAATAAAATTGCCGACGACGTTATACAGACGCTTTGGAATATCGCTACTCGCTGTTTCCGGGACTTAGCGGCAATGTTTCCTCCAAACTGGGCACGTGCTCAAATGCGGAGTGCTGACACGATCTGTGCGCACAGAAAATGTTAGTTGCGCAGAAAAAATCCGAAATGATGACCTTTGCGCACAAAAAATGCGAAATGATGACCTTTTGTATAGTCTTTCCGTACGGTTGTCAATGTCCAAAGGTCTGCGCAGTAAGTTGGCGAGTGTGCGCAGACTCGTCAGAAATTTGAGGGAACACTGCTTAGCAGCAAGGACAACATTACCTGACAAACTTTGAAGCTAAAGTTGTCCGATTCAACCGTGACCAGAAGAGTAGCCAGTCGACATTTTATCGCATGTTCTGAAACACGTTGCTGCGTATATTACTTTAGCCTAGCATTGGACGAATCCATCGACTTCACAAACATTGCATAGCTAGTTTTCTTGGTGCATTTTAGCAAAGTGGACATATTTGCAGAAGAACTGCTGTCATGGCAAACGTGTGGAGTGCGCCGGCGAAAAACATCAACTTGACAAAGTTGACTTCTGTAACTATCTGTGGAGGGCACCAGCCATGGAAGGAAAGGACATGGGTTAATTGGTTTGCTCTGAAATGACCCCGAAACGCCAGACTTCTGCTCATTTCTCCGAGAGCTCAAAGTGATAATGGCCTCTGTTGTAACAAAAAAGTCCTTGTGTTGTGATGCGCGTCACAGTAATACCGTGTGTAATAATAATAATAAGGTAGGCCTACATATACCGACTTGGAAATGAATGCAACGCACGCTCCATGAAGTGATTTACTTGCGACGCCGGAAGATACATATTCTCACAAAAACAGCGATTGAAAACTTACGAACGCTGTCCATTATTGAATTGAAATGCATAAAAATGGACTAGACGCCCGTATACGACTAATAAATAGGCTCCAGTAGCCTAAATTTGATGAAAGCTCACAAATGCATGGTAATAATGTTTTGCGGCCCGCAGCGTCTTTTGCGGGTAAAATGCGGCCCGTTGTATATGCGAAGTTGAGAACCCCTGCAGTAGGCTATCAATCAATCAGGTTTATTATTATTTTCATCGTTTCGAAGCATAACAAGACTGCGATACAATGAAAAGATAGGAAGGTGTCGAAACAACTTGGAGTAGCCTTTAAGATCAGACACCCACCTTAGACTAGGCGAAGTAAAGACGAGGCATGCACGCTGAATGAAAAGTATTGCAGAGAATATAAGACGCAAGCGACAAAATGAGGGGGCATGTGGCGGAGGGCGAGGTCGATGTTAGGTGCGGCTTGAATGCGGACATGCTCGACGACTGTCGGATAGCCGGCTAGATGCTGTTCCACAATTGGGGTCCGGCATACTTGATAGAGCAAGGCTATTGGCAATTTGGCGATTAAAATGAGTTCGCGCAGTAGAATATTTCATCTCAGATGACCATTCTGTCTACGTGAGTCCTTAATTTTAGCAGTTATGAAGCCAAACTGCTTCGTGATTGCTCTAATAAAAAAATAAAAATTAGTTTATCACACATTTTGCAAATTTGGAGGTTTCGCGGACCCCCTGAAATTGCTTCAAGGACCCCCGGTTGAGAACCAATGATCTAAACTCTAAACTAAAGAAATTGGAAATTTGATGTTTTATATCTCTAATTAATGGACAAATGTCTAACTTCGTGTATTTTGGAATTGAGATATAAAATTTTAATATATTTGGCGAGCCGGTAGGAAACCTGTCACGGACCGGCACCGGTCCGCCGGCCGTCGGTTGGCTTTTATAATTGTTATTCAATACGTAAGTTGCGGTTGCTTTGGGGAGGCCTAGACACGCGAGAAAACGACTGTCACATTTGCCAATCCTCTAAATTGGAAAATATATCAACCGCTCAGGGTGACAATCGTAATATATTTTAATGAAATATCAGTTCATAATCTAGAAATGCTTGCTTGATCACATTCGTCTGTGTTCGGCAATTAAAATGTCGAACGGGAAACATAGTAATGCAGACTCCACTTCGCCAAGTGTACGTTTGTCGCCTGTCATTAACAATCGTATACACAGGTTCGAGAAGATGGCACTGACGCCGCTATCACGCTACGGCTTCTGTCGGTAATCCAGTAAGGCGTGATTCACCCACAAACCAACACCAGCTTCGCAATTCCCTATAATCGATTGAGAATAAATTCACATAAACCATCGACTACCTGTGTGGGCTGTTCCACCGACGAATTAGGCCTAAATTCCGGTGCCTCTGGGTTTAACCTATGCATCGCAATTTCGAGAGGTTGAGCATGTGTTGGTGTGATAGTGACGCTTTGCATTGGAGGCCCGTGCGACGGTTGTCCTTGTACGCATTGCTGCGATATTCCGTAGTTGTGAAATGTAGCCTGTTGGGCGTCTTCAACATGTAGGTCTTGCGAAAATGTCGCTGCACGATTACCCTGAAAATAATAATATATGTCATCCGTAAATATACGTGACATCGTTACGAACACCTAAGCTACACACCTGTTCTGGAATAGGATCACGACCAGTGCAATGAAGTTCTGGAACTACAATGTGCTGGCAAAACGGAACTGGAACAAATTGCTTGTATGATACCGTTTCGTGGTATCCGCAAGCGGTGATTTGACGTTGAATAAATGCCATCACCGTCGAATAAGGTCGCATTGCAATAAATTGCGATGGAACCACATAAAGTGGAACATTCCAAGATACTTCAGACATCGGTCGCAGTGATAATTAAAAGCAGTCTTCAGCCTGTCTACAAGCTAGACACCTGCAAATTAGAAATGAATTGGGGAATTGAAGATGACACCTGATCTTGATATAGAATTTAACTGAAATTTCATGGGTTAGGTGATAAGCTCAAAACGTTTTGTTTAATCACCGCCTGCGTTGGCCTTACCCTAGTACAAACTATCAATCGAGAATTACATCGCATTACTGCAAAAGTACTCGCACTTCTATACGCACCCCGAAATTATCTGCGATGCATTGATTTCTAGTAGGCTATTCTCCATTGCGTCTCTGCAATCAAATGACCAAGTGGTCGCGTACTTCAATCGTTCACCGGGGATGTACTCTCACGGCCTCTTTCGTTTCGGTTGTAGACTCGAGACTACTCTACCCCTCGTTAAAATATAATTGTAATCGAAATATGGGTACCAGCCTCTCTATATTTAATCGCTAACGTATCTCGGAGATTTTAACAATTCTGAACATTTTCCCAATTACCAATAAACCGATGTAACATGACTACGCGGAGTTTGCGCGCTGCTCAGGCATATGGCGTTGGCCAGTGCAATTCCTATACTTAATATATATCCCGCACTGAATAATAAAAAGTCTATTACGCCCCTTCATTTCGAAGATCTGTCTCGTGTGTCGTAACAGGAGCTTGACCAATGAATTCCTTATTAGCATTGACTATTGTCTGGATTTACATAATTATCCATCTGTTTGAGCGCTATGCGTCGACAGAGATGCCACTCCTGGGTTTTTCCACCCAGATCTGGGTTTTTAGAGCATCACCTGGGTTTCTGGGTTTTTGTGCTTGAAATCTGTTTTTTTTTCAACATCATGTTTGTCAGGTCAATTTTACGGCGCAAAATTGATTATTAGCTTAGTACGATCTGATAATATCGACGGATTCTACTGTGATTGAGTCTAAAGAGACCCGGTTACTATAGTAAATAATAATAATATAATATAATGAGAGGTCTTGGCGTGATGAGAGAGGTTAATTGAATACTGACTACTAGGTCGCAGAAAGTCATTTTCACAAGACAGCTCTGGAGCATTTGTTTTGCAATTCAAACCGATTTAGGACGTGAAAGCTAGCGCTGCAACAAATTCGTTATGTGTCAGTAAATAGTATGTAACTGCTGTAAAGTATGCAATTAATGCACATGGAAAGACCAAATGTTGATCTAACTAATTTACCATGTTGACATCAGAGTATATTCACTTTCAACAGGGACACTCAAAGAGACAGTTTGGGCACCCGGGCAATTTATTCAGAGGGAGAGGAGTTTGTCAAATTCAAATGTACCCTGAATTTCATGATCTGGCAGTTTCTTTTTCGACTAAACATCCCAGATAAAAGTGCTTGTCCCAGGTTTAATGAATCGAAAGCTATTTTTAATCTATCTGGTCAGCTCACAGTCACTGGAACTACCCTAAAATCATCCTCATCATAGACGGGGATTAGCATTGTGACAAACATTACGAATATATAATAAACTACGTATTGACCCCCCCCCCACCTCCATACCGAATGCCCGTAGCAATGTGTCGAGAGGAAATCATCATATTTAGATGGATTTGCTCATTTACCTGAGCAAAATGTATAGTATGAAAATGAACAGTTCGGATTACAATATCAAGGGCTAAAACTTTTTCTATGTCCGTATAACTGTCATTGATGACTCTCAGTCACTGTTTTGAAGCTATATCATATAAATTTGAGTGAAATATATGATCTGGGTTTTTCTGGGTTTTTTCAACGTCCAAATCTGGGTTTTTCCAAAATATATCAGTGGCATCTCTGTGCGTCGAATCCCCACGCATGCGACTGTTAATCCAACTATGCGAAACATTGTGGGTATTGCATCAAAGGTACCTATGGGCAAGTAGGAATGATATCCAACTGTTGAATATGTGAGCACAGATCAGTGATCACACACTGATTATCTCGGGTATAAAAGTCCACATTCGATTGCGTGCTTTATATCCCGTCTACGTTCTGTTATACTAGTCTTTCTGTAAAGGGTTCCACCTTTGTTGGAATCACTCAAAAACTGGTTCACCACATCCCCCATACCTATTGTCAAGGAATTGAACATGTTTATAGTGTCGCAATATCTTATCAATCAATTCATACGATCGTTTCATTTCATTAGCAAAGTTGAACAATATGGGGTCGTTTCGAGTGATCCCTTAACGATGGTATAAAGATCCCAAGTTGTGTTTCTTTTTATTTACTATTTTAAGACGAGCAGAAAATTATTGCTCGCTAAATTGCATCTAGGGCATGCGATGCGAACATGGATGGTCATCAAATGTTTACTTTTTGTTTGTATATACTATATTCAGACAGTCAGGAATGAGTATCGATACCCACGATCTATATAGCAGGGGTGAGCGAGTCTCGTATCACGAATCTTGGTTTTAAAGAGCCGCAACGCAAAAAAACAAATTAAAAAATAAACGAAGTTATTCCGCCACAATGAAATGAATGCTACCGAATTAAGTTTGTTATTGTGTCGTGAAGCAGTACGTATCCACCTGGGTTTCAAAGTGCTAACTCATTTTGTCGCGTACGTCTTCTATTCTCTGCATTACTTTTCATTCAGTGTGCATGCCTCTTCTTCACTTCACCTAGACTAAGGTGGGTGTCTGATCTTAAATGCTACTCCAACTTGTTTCGACACCTTACCATCTTTTCATTGTATCGCAGTCTTGTGATGTTTTGAGACGATGAAAATATTAATAAACCTGATTGATTGATTGATTGATTGATTGATTGAAATCGGGCTGATGTGACGTGAAACGATGAGAGCAGTTGTTTCAAGTGCGGCTGAGCATTTCAGCAAGATTTCAGCTAGGTAATCTTTTTACTTCGTAAATCTGTCTTCTCGTTGGGTAACTATAGTGGCAAAGTTTTTTTGTAGTTTTCGCAATGACGTTTCAAGTTACTAGCTTTCTATAACTGAGCTAATTTTCACAGATGAGGAACAGTGACTTACATCTATTATCACTGAATGTAAACTATTCCTACCATTCCGCTTTGAAAGTTACATTTTCCTGTTCATACTTTCTTTTCTTGCTTATCGCTCAACGACATTTTACAAGCCAAACTCTGCAGTTATTGCTAGCCTTTACAATACAGCTGGGAAGAGCCGTATTCACCATTGTTATCCCGGAAATGATCGTGGCCTGCTCTACCATGATTAATTATCAAGTTCATATTGTTTACCTTTTAGCACAATAATTGATTGTCGACCATTGACCATGCACAATTGTTTCGGGTGTAACGTTTATGACAACTCGATTCGAGAGTTCAATTGCAAAGTTCAAACCATGTAGCGCCAGCTTCCCCGAAATTTTTGAAGTGTTACGTGAACCACACGGAATGAAACAAGACGAAAACGATGCGCGTATTGTTAATAGTGATTCAATGCATGAATTTAAAACCAGCTTAAACCTCTCTAGCAAAATGACAATCATTAAAAAGCCGCAGTTTGTCCACCCCTGCTATATAGTTTTCACGAGTTTAAAACTGCTATTTGCAACCCATCCGGTCGTATCTATATAAATGTGAAATGGTGACGTAACACTGAAGACCTGGCAAGAACGCTTCATATGTAAATGTTCGTAACAGCATGCATAAAATTACAGCAATTTGCAATTTTACACGATACTGTAACTTCATCTGAAATGGGAAAGGGTGAACTTGTATCCCGCAACTTAAAAATCACCCCGTTCCCTTCCTTGTACTGACAAATTCAACAATATGTTAAGTGTGTTCTCATACTGTAGCGACGTAGGACCATTCTCAACTCCGCCATGCCCGAAACATGAACCTATCTGATATTTGTGTACTTATTGCGGTGTATGGTAACCAGAGATGACGATGGATGCACAATAGGGGCTGTTCCAAAAAAAACTTTTTTTCCCGAGTCTTGCTGGCTCCGTGATTGAATCGTTAGGTTGCCTTAAAAACGACGCTCACCAAATTTGAATTCATTCTAACCAATAATCGCGGATTTTGTAGAGTTTGAAAATTTTGAGTTTACCCAAAAATGCAAAATCGATGATCAGTGGATAATCCAAGAATTATCATAAAAAAACTCAAATAGCTCAGCTTGTACGGGTTGGAATTGAGTCAGATTTGTTTTGCATCGTTTTTGAAGACAGCGCAACAATTTCATGGAGTTGACAGAAAAATTCGAAAAATTTTGTTTTGCATTTTTGGGTAAACTCAAAATTTTCAAACTCTACGAAATCCGCGATTATTAGTTGGAATGAATTCAAATTTGGTGAGCGTCGTATTTCAAGGCAACCTAACGATTTAATCACGTAACCAGCAAGATTCAGGAAAAAACGTTATTTTTGAACAGCCCTAATGCACAAGTACATTCATATTTGAAGATTTTTGTCGGATTAGGGTTTATGATGTTTTTGACCATTAATTTCTATTTGAACAGAGAAGCTCCTAGAATTTCTAATTTTCATGCCGATTTCGAGTAGATACCAGCCACTATTGTGAATTGAGGATTCTGGTACACCCCACCCAGGGATATATAGAACTCCGGGATGGCTGACTCCGTCGATTGCGTCATCACGGTCATACACAAGTAGGGTCATTTTCGCGCAGTCACTTCAGATAGGATTGTTGACAGCGCTTTGTCTGTGCGTAACTTGAAGACTTGGAATTACCTTTCTGGTTTGTGATTGCTGGTAGATGCGTATGATATCAATATTTTTAATTGTTTATAAAGCTAGAGGACACATGTGATGTTCAGGTAGTTAATAATTTTAGCAGTATTGTCGGTAAGTAGCTTTAGCTGCAGGTTATGAACGGCGCTACCGGTATGTCGGTACCGTACGATATATCGCTGGTATTCGGAATATCTCTGCTTATCGAGTATGTTTTGCTACATTGATAACCGTTAGTGTATATCAGGATGTAGCAGAATGTTGAGAATTGCATTTCAGGATGATTCTAATATTGATTACGTTATGCATTATTGACTGATCTGATGCTATAGAACTGCATAATAAGCCTTGAAGTCCTAGGCTGTACAGTACAGTACAGTGGCTGCAGCCAGTTTAGAGTGACTTCGTCTGTTAGGATTTTATGTAATAGGTTAATCGATGATTAGAGTTTGTCCATGCTGCGCTCCTATTTGTAGTTAACATGATGCAAAACAAAGTAAAGGAAGGAGTATCGAACGAGCGTAACGATTCTATACCTACCCATGCTTTGCCATAAGCAGTTATATAGTTGTATAGCTTGAAATGACCGAAAATTGCAGCCTCTTGGTACCGGTATGCAAGTTGCATTTCAGTCAGACAGTCAGGATGGTTTTTGGACTTTTACGTGAAATACAAACCCTAGGATCATGGTAGTGTTAGAATACAATACATGGCAGTTGGAAGTTTACATAATCGTATAACAATCCAGGCACCATTTAAAATCAATCTGTTTTTACAGATACGGTGCCGATAGGCTACTAGCGACATATAAATATGTTTGTTCATGACTGGCAATCAAATGCCACTAGCCACTATACTGGAAAGAAACCTCCGTTGCAGTGAAATGTAAAGAATGACGGACACAAAATATAGCATTTGCTGGCCACTGAAACTTTTGAAGATACAAAACAGGACTATTCATCACATCAATCGACTTGATGTCGGCCACTCCCTTATGATGGATAAGTTAACCGTATCGTCAGGATGTGACAATTGGGAAAAGCTGTGGGAAAAACTCTGGAAACTACATCAAAGTTTAAAAGGTTTTGTCAAATCCTTGCAACACAGCCAGGACCTCTCCTCAGCATGCATGGGTAAGTTTGTCTGATTTTGGTGAGCTATATATCAGATGAAGGATTGAAATCCATCTTAATATATTGTTGTATGTGTATTGAGCGAATCAACTGCTTATGGCTTGAGGTACTATGCTACAGTAAAGATCATCCTGTCATTTTATCAACTGTGCATTTTGTTGACATTATACTCAATAGCTGGAATATTATGGCAGTTAAATCAGCGGTTGGCACTTCTCGACCTATTTGATCTTGCACACCTTGCAACTTAAATTGCATATAGGACTAATGTAGGTCAAATAAAAACCAAATATTGGAAACAACATTTAATGTATTTTGATATTATATGTGGTGCTAATGAAGTTTCTGCAAGGTTTCTGCCACCAACTTCAGTTTGACTGTTTGATTGCTTTTGAAAAAAATACCAGCAGCTTATCAGTTATCTAGTCCCTCTATTCATCTGCTAAAGATTGCTAAATCGTACTGTCCAAATTTAAATATTTTTTTGTAATAGCCTCATAGCTTTCCCATACAACTCTTGCTAAAAGAGGTGTAGGATATTTCGTTCCGTGAACTTGCAGCATTGTGACGTACGTCAAGACCAAAGTAGACTATGAGCTCTATATTACAACACCATGCTGAAAAATCCGATTCAATCTGAAATTTGATGTTCCATTCTCTAATGGACAAGTGTCCAGCTTCATGCATTTATAATTGGAAAAATATAACATATTTGTCAGTTGAGAACCACTGGGTTGAATCCCCACATCAAGCTATTCTTAATGATTGGGCTTATGGTTGATTTGTATCTCTAAATCTATTTATTTTTGTTGCAGATTCCTGAAACGAAATGCGATGTTCCATCCTGTACAGCACATCATCAGTGGATATCCTGCTATACTATACTCACGTTACCATCTGGAAATTTGTGTCTTGTGTCTCAGCAGCGACACTTTTAATATCTATTCAGTCCATTGAATCAGCTATCATCATATCCGAAAATCTTCAAGAGAGATAGAGATGATATTCTTTTTCGCCTGCACCATCGAGATGCTATACGACCGTAAGGTCACCTAGTCTGCACCCGTTTCTTTTTCTTCTCCATGCTATCCGGGAATGCTGAGTGCCTTGCAGGATAGCCGCGGATACCAGTTTTCGAGTCTTTTGTATGACCCGACTGGGAATCGAACCTACGACCTATCGATCGAGAAGCCGGACGCATCACCATTACACATAATTTCCAATACTTGTGAATCAGTATCGAACCCTTCAGAAGCTTGATTCGGGATGTACTGCACACCCAATGACGATAAAGCTCAGGAATGTCGGCTATTGATGCAAAAGTGGAGAAATATTTGGCGTGTTGTAGTATTCGAAAGAGCTCGTACAATTCAAAAAGTCTCGGTCATATATTTACTCCTCCCTGATTGACTTATATTACTTCTCCCAAATACTTTTCAAAAATATCATCCGCACTGAAAAAGTTTGAACACAATGTATTGAACGTTTAGAAAACGCTGATTTTCTTCGTTATCCACCTTTCTACGTATTACCTCTGGATAAACTGTATTCCTGATTTATTTACTGATTGAAATTATTGATATTCAACGTTGTAAGAGTTTGCTTATTTGTCTATATATCATAAAGAATGAGATATGGGAAGACCCATGCTTTCTAGAATGTCTTGCTTACTCACCAGGAAGGCGGCAAAAGGTGAAGGAACCTGATTGTATAAACACCTACATCGCTAACTTGCGAAAAAAGTGAAGATTTCGAGGTAGATTGTAGCTTGATATATAGCCCTACTTATGTATAGGCCAAAAAGAAGTCAGCCATCCCGGAGTTCTATATATCCCTGACCCCACCTAAGTTGAACACCACTTCTGTCACGCAAGTCACGATTTTCAGTTTTTCGAGGACGGAGTGCAAGCGATTTTCACCTCGATCCTTTGGGTCGGTAATAATATTGGAATCGAAAATAAAATGAATGGCAATTGAACAGATGGTTGAATGCAGACCCATATTAATATTACCGAAGCCATTGCGTTTGCCATTAGACATGACTATATATTCACTTGGCCGGTATAACTTAAATCAACGAACCGCACCGATTTGTGATACCAGAACACGGAATTAAACGTCAGCGTATTTCTGATGCACTTGCGACATCAGTCAAGCTATCATTATGAAGCATTTTCAATATAAATTATGATAGATTTGGGATATTTGCTCATAATGCAAGATGACATTTACGGATGATATATTGAAGATAATGCGCAAAAACCAGCAAATACTTGCTTATTACGACTCACTGCCGTGTGAATTGAAGCCTCTCGGCGATTTAAACGTGAAAATATATCTGCACACAAAAAAATCTGGTAGATTTACAAAGAAATTTCTGTAAATTTTACAACGAATTACCGGTCGCAGCCAATAGCAGCGTGTAGGTTGTCATTTTAGATTTTGATATGTAATATTAAATTCATTTAGCTGCTAAGTGAAGTTACCAGAATTTCTTCGCAAGGTTACTGACAGTTACTCGCTACGGCATTTTACCAAGCTAATGGCAAAATTGATTAGCTTCCAAGCCCCAGCAGCCAATGTATACGTGGAAGTGCATGTCACTGCGATGTCATTGTCGTTGCGATTTGACCTGATTCTACCTCGTTCGCGAGACAGGGTTAGGTCACACGGAACTGGTTGACCCTAGTGCCAATTTCGGTATAGTGCATAGTTGGGTGCAAGAAACAGCTGACAATGTGGTTACACCATAAGACATTATACTATAAGGCTATGGCTACACGGTCGGTCTCGGCGGTTAGATTTGTTGTCACAGATAGGGCTGATGAGTTACAAAAATCAGTTTAGGATATATCATCATTTCCTGAAACTAGAAATATCAGCACAGCAGGCTCAGTTGACTATTTCTTAATGGCGGACACGGCGACCGATAATAAGTTACCTTAGGTTACGCGTTGCAGGAAACAACCAACGTGCAACTGTGACATCACAGGCAGCGTCCGGTTAGGTAAGTAAGTAGGGAACCACACATGGAGTAATAAATATCAATATATACGACATTAGATGCGAAAGAACGGGACTATACGTGTTGAAAGATGTTTCTGCATGAAACACCAACCTAGATCGAACATTATAACGTGGACGTAAATATTATTGGTGGCATATGTGAGCGGATGAATATGACTTATTTCAAAGTCGCCTGCGTGTCGAGCCGACTGGTCGGTCATTAATATTGGCTTTGACCATGCAAAGGCTGACTGTGCGAAGCTTGTGACCTGTGATTGAAGAAAGTAGAGACTTTTGTTGAAGATTCCCAGGACTGATGAATGGGATGCGCATCGTAAAAGGTACAGTACTGTATAGTATTAGTTACCGTGAATAATCGACTGTGCACACCACCTGGATGACTTTGGTTTCATGATTTAAATATTTCAGTCGCCCCATTCTCTGTTCTATTTTGGGATATTAGTCGACTTGTGTAATGACCTGCGACACCACATACTCTGCCGCTGAGTAGTTGAAACTGTTATCTTGTTATTGACATTTATCGGGTCATAGCTTAGATGTGTTTTCATACACTGCTCGAATATGTTTGGCTCACATGCCGCATCAAATGAGGCACCTTTTCTTTCTATACATTGACCATTTAAGTCATGAATCTCTGCCATATCATGTCAAATGAGGAGTCGTCAACTCACAATGTACCAGTACCGGTACTTCAAAACTTGTTATATTTTGTTAGCCTATTTGTCTTAGTAGTTATTGTAATGTCATGTCTAGGTTAGCAACTTAGCTTAGTATAGCGACTTACGCATGAATTATTTTTAGTGGAACTGCAAGATACTACTCACACAGAAGGAATGAAGACGAGAAAAAGAAACAATTGGAAGTTTATCCGGCGGTGGAATTAATTCACCTTTTCTTGGGACCACTCGTGCTATATTTGCATGCCTCCTAAACAAGAATTAGACCTCCAGCAGCAATACTTTTTCATCGTGAATCATGAATGAATATACAGTTGTCCCAATGTCGTCTTAACAGCGTGAGGGAACTTTTGCGGTATTTTGGCATCGCATTGCTTTGGATAGGTATGGATGTAGGCTACGTGAATTTAGAAGCTGGCATGTAATCTGATTTACAAGGACAGCATGTAGGGTTGTAGGTAGGTAGGTAGGTAGGTAAGGCGGTAATGTACAGAAGAGAATGTAGATTGAATATAGCAGAGGTGACTGTAACATTACAGTCCGGCGTGTAAAGTTAGGTTACCGGACGGGTGTAAGTTAAATTTACATTGAGAGATGGTAATGTTAGATTACTGCGAAGTGGCTGGCCACCCTGCTTCCAGACATTTCGCGGTAAATCGAGGTAAATTTTTTTTTCAGTGTGGAATATAGGACTAGTAAATTTCTGACATTCTATTTCGTGTATTCATACAAATGAGCCTGATATTGTAATTTCATATATAGATGGTCATCATATATTAAGTAAATAACGAACATGCTCTAAACTAGGGTCCTGATTTAGACATGTGCGTGTTTTAAATGTATTTTCATTTTAATCACAACCCGTATAGCCAGCGAAGGTATATATGTCGTCGAGTCAGAGCGTGTGATACTTTGGCTATATGATTTCATTCACAATTTCTGAAACGGAATAAATAGTGCGGAAAAAAATTATTTCCGGCTACAGCTATTGTCTTTGCGTCCAACACGCCAGCAGTGCAAAATAGGTCGGATATGACAAATATCCCGCCTGTACAATGTATATCCTTGAAAGTCATTTCAATAATGAGATGCGATTGAGCGAGCGCGATTTCAATCGGCGACATCTTTTTGTGTTAACTTGGTTGATAGTTTCTGGCTTTCCTTGAAAAATGCATCCGCGTCTGTATCACGAGCGGGCCTCGTTCTGCTGTCTTGCTTGTAAAGAGTCCTCTTCAGTCGTGGCCCGAGAAGTGCTAGCCTCATGCCTTCAAGGTCCGGCATACCTGAAACGTGTGCGGAGAGGGGGTAAAATATAGTCACTGTTGTTATTCAAGGACAACTATAAAAATAATAGATTTCTACTCAATACATCTCAATTACAATCACATTTACAATTACATTTCCACCCATTATATTTCAATTAAAATTAGAAACGAAACTATATATTTTCAAGGTTTGCCATAACTACTTCAAGTAGACCTAGAAAACCCAAGGTCTGGGATATAATCAATTAAGTAATTGGCGGAAGTAGAGGGGTCCCATACTTTCGTTAGTCAAGCACCGGGGGCCAATTTTCAACATTGCCTGATAAGACTTCGCGACTAACGCAGAATAGCTAATGGAGATGACAATATGTCCGATTCTCCAAGTTTTGTGCCTGTCACTGTCATGTTGGGACTGCATTTGCAGTTGCCACGACAATTGCACTCATGTAAGTCAGACAAAGCTATCCGTATCAAACCTAGAAGGAATTGGTTTGGGTTCAACATTTTTTGCGGTGGAAGTAGAAGAAGAACATAACCCCTTAAGTAAGTAATAGACGTAAGCAAAACACACTAGGCGCTCCAATAAAAGTAGCAGTACTTCTCTACAGACCAGTCAACTCTTATGTGGCGAGTGATCACAAGGTGCAACACAAATTATCATTTCGCAACAGCATCAAAAGTATTTCTGGGTCTGGCACAAACCGCTAGACGTTCGTATAGAGAGACGTAAATTTACACCAAATTACAAGTACAAAATGAATAAAAAAAAAAGTACAAAATTACAAGTAGAAGTAGCGATTAGCGTCGAAAACGTTTATATGTCAATCGCGGGTGACAGTATTCACAATTGACTCGTGTACCCTCGCCACCAACGCAGAATAACTACCGTCAATGGCAACAGTTTCTATTATTGGGGTTAAAATCTATTACTGTCATACAAGGCCTGCATCGCTCAGTTGTAACGGCAATTTCACTCATGAAGGGAATACAAATTTATGCCAACACTACATTCTACTTGACAAACGTCAGGAAATACCTAGTCTATGCATAAACCGCAGGAATCGAAGTGTAAGTACTTCAGGAGCGTAATCAATTAAGTACACAATTAAAGAAGAACAAAAATACTTGGGTACTTCGAAAGAGTAGAAGTACTTCGTTACCGACTAGTTCCGCGTTTAAACGCACGAAATCGACTTTATGTAACCTAAAAACTTCAGCAGGTGAGATAATATATCTATCTTAATTCTGGATACGTCCACTAAGTGTGACGAAGCCTTTCTCGTCATAAAAGTCAGTGTTTGCCGGATTGGTCAGTAAATTCATTTCAGATCTTACAAGCGTGTAAGCGGTGTATCCCGAATTTATGGAATCGACCATACTTTCCGTTATTTCGTTGAGAATTTGTCTGTCTTCGTCGGAGAGTTCGACGTCTTTTCCCGTTTTTTCGTTCGCAGGACTGTGTCTGGATTGCCCGGTAACGTACTTCAGTAGATGGACAGCCTGCGAAGCGTGTTTCGACGATTTGTAAATAACTACTGCACACAAAGCTTTACCTGTACGATACGTTCGAGAATAATTTTAATTGCGGTAAAAACCGCAAGAAATAATGTACATGTTCCCTCACCTATGTCCGGGACCTGGGTGGCGTAGTTGCGCAGATTATCTGGTATTGTACCGTTTGATTCCAACTTTTGCACTGAAGTCACTTCTCCAAACATTCCGTACAAATTCATTATTTTTTCGATGGTGCTGTATGCAGGGGGCAACCGAATTGCCTGAGAAGTAACACTAATATAATTCAACCGAAATTCTGTCCAAGATATGTGAGTGGTTCCGTTGACCTTAGAGCTTGTCAGGAAAATCATTGACAACGCTGCGATCATTGATTACAGATAGCGATTAATAACAATATCTGATGGGAATGCATTTAACAAAACATGCTCGAAATCAACCAACCTTATAACAATTGCGGCAGTGCTGTAATTATTTCCAAGAGGCGAGGAAAGATATATCAGCCAATATGCCCAGACTTTATATTGAGTTTCAATTTAACATTTTCATATTTCCGTTGGGTAAATGGGGTTTTATTTTATATATTACGATATGAAATAGCATTAAATTGGTATTGAATCTGATTAGGACCGATTTTTTCTCTTGAATTCGATACTCGTATGGATGACAGACATACCAAAACTGTCGTTATAAGCCTGGGTTTCTTCAGCTCTTCGGGCAGAGCCTTTTTACGGCGGATTCTCAAACCTTCCTTGCTGACGACCAAGTGTTTCGATTTCCGGATGATGGCACTCCGGAGTATGGGGAAATCCCGCGCTAGCTTCTTCATTTTCTTGAACGATGTCATGAGCTTAATGCTCACATATCCGTCTTTTTTGCATCGTATTTGACGCAGGAGATATTTGTCTTTCGATAGGTATTCGTCTGACATGTAGTACTCGATTTGCGTAACGATGCTACTGCATAGCGAGGCGCTTGGTGGGCGGCTGCGAAATACTCTCCAGTACCTTTCGTCGTCGTTGATGTTCCATACAACCCCCTGCAGAATTTGGGATATTAATTTCCAGTCGTTCGTTACGCTAAACACCTTTACAATTAGGTAATAGATAAAATATTGCAAACGAGAAACGAATTTAACGGAATTCATATGTGGCGTCACACATATATCTCGTCAATCAATCTTCACTTTTGCAAGGACATTGATGCAAGACCACACCCGTGTATTTCGATCGTGTGCATTATTAGCTCACGGAGTTCGCTGGCCAAGTATCGCAAAATTTGTAATTGTTACAGGGCGATTTCATCATGGAGCCATTGGATCTATATTGCAGATGCGCAATAATATTGTTTATGAGATATCTCAAACGAGGGGTGAGTTAGCATGATGGTATGATGCACAATGCACAGCTGCAACACCAATGGGTTGCGGGCTCGAGTCCGACTGAGGTCAAATCAAGAATTCCTTCCCGAATATTGGAGGTCTATCTAGGCTCCTCCGCGCTATCTGATCCGTGTAAGCCATGCAGTGGTTCCCAACCTATTTGTCTTCATTCCCCACTTCAGGTTTATTCCGAGCCTTCATTCCCCACCAGGACCGTAACAGCACTTCGTCAGCCCCCCCCCCCCCACAAAAACGTTGGTCTTGGGCCCTAACAGGGTGATAAAGCCAACTTCTGGGCTGAGCCTGTACGCTTTTTCACCGCTACTTATCAGCTACATTGGGTCTACTGTTTAATGCGTCGCCTTATTTCGACTAAACGTGCGAAGCGCGAAAAGTGTATATAGCCTAATTTGTGTTTGAATCAGTCAATATGATCAATAATTGCATATATTTTGATATCAATTTTTTATCCCCTCTCTGCTCACGTAATCAGATTTACCGGTAGAGCTGAGTGATGTGTGTTGCAAAAGGCAGGACCCCTAAATAAGAATTAAACATCTTCGGGCGGACCCGTTGGTATATTGACTTCGTTTTATTATGCTATTTCGTGACCTCCTATATATCTGCTATGTCACAAGATATGTAAATTGTCAAAACTAAAATCACACACGATTTCAAATTGGTATTGCTTTACTGGCAAATAAGTTTTCCCTGCGGGATGGCATTTGTTCTGTGGGGTTAAGAACTTCAGGACAGGAAAATTCGGCGCCAGCCATTTAGCCGCCTATGGACAATTAAACATATATGTATATTGTATATATATCGAAGTTTTTGGTGACCACAAGGGCATTCCTTCTCGGTCAAGGTCTTCTCGCTGCTGTTCGTTCTGGCACACTTCTCGGAATTGCATGTTACATGGCCTATTATCTTGGTGCGTCGTGACGCAGTAATGGCCAACGCAGAAGTGCGCATTTCTATAAATTCTACGTATTTTTGTGGGGGGACGGTACCCACTAATGAGATATTCGGCAATATTAAATCGCGCTCCCAGCGGGAAAATTTTTTGACAAAGTTGCAGAAAATTCAAAAAAATACTTCAATTTACGTTAATTCAAGAAATAATTTTGGGCCCCTTCGAGCTCGCCCCCCCTCCCCCAATTGGGGGGTTTGCGGTGTGGTAGTAACGGTCCTGTTCCCCACTACCCAACATTTTTGTCATCACAGAGCAGCTATTTGCTGGACAAGACACCCAACCACACCAGTACGCAAGACAATTGTCTATAACTGCAACATAAAACGTATTGTGAACCGATACCTGTAACCCTAAAAATTTTGCGAAAGCGTTATTTCACGTCAAACTAGTCGCGCTGGATGCGTTTGTGACGCCATGATTGGTCATCCACAGGTAAAAATGAGGTTTTGTGAACTACACGCAATATAATTTTCGATACATACATTCCAGAGCAGTTAACTGGTAACGGTAATTGCGCATGTGTCTCCGTGAATATGTGGACTGTACTGTATATAATGTTTAACAAATGCGTCTATTCCGCACCAGAAACCATTGAATTCCCCACCAGTGGGGAATTCCCCACCGTTTGGGAACCACTGGTGTAAGCGGTGTCTCAAAAAGCCTGGAAATGGGCCGTGCTACAAGTTGGCGGCCACGGAATCATAATAACGAATATCGATAAAGTGTAAATGACCATTGTAGTCGAAAAACACCATGAATACCACAAACAACAACAATCTCGACCGAGGGTCACTGGGAAATATTTGAATTTGTTCGAGGGTGGTGATAGCGTCAGATAGTGAGACGGAGCAGTAGTAAGTGCTTCCCAATATTGCAAACAATATGAGAATTTGTATTTTCGTTGATTGTAATCACACCGTCGATGCTCACATCGAACCATCTGTGAGAAACGAGTCACGGGAGCAATATTTAACTGCCAAGTCTATCAATGGTGCTCACTGCCCCCTTAGCAGAGATGAGCATGGATTAGGATTAGGTTTTGAAAAAACAGGATTTGTGAAATTTTGTCGGATTTGGATTGGATTTGGATTAGACATTTTTTCAGAACGGATTAGGATTTGGATTGGATTTATCTATTTTCTGGGAGATTGAAATGTCGTGTGGCGAATGGCGACAAACTTTATTCAGATCAGTTATTAATGTACTTATGGTTACTAAGTTATATTGAATCAAGTGAATCGTTGGTTGTAAAAGAAAATTTTCGAATCCCTCCATTGCATAAATTGGTATTTTTTTCTGAATTTCAAGTTGGAATCGGATTAGGATTGGACATGGACTTGAATATGAAAAAGTTATGGATTAGGATTTGGATTTGAAGGTTCGGATTTGGATTGGATTAGGACATAGAAATTCCAAATCCGCTCATCTCTGCCCCTTAGGTCATTATAATATCGTTACAAAATAATATGATATAATAATAAATCCGAGGTGGCACTGATATTGATAGGAATGTCCAAACGAAAACACCGGGCGAAAGTTATTATATAGCTTGGCATCATGGAGAGAGCTTTGTTCTTGACACTGACGCTGAATTGTACAATGCCACGGTAGCTGAATGACCTCAGATATACACGGACTTCTCTTAACTATTATTAATTCAGTGATCCGTACACGTTTAATAACGTCACGTCCGTTAAAAATTAGAATGACAATGTTCCGGTGTTGACCGAGGTTACTCACTGCCCACTGCCTTACACCGTCAACCCTTTCTGGAAGAGCCGAAAGCTCTTCCCTTTCATCGTCAGTACTCCACTGTGGCGAAACGGAGAAACCACTGTCCGAGCTGTTGCTTCTTATGTTCAATTTTGATAATTCAGAAACTAGTTCTTGTCGTTTGTCATTGGCTGTAACTGTCCGACTTTTGCAGTTTGTTTTCGCTGATTCAACTTTGCTATCTGTGTTTCCGCGAGGCTGCAAATACAATGTTTCATCAGCGCTAATCAGAAACTAGTCCAACACGTGCCATTATCAGTCATTCTCACCTCTCGCCTCTTGACTTCAAATTCTGGTGAATTCGGATTTAAGGAAGTATCAGGATATGTAGTAACAGATAATTGCCTATCGGAATCGGACATGGACGTTCCGTATGAATATGTCGCAGCTCCATTATGTTGGGTTTGATTTGCCCAGTGCACGAAGCCTTGTTCGGCGGAGCTGTCGTGGATCAACGCAAAACAGCCTGGCGTTTGGTGTGGCTGCCATGTCACCGGTACTGCTTGAGCAATTCGGTCGCGGCTCTATGAATGCAAAACGAGGCATTTAGCGACGCGGTAGTCGCATAAAGTTCGGAGAGTGTTACCTGGTGTGTGATAACAAAGCACTGCGGCTGTTGTGTCAGCATAAACGTGTGCAAAGGTGCCGGGCCGTGTGGTGAAGCAGGCAGTATTTGCTGGAACGTCGAGTGAGACATTCTAAATTACGGGCTATCTGCTGAAAAGATCCACACTGCTATATATTCCATATATAAGTAATTTAGCCGCAATATAAACTGACATATAAATATAAAAAAATCCTATATTCAATGTTGGAGATACGCGCTCGTCACATGATCCATTTTAACTGTGCAATACTGGTTGAGGCAATCGAAATAATTGATTGCATTAAGGAAAAATGTGACCGATGTATTTACGTCACCTGGGTACTTGTCTGTTGTGTGCTTGTTCTTAAATTCAAGATAACGCTTAGCGAGGCTATGGTACATTGGTACATGTTGTTTATTTCAGGTATTACCCGGTAACCACAGCATGATTATATCATATTTGTACCTTACCAGTGATTCCCAACCAAGGCTCTCCGAGCCGCATACGGCTCCGAGGTAGCCTTCTTGCGGCTCTAATCGACCTCTAAATATGCCACAGAAATATTATGGACGACAGTTGTTGTTTGATTCAATGAATAGTTATGGTCAATTTCTGTATATTAATGCAAAAGGAGGGATATTAGCCAAGTCTAAAGCCGTCCAAAGCCGCTTCTGAAAACCGGGGAAGAGAATTCTTGCAAACTAGCGTCAAACGTATAGATGAATGGCCGTCAGACAAGAATATATATTGAGTTCTGCTGATCAAACCTTTATACATTGTCTATGTGAAGAGTAAATTTAGATACAGTTTTACTAACATCAAAATAACGGCTCATAGTCAAGTATAAATTGCAATAATAGCAACATTACTCGGCGTATAATCCCCCAAAAACTTGTGCATTAAGTGCTGGAATGTATGAAGACTGAAGAGCTACTACATAACGACATAATACTATGCCATATAGGAATGATACGCATTTTCAGTTTATTTCAATGTATAGCACTCGCAAATCTCCGTCTGTCAACGCTAAAATAACTGATATAGAATCTATAGAAGTCTATGCCTTTTGTGCATTAGGGCTCTTCAATAATGACTTTTTTTCTCAAATTGTACTGGCTACTTGATAAAATTGTCAGGTTACCTAATTTAAGCCTACACACAAAATTTGGTTCAGTTCCAGCCAGTAACCGCTTTGCTACAGGAGAAGAAAGTTTCTCTTTATTATATAAAAATAAATAATGAAAAATTTGAAAATTTTCTTTTCACCCCATGAAAGTGTTAGGCTGTCAACTTTTAAGAAACTGTTAGGCTGTCTATAGAACGGATACTCACCAAATTTGGTTCAATTCCAACCAGTGGAAGCGGGGTTATTGCCGTCGAAAAATTTGGATTTGAATAAAATAGTATTTACGGTGAGCACAGCTATAACAAATAAACAAAGAATCGGTCACCGTAAATACTATTTTGTTCAAATCCAAATTTTTCGACGGCAATAACTCCGCTTCCACTGGTTGGAATTGACAGCCCAACACTTTCATGGGGTGAAGAGAAAATTTTCAAATTTTTTATTATTTATTTTTATATAATAAATAGAAACTTTCTTCTCCTGTAGCAATGCGGTTACTGGCTGGAATTGAACCAAATTTTGTGTGTAGGCTTAAATTAGGTAACGTAAAAATTTTATCAAGTAGCCAGTACGATTTGAGAAAAAAAGTCATTTTTGAAGAGCCCTGTTGTGCATGGGTAATTGTGTATGCTTTTCAATTAATTAGATGGTGAGATCCAGAGGTAGGCTAGCTACCTTCAAATTTTCGTTATAAGTAGCCTACTCCAGTGTTTTCTTGCGGCTCCATACGTAGGCCTACTCTGAAATTTGAAATGCGGCTCCGACATCCAAAAAATTGGGAACCACTGGTACTTTACACCAGGGGTTGGCAAACCGCGGCTCACATGCCATTTGTGGCACGCGATATGATTTTTTCATGGCACGCCAAATGATTTGACGAAAACAACGTGTTATAACCATATTTGTTGCAAAACATGTCACATAAGTTGTAAAAATGGAAAAAGCTGAATTTATTTGATAAATCAACATAATACAGAGTCTCTTGTGGCAGGTTTTAGTTATCCTAGACATATTTTTTCGCGCTGTGCGCGATTTACCGTGACCTAATTTCTTGATTTTGGGAAACCCACAAATAAATATATACGGCAACCTAACATCTTATGAAACCGTTTGTGTGCTTTAGTCTGAAAGTGTGCATGTGCACTGTGCAGCCTGTGGGATCACAAATATTTTATACTAGGAACCAGCATTTTGGACAAGGCATTTTCACGATACGAGACTAAAGTTCGGAAATGCGCGACCTCATGCGCTGTGTGCGTAGCCAAAATGATTTGCAGGGGTTGGCACATTTTTATCATCAGGCCATCTCATCATAAAATCTTTAATGAGCCTGTCACTTATTGGCTATAGTACCGAACACAGTATACTTGGAAACGATCAAGGTGACCACAGAAGATGGATCATTATGCGACTAAGTTTAAATGGTGCGCACATTGCGTGCATTAGGCGGTAGGTCTAGTGCGGTAGCGACCAAGATTTATACCCTTCGCGACCAATACTGCAAGAATCACTGACGTAACCGATGCCGTTGCCAGCTACAGATAGGGGTTTGGTGTGATTCCTTGCTCGAAACGCTAAATATGACAAAATTAAAATTGGTTGGCACGCCAGTTGATAATATTTTATAATTTTTGATATTTTGGCACGCTGCATACGAAAGGTTGCCCGCCCCTGCCTTACACTCACCGAAAACACAGACCTGGGACGCAGTGACATCAGACAGCGAGATAAGTGCAAGAAATATGCCAGGACAAAATTTATTCGCTACCACCGCCGTTGGATTATTGGCGGTTTAACTTATTATTTATTTATTCGATTGCTCACAATGTCATGATCATGGATGGAGCCGTGGATAGCGAATTGAGGGAGAATGACTTGACGTCATCAATAGCCATTATTTCATAGTGAAAACAAAAAAACGACACAATACTCAAGTCGAAATTTATAGAGGGAAATGGCGCGTTTCGCCTCATTATATATGCTACTGGTCACAATTTCTTGCCCAAACTACTGCGCATAACTATCTGGGTAGAACAAAACCATGTCTGTGTGTATCACCTGAGTGCAACTGACTTTTTAGTCAGCAAAATCGTTGGTTCGAGAATATTATTTTGTATATTGTCTACTGTCCGTCGAATATAGACATCATTTTAATTCGGAGGGGAAATGTTTGATTATCCAGATACGTATTCAAATTGATGGTAAAATATTACTGAAACATCCATTTTTGTAGCTTTATTACGAGGCGAATGTTGGTACGGAAGGGTTGGTCTACTCGGCATCTATTTAATTTAATTTTATAACCTCGGCCACATGCTTATATACACTCCTGAATTGTTTTCCGAACTGCTACCGCAAATTCTAGCTATTCTATTTGAACTTGCAGAAACCGCACTGACGCTTTCGTCTATGCAGGACGTGGCAGTATATAGCTTTTCTGAATGACAAACATGTTGAACTTGCCGTGTGTCCAGAATCAAATCAGCTTGGATTTTGATTGCCGCAAACGACACGATGCTGAACAATACAGCTGCTATCAGGTCAAACTAATCGAATATTCATCATCTACGTTCTATCAAGTCGTTGCCCGGCCTTCTTCTCCAGCCAGTGTGGTTTTATTGCTTACGACTCTGGAATATTCCATCAGGTTAGATAGTTTATCGGCCAGAATAAGACTCATTATATTCGAAATGAACATTCTAAAACAATCACTTCCATTATGCGGAAACCCGCGATATCAATTGAACGTTCAAATTTAAAAGGCGAGCCGGTCATTTGCGTAAGAATCTTGCAGGGAAATTAATTGCCGACCATTTCGATTAGTATTCTGACATTCGCCGCACTCGCGTTCTAAAACCACAAACAACAAACGATTAGTTGGAACGTCTTTCCAATCGGTCGAACGTTACGACATCGATCAGGACTTCGGCACCGTTGCTGGAAAATTGAGGCTTGTAACGCCATTGTTATACTTTGTCATAGCAGATTCTCATCTTACGCTCCAATTTCAATCTAGTGAGACATAAGCTTCCGTAACTGCGCTCGACCCATTCACGAATTTATGCTCCTTCGTGGGCCGTTAACCGACTGTTCAACATGAAGTAATTGGAACGCTTGTTTGTTGTAAATTTATAAGCTATAGTAGGTTCATTGCGAGTAACGAAAATCTACGCCTATACCAAAAGTAACATTCTAACAAAAAAGATATAGTGGCGATAGTTTATTTCCACTGTTGGTATCTCGAGACCTCAGTTAGCATGATCATATCGTCGACAAATATGATGCAGGAATACTCATATGTAAAGATATATTTCTGACAAGTAGTGATCGAGCCTCCCAACGGCCACGAAGCGCTACGAAATAGTCATGGCCCAGAAATAAGAAATAATTTTGGATGACGTGTAATACTCATATACTGTCCTTGTGGCACCGAAAAGATGCCTACTTGGACTTTTGAAGTCATTATTGCTAGTAGGGTTACCCTATTTTGAGAAACTGAAAAGAGGACACTTTTACAAAATTTTCAGTCTTGCAATACCGGAGAAAAATCCTGAAAAAATGGTCAATTTTCTGCACTTTGTGGTCGGTTGACTAGAAAAAAAGGTCAACTTTCTGGCTCAGCTCCCAAAATACAGTTTTTTTTTACATTATCAGTTGGTTGACTAAAATAAAGGTCAACTTTCCGGCTCAGCTCCCGAAATAGCCCCCAGAGCGTTACTTCAGTGCTGATTTACTGTATCTCAGTCGAATTTTGTCCTATATTTACCAAAAAGTCTCAGAAAAGAGGACAAAATATCAAAAAAGAGGACATTTGGGCGTCTTCCGAGGACACTTTCAAAAAAGTCAAAAAGAGGACAAATCCTCTTAAAAGAGGATGTATCGTAACCCTACATAATAGGTAGCACTCGAATATTCCACTCGACGGTAGGGCTGGGCACAATGAATCACACACAATCTGAATCGAGTATTAAATTCAATGATTCGAGTCGAGTAGTAAAAGACGATTTTGTTCGAGTACCGAAATTATACGCTCCTCGCAACTTAAAGCTAATTTATCAACGAGAATTATAGCTTTGATACTATTTTCCTCTGAGGAAGCCTTGAAACCGTGATTGGCCGTGTCACAGCATCTGAGACATAGTACAAAGCTACGAACGTTACTGGAAATGTCACATTTCGGGAGTCATGATCATCCCACAACATTGTCAAGAAGTGCAATGAAATCGGTATGGTCGATAAAAATACCGAAGAATATTTAATGTGACGGTTAACTGACATTATGTATTTTGCGGTGGCACAAAAGGTACACATTTGAACTTTGACACAGTACATTCGGTTGTGACGTCATAATGAGTGATTCTCGAATACTCGACTCGTATTACGAGACTCAGAATCGAATCACTCTGGTACTCGATTTTGCCCAGCCCTATACTCGACGGTTAATACTCGATTCGGGTTCGAATGACGCAGGTACTCGATTATTCCCTATAGTTACAAAATTCTCCGCCGAGTATGAAGCACCGAGATACAGAACGTCGTAGAGTTGTTCACAACCGTCGAACTGGTCTGAAAGAAAGCCTGCACCACTTTCCAGTAGGAAAGGTTAACTTACAGAGAGCTGATCACAAGAAACTGACAATCTTCACTGCAGTAATTTTGAAGTTGCACAGCTTTTTTTCTCTCTGACTCTGAAATCTCCCGTATCGACAAAGACGTAGGTTTTTGCTCGTTGATTGATTGGGCCCGAATCGGGGTTCATGTTTTATGCTATACCATTGACTGAGTCTTCCAGTTTCATAATGGCATAGTGATATGTATTTCATGACGGCTCGGGAAGTCGTGAATAATGGTACATGGCAGTAGGGCGTATGATAAACGAACAATTTCATCCGGCTCGCACGGAGTGTAGAGATTTCAAGGGCGAAAAATTATCGAGACGACAGATTTCGCATACTCGGAAAGGGTCGCTCACACTTTCATTTGTGTGCCTTGGAGTCGACTTTTATCAAAATACACCAGCCAAGGCTATGTCAACAAAAAGAGTTCGTGTATCATCTAAAAATAGTACATTGAACGCTCTCGTATTCGACCTTTCGTGCTGGTGACGTCATATTTTGTGTTACGATTGTTGATATACGCTGTTCTTTCGAATTCTCTACTAGTTGCTGACGATTACCCCTGACGAGTGTCAGCCGAAAATATTCGGGTTCATTTCAATATGAATATACTATTCAATTGAATTCAGCATAGCATGATAGAATAAATATTGATCACATTAAAAAATTGCGGTGGGACAAGTGGGGTCAGAGGGACATGGACCGGATCCCGACTGGATATCCGACCGGATTTTTTTCATTTTGGGCCGGAGCCGGATTCATATTGTCTCTGATATGGCCGGAGTCGGATCGGGGCTTGATTCGTACATTTTTGATGATAAGGTCATAGTCGCCATTGAGGTTATTATTGAGCATGAGCAATTGAGCATGACTGTTGTAAACCAACCACGCGCCAGTAGACGCTAATACAAACCGATGTTCAATACAATATAGTGAGTTTTGTTTGTCATGTTTCTTCTACAGCAATAAATGAATATATATCCTGTACCCCTACCCTACGATCAACTGTTTTCGTAGTTCACTAGAAATAAGTAGCCTACTCGTTGATAATTGCTATCAGAGTTTTTCGGGTCGGATCTCGGTCATTTCAAAAATCCAGACGTTAGCAAGTCAGATCGGGGTCGGACCAGAGAATTGAAGAAACGGGGTCGGACTGGGACCACAGTATTTGTCGATCCGTCCCACACTAGTAGCTAAATATTACGCTGTGTCGTTCCGAGAAAAAGTTGGAGGGAGGGAGTTCGTTTCTGTCTGTTCCATCGCATTGCTTTGATGCAGTGGTTGTCAATCGGAGTACCGAGGCGCTCTGGGGTGGCGCTTGAACTGATCACGTTTTCCGGGAGAAAATTATGATGTTGATGCTTGGTCAAAGGTGATAACCTTATTTCTGGTCACCACCATCAGAACCTGAGGCTGAACAGCGAAAACATCCCATATATATTGCAATTAGGGTACTCGAAGTACTGGGGTACCGCGAAGTATTTTCCAATTCAGAGGATACCGCGAGGTCATAAGGATTGAGAACCGCTGCGTTGATAATCAAGGTACGAACTGGAATAAGACGATATGATTTACGACTCCCTATAATCATTGTTCGTTCACGGATGCGCGGCGAAAACGAATCTTATTTAAATACCCCTTTCGATCATGCTGAATACGGAACATTGTTGAATTATGGGACGGAGTAGGCCTATATATCGGGACGGCATTCTAATGTGTCAATGTTTATTGTTTAATACTGAAGAGTCGGTATGACAGTGAATGAACCGATATCATAAGCTGAATGGAATAAGTTTCTTTCTTAATCAGTGTTTCTTAACGTTTCGTCTATGGTGCCTCCCTTACCTCACCGTACCCTGTGTCACGCCGCCGACTTTGAACGAAGACCGGAATCAAATATGTTTTGCTTGGATATCATAATATTGATAGCGTACAAGACTTTCGTGAGGTAAATGATATATTCTTAATTTGGTATTCAATTACAGCGAATTAATGTCGTAATCGTGATTCAAGTTCCTCACTTATCTTGAGTCTGCACACTCTAAAAAATCTGGTAGATTTACTGGGAAATCTCTGTAAATTTTGCAACGAATTACCGGTAGCTGCCAGTAACTGTGCGTAGCTTGCAATTTTGCATTTTGATATGTAATATTACCTCAATGTAGCTCTAAAGTCAAGTTACCAGAATTTCTTCGCAAAATTACTGACAGTTACTCGTTACTGAAGTTTACCAGGCTATTGGCAAAATTGATTAGCTTGAAAATCTCTGCAGGCAATGTATACGTGGAACTGAATGTTACTGATACCATTTTCGTGCGGTGATTTGACCTGATTCAACCTCGTTCGCGAGACTGGGGTCTGTCATACGGAAATTGTTGGCCCTAGTACCAATTTCAGTATAGTACATAGTAGGGTAAAAGAGACAGCTGACAATCGTAGATAGCCTAGCCGCTATATTATATTATAAGGCTGTGGCTATACGGCCGGTCTCGCTGGTTACATTCGTTGTCACGGATAGGACTGATGAGTTAGAATATCAGTTTAGGATGTATAATATTGTTCAGGAAACTAGAAATATCAGCACCGCATGCTAAGTTGACCATTTGTTAATGGCGGACAAGGCGACCAGGAATAGCTTACATTAGGTTACCGTTACGCGTTACTGATTTTTCTGAGATTCGTAGTAAACAACCAACGCACGACTGTGACATCACAAGTAGCGTCTGGTTTTGTAAGCACGGTAAGTAGTGACAACACATGGAATAAATATCAATTTATACGCAATTAGATGGGAAAGAAAGGGATTAGATGTAATGATAAATGTTTCTGTAAAAAAAAACGACCTAAATCAAACATTATAACGCAGTGGCCAGTAAATATTATTGGTGGCATGTCAGCGGATGAATACCACTTATTTTGAAATTGTTCGAGTCTCGTATCGTCGTCTGGCCATTATTGAGATTTGAGCAAAGGGTGGAGCGAAGCTTGTTCCTTGTTGGACTTGAAGAAAGTGGACACGATCGTTGAAGATTCCTAGGAATTCTGATGGGGATACGCATCGTAAAAGGTACAGTACTACTTAGTATTCGTTACCGTGAATATCTACGACTGTGCACACCACCGGGATGACTTTGATTTCATGATTGAAATATTTCATTCGCCGCATTCTCTGTTCTATTGTGGGATGTTAGTCGACCTATATACTGACCTGTGACACCACATACTCTGCCGCGGAGTAGTTGAAACTGTTTTGCTTCAATACATAAAATCAGTGGTTCTCAATCTGGGGAACGCGAGAAATCGACTAAGTCTGTATGAATTCTGACTAAACATGTGTTTCACAACCATTTTCAGAAGACGATTGTTGAAGATGAAACTTATTTCGTATTCAAGAAAGCTCGCCGAATTCAAACTCCAGCAGTCGCGCTGAACTTCATTCAAGCACATTTTTGATATTCTTTGAAGATTTAGAGGAATTCCCACGTGTAAGTCATTCATTACTTCATAGCTTTGGCAGTAGCCTAAAGCTCGTTGCGCTGGGTAGCTGTTGTTAATAGCTGGCGAACTGCACTGCGTAAGACAGACTTAGATGCAATATAGGTTGCTCGGTTTCGCCCTCAATTAAGCTACCCTATATCAACACAATTCAATTCAATTCCAAAACTGATCAAATTGGGCATGGCAGTACAGAACGACGCCTTGTTCTCTGTAGTCACTACCAGCAATAGGATTAGTCTCAGTGCAACCTACCTTGAAACAAATTGATGTCCTGTTCAATGTTTTTTGCTATTTTTAAACAAGTTTAGGGAAATTGGTCAGAAATGTTGAAGACTCAACAACGGGAATGCGGATTTAAACTTGGCGTAAGATATACCATATGTATACTAATAGACCAGGGATGGGCAACCTGCGGCCATAGAAGGGAATTTGTGCGGCCGTCGACACCTAATTCAATTAGTATGTGTTAGCATCCGTCGACAAGCAAATTGAAATTACTAATTCACTCCTAATTTTTTTAGAGATTTTATTCTTGAAATTTTCTTCGCGCTCCACGCAATTCAACATAACTTAATTTTTCGATTCTAATATAGTAGCGCCCTTCTTAATTTGACCAGGAATCAGAATCGTGTGCTCCTCACGAAATAATTTTTTTATGGTACATTTGGGCGATTTCAATGTATTTCCACTACCGATACGATGGACAATCCTGATCGGGGGGTCAAGAAATAACAGCATGCAATAAAGTGCATTGCATGACTAATAATAATAGGCCCGCACGAAGATGCAGTATCATTTATAACTTGCCCGCTGCATTTGATAAAGTAAGTCATGAATCTCTGTTATATCACGTAAAAGGCGGAGCCGTCACCACACAATGTACCAGTACCAGTACTTTAAAGATTGTTATATTTTTGTTACCCTATTTGTCTTAGTAGTCTTTATAATGTCATGTCTAGGTTAGGAACTTTGCTTAATATAGCGACTTACGCATGAATTCTTTTTAGTGGAACTGCAAGATACTAGATACACAGAAGGAATGAGGACGAGTAAAAGAAACAATTGGAAGTTTGGCCGATGGTGGGAGACCACTTGTGTTACTGCATGTCTCCTAAAGAAGAATTAGACCTCCAGCAGCAATACTTTTCCATCGATAATCTTCTCATCGTGAATCATGAATGAATATACAGTTTGTTCCAATGTTGTTTTGGGGGTGTGAAGAAGCTTTTGCGATATTTTAGCATCGGGTTGCTTTGCGATAGGTATGGGATGTACGTGAATTTACAAGGTGGTATGTAATCCTGATTTACACAGACAGCATGTATGTAGGTAGGTAGGCGGTAAAATTACAGTCTGAGTGGCAAATATACAGGATAAAATGTAGATTGGATATACCGGAGGTGACTGTAACATTACAGTCTGGCGTGTAAAGTGAGATTACCGGACGAGTGTAGGTTAAATTTACATTGACTGACGGTAATGTTAAATTACCACGAAATGTCTGGCTACCGTGCTTCCAAACATTTCGCGGTAAATCGAGGTTTTTTTTTTACAGTGCATGATGCTCACAGCTAGAAACGCACAGGAGGCATCATAGCTTGGATACAACGATCCAAACAAATTACAACGAGCCCGGATAGACCTGTCTGGCTTAGTGAGTTCGTGTATCTGTCTTGAGGGGGCCGAAGATGGGGTGGTAACACTATGAATTATAAACTTTTGATAAGCCTTACAGTTCAATAACGCATTTCCTGGGCGTAGTGCGTTTGTGGCCCTGAAGAAATTTGTTCCTTGCAAGTATTATTATGCATGATTAGTATAAGTTACGCAGTTAAATCACACAAATATAATAGAGCATATAATTACATTTTGTATGAATGTAATCGATGTCTCCCCAATCAAAGTCCGTGCAAATTGTCGCGCATTCAACCACTTGATGTAGTTGTGACAAAATAGCCCCTCGTCTCCCTCTCCTTGCAGCAATAGCTACGGACACAGATGATCAGATCAGCATGAGATGAGCATTTGAATTTGAGAATGTAGGTTGGATTAGGATCGAACTAGGATTTTCAATTTTTGAAGCGAGAGTTGGATTTGGACATAATATCTAACAATATACAATTTTTATGGGACGTTTGAACAAAATTTCAGTTATTTCAAGAGATGGACACGAATTTTTAAAATTATTCCAAGGTAATTTTGAGTTTGACTGGGAATCGAATCCCAATTGTGGAGCAGCATTTGTATTTGATAATATTTTAATACTCCCATCTCTGATCGCGGCGTAGCGCAAAGTTTCGAGTTGATCGTAGAGAAATTTTTCAATGTTAAGATTCAAATAAAGCTATTTAAAACTGAATCCTAGAAGGCCTTGACAGCTGCGCGGGAGGTGGGGGGCGTGGAAATGGGGGGAAAATTAGAGAGTTTTTTACGGTGATTTTTATAACTTGAAAATTTTCGAGGTGCTTCGTGCGAATGTTGTGAGATCTCTTGGTTTTATAATGGGAACCGCATCATTTATCGAGACAGGCATTTCGGCGCCCGTCATTACAGCGCCATATCACATCATATTATAGGAAGTTTCGCCCAGCATAGGACTCCGCGAAGTGTGCTGCCGAAAATATTGGGGGTGAGAAAGCTTCGGCCGAAAATGACTGCAGCATGTTGTCGAAGCCGTCTACATGTATGTATGTATACTTCCAAATTTTCATTCGACGACAATATCGCTGGCGCCGAATAGCCCTCTACTTTTGAGCAGGACGGTACAAATGCCAACCACAGAAAAAAATGTCCCAGAAGAAATGTCAATTTGTAATCGTGTGCGTCTCACGAAAGTCTTTCTTTTAGTTTAGTCTGGTAAATTTGGGCGGGCAAACGGGAGGTCACGAAATAGCAACATGCAGCAAAGTAGTTGATAACAGCTCTACTGGTATATCTGATCACGTGGGTTGAAAGAGGTCCAATAATTAATAGTTATAAATGATATTAAGAGTGACTTCGCACGACCAGCCGACAAATACATCCGAATTCACGTAGCATTAAATCCAACGCTTTTGGGCAGTGGTGGGGGGATGTCAACCAGACGTTTGGTTGATCATCGTGCCTAGATGAAGACTCCCGGGCCAACCGAAAGATAATTGAGCACGGATGGTGTTAAATGCTGTTGAAGCAGGGTGTTGAATGGAAAGAGTTTAATCATCCCCGAAATAACATGTAGATATTGTTCCAATGACACTGAGTGTAGGTAAACACTTCCTCACGTGCAATCACTTCTGGCTTGAGCGAGTTGTATAGGGTTTGTGACTAAAATTTCTTGTTTCAGATGTGCAAATTTATTTTAGGTCAACGTAACTATTTGTTTTGGGTATCTTCAGCACAAAAAACACCGGAACATATCTTGCGCAAGTTTTGAAGGTGACTGGATACGGTGAATAACATTAATGGTTTCCCAAGGTAGTTTGACACTATCCCACTAGCTAAGCATAACTATACTGGTGTGCTTTTGGTACTTATATATAGGAAAATTGACAATTAAAATGATGCACCCGGGCCAAAATTCTTTTGTAATTCATGTGACCACATTTTTCAAGAAGTAGGCTACTCCACTTTCGGATTTGGATTATGGCTTATCCAGGGAGTTCACTATTGTTGACTGCTCTGTAAATGCTATCTCGGAGATGAAAAGTGCTTCGCTACTGTCCACTTCTGCATATTACATATACAATACAATTTGTAATCAAATCCGCTTCACCACTGAGTGTGACCAAATTTTAGTGATGACGAGACGTCCCATTATGGCGCCAGTACCAAACGGTAACACCTAGACCGTGGGTGTGTGCACCTCTTGCGGGGACGAAGCACCATTATTGCGGTATTAAGTTATATTATCGAACTGGAATCTACGATCATAAAGCTACGAAAGCCGATTCTCTGTCGCCAGAAGGAACGCCTCTACACTCTTGGAATATTTCATTAATGTTATGTGTTGTGTTTTCGGTTATTTATAACCGAATATGTACTCGTAACGTTTGTTTTGTACCGTTACTACCGTATCTAGCCCGTCTACTAGTTGTTTGTTTTTGTTATTATTACGTCATACAGACAAAATAGTTCTTACATTTCGAATTTGATTCACCCCATCACTAACGTTCGCTACTGATGAGAGTTAGTCGAAAAGCTTTTAGCGAATAAATTAACAATATGAAGTCATTGTTTCGCGTTATTCTGAAGTTCTGTACCACAAATCACTTGTTTAAGTTATATTTGGCGAGAATGTGCAACAAGTTCCTTTGTTATGTTTATAACAGGTTGGTTGGCAAAGGCAAAATCACAAACCAAGATGGCTAAATGAGCATTTCAATATTTGACATCGGGGTGAAAAGTCAGTATACTTTGAATATCGCATGAGGCAGGGCCGTAACAGCATTTCGTCAGCCCCCTCCCAAAAAAAGCTGGTCTTGAACCCCCCCCCCTCTTTGCGGCGTAAGTTGTCAAAACGATAATGTCCTTGTTATCGGTGGTTAGGGATCTGGTCTTGTCTAGTCGCGCCAAGCGACAAAAAAATCAAATTCATGGTTGATTTCGGGATTGCATATATTACTGCCAACTTTTTCATTGGTGTCATTAATACTTAGCCTATACGTCCGCGGGCAGGCCGTTGTTATCGATTACTTTGTTGAATGTTGTTATTTCTTGACCTTCCGTCTGCTATTATGTCAAAAGATTTCGGAATCGTTTAAACGTACCAGACCTAAAGAACATCTTCCGTACGACGCACACGACTCAAAGTGACATATCTTCATGCGGGCCGCATAATTTTTTTCTATTAGTGGTCTTTGTAATGTGGGGCTCAGATTGCCAGGGAAAGAATATTATACGCCACCCATTTAGGCGCCTATGGATTAGGGAAATTTGACAGATATATTTATCGGTACTTTGTGGTCAAGATTTCCTTACCGCCGAGATTTTTGGCATAAAACTTCGCAGAGTCGCATGTCAGTGGAATCGTCAGCATCAACGTCGTGACGCGTGCCGTGACGCGGTAATGGCCGACTGCGAAAATCCTATATCTCTATAAGTCATGCGTCTTGTTCTTTGGGGATATATGAGAGCTAGCAAAAATAAATCGCTAAAAAAGTTATATTAATACCAAAAAATACTCCATAATTTATGTTCATTTGCGAAAAAATATTGGGCCCATTCGAGCTCGCCCCCAAATGGGGGACGGGGTTGTGGTGTGGCAGTTACGGCCCTGCGTAGAGGTAAGTATTCATCAAAGTGTTACCTTACCAAAGTTTGTATTTTTAAGGTTTGACACTTGAACTTCATGCTAAATATATTTGTACGTTTTATGCGGTATACGGCAGAATTCAAAGCGCGAAGACCCAGCTAGTTTCACACAAACATGACTTGTATTGCGTCAGTTTAAGTATAACTATAACGAAATTATAATGTCAAGGCCATTATGACTGTAATTAAGGGCATGCCGAAGCAGCTTTCCCTGCGATGTCACTATACTGATAGAATAATAACTATACCTAAAACGTAAATGATAATTTAATCAAGTAAATAAAGGATTATTATTATTGATGACGTGGTCGTTTCTCAGTACGGTTCACAGGTTAAGAATGCTTTGCGAAATAGCACAACGACTTGAAAATTGACTCCAAAAATTTGACCCCGAGTGACATGTCATTTCATATTTATCATACTTTGAGCCCGAGTATATTCAGGACAGGGGACGAGTCCTTTACGGGCAATGACTCGTTCCAATTGAAGCCGTGATTCGTGTCATCCGAAGAATGCTTACGAGACTTTTGTAATTCATGAAATGAAAACGTAAGTAATGAATAAATTTGCGTTTATTCATATTTTCATGAATTTACGTCGTCTGGTCATTGCTAGGGCTGGGTGCAAGGATTCGAGTACTCGAATCTGAATCGAATATTAATTTTAATGATTCGAGTCGAGTAGTAAAATACGATTATTTTGAGTACTGAAATTATACGCTCCTCGCCACTGAAAGTTAATTTATCGACGAGAATTATAGTTTCGATACTAATTTTCACTGTTGAAGCCTTGAAACCTTGCTTGGCCGTATTGTAGCATACGAAACGTATATCGTATAGTACAAAGCTACAACGAACTTTACTGGAAATAGGAAATTTCCGAAGATTTATGATCATCCCACAACATTGTCACCAAATGCAATGAAATCGGTATGGTAGAAAAAATACCAAAGTATCTTTAATGTGATGGATAACAGGCATTATATTCTTTGTGGTCGCATAAAAGGTTCATATTCGAACTTTGACATATTCCATTACAACGTCATAATGAGTGATACTCGATTACTCGTTTCGACTCGAAGCATATTACGTAATTCAGAATCGAATCTGTCAGGTGCTCGATTTTGCCTAGCCCTAGTCAATGTAGTCATTATAGAAAGGTCGTACGAGACAATGATTGTGTCATTGCACCTTTTGGTCATCTTTAGATTGGATCATGTAAATTCATTTGTATTTCTTGGCATATCCATTTCTTGACAGATATGTAGAATATTGTAGCATCAAAATATCATTACCATAAATTTCATCAAATCTCCACCAATACCGAAGATTGAAATGGATATTTACGATAACGAAACCTACGAAAACCCCGCGAATCCAGGTGCTAGGAGATCATCTCGTAGAGGTATTTTTCCCATGTAGAATGTACATTTACCGTGCTCTGCGTGATATATAAATTCGCTGACTACCAGATTATAAATTGATGCTTTCGCAGCAACATGCAATCATATTTATGTATTGCTACAACTACAACTTCATTCATTGCAGTAAAGAATTTATTAACTCGAAGACTTTTCGTGTGCCCCTTATCGAGAGTGAACGGCACAATAACAAGCATACAGAAAGAGATTCAAACGAAAACCAAATTGGCAAAGTATGACGTAATAATACAATAATAAAAAAAATTAACGCTAGTACCGCCAACCATATTTTCAAATGATATTTATATCCAACCATGTCTTTGTTATTCATTTGATGAGACTACCACTACCATACCCGTATAAAGATTGAGTTGCAGTAAATGGAATCGTTAATATAGTTAAAGGGGCACTGCGCTCTAAAAATGATGTGGTCTCAAATTGAAGGGCAAAACGAAAGAAAAATTTTGGCCGCAGCCGTTCTCTTCAGAACGCCACTGCAATGGAGCTGTATGCAATGCATTGAAATTTCCATAGTTGCAGCACGCTCCGGCAGTCACGCAGAGATCGAACTTTATATGGTTCTCAGCCGATGTTATGAAGGAAATAGAATACACTAGGCCCGATTTGGACATAAATCTCCTGACTGGACATCGTCCGTTGAACGCGGTATCTAAACCACCTTGGCGTGTAGAACATATTTCCTTCATAACATCGGCTGACAACTATATAAAGTTCGATCTCTGCGTGACTGCTGGAGCGTGCTGCAACTCTGGAAATTTCAGTACATTACAGCTCCATTACGGTGGCGTTCTGAAGAGAACGGCTGCGGCCAAAATTTTTCTTTCGTTTTGCCCTTCAATTTGAGACCACATAATTTTTAGAGCGCAGTACCCCTTTAAACCAAATTGTTTCTTGGGGGTTGAAGTTCCACAGTGTAAGTGTGGCGTCGAGTAAAAGTATTTGTATACACTGAGAAAAAATATGCACGCAATATTCTGTGGCCGGTAGTTACTAGTTCCTATATCGAGACACAATAACTCCACTATAAGTATATGTGATAGTGGTGGTACCTTGCGGGTGAGAGCAAATGCAGGCGGTCGAGAAATAAAAATAATGCTATTACGTTCAATGCACTACTTCACAGATAATGCGTCAGCGTCACCATCTCATTCTGGCGATCTCGTTATGAAAGTAACCTTTATACTGGGCTTGCTGCTTGTGCTCGCCGCCGTTACCGGCTGCGCAATACTATTTTCATTTCATTTCCAAGCGCAGGAGAAATGGAATCAAGGTTTGTGTTACAAATGCTCGGTTCACATTCATCGGTATGAGAGCCTTAAGAATTCAGAGGTTCGCGTTCACAGAAGAGCCGCAGTAAATTTTATACTCAGGGGTGGCCAACCTTTTCGGCCAAAGGGCCACATGAGATTTGCGAACCACTGCGAACCAATTATGTAAATTACGGGTATTTATAATTTTCAGGAGGGGGCTCCAACACTAAATGCAAGAAATCGAGTGACAATAAATCATGCGAAGTGCTAAGAAAAATTTCAAGTCGAATAAATCTGATACGAAATATTCTACTTTATGGTTATATACGAAGATCTGCGATAAATGTGGCTGTCCCCTGGTTGCGTCAATGCGTCGGAACTGATGTTTTAGTCATCATCAAATTTCGCGGTCAGGCTAATCATATTTTGGTTGGCCTTGCAATTTTACCTGATGTTATAATTAATTTCGAGAATTACCTCGCGGGCCACACAAAACCTTGCTGGCCAAATTTGGCCCGTGGGCCACGGGTTGGCCACCCCTGTTCTATGCGCTGCGAAAATTTTGGTGATATATCAAAATTTCACCTTAATCTTAACATTTCTATCAAAATCCCATGAATTGCAACTTCATATCACTTACTGCCTCAAGGTGGATATACCGCCGCACTGAACCAACTGTTACACTAAAAGTGTGGCAGATGCAAAAAATTTTTTTACCGCAACTAACACATTTTGAAAGTGCATAGGCTATTTGATGGATAGAAGACAGTAGTTTACTATCAAATCTCTTTTGTCCCTCCAAGGTGTAGCCTACTCAGGACCAACGCAGCACCTCGACTAAAGCAAAGGGAGCGCAGATATATGCCAACTTATATCGTCCCTACCCACAGACTATTATTATTATATTCTTTATGGACAGTAAAACTGGTAAATACAGAAACAATCCGGAGGTAGCATTTTGACATCATTTGTTGGATCAGGCCCGCAAAGGACCAAAAGGTTCGAATATGGCCCGTGACCCAAATTCAGTTTAATACCACTTAACTAGAGCTAAAAAGGAAACGCTCTGCACATGCTTATCTGTAAATTAAACACACAATAGGTAAAAACTCAAAGTAGCAGATAAGGGCGGATCAGAAAATACTATTTCACAGGGAAAATGTGGGGTGTCCAAGTCCAGCCACGGCATTCAAGTTACTCCTGGTTAATGGACGAAACTGTGGAACTATCACACTTTAAGATATGTTTATGTGACTATGAAATCCTTGGCAAAGCTTGTATTTAGGGTCGCATCTAAAACAAAAATCAATTTTGAACAAACCTGGCCCTTTTTAAAAACATGTTTTTTTAGCATGACGTCACGAATCTTTAATTAGGTCACAGTAGATTGACATTGACAATTGAAAATATAGGGTTAATATGGCTCCTAGACGAAACAGGCTTCCGACCCCTGTCTTAAATGGGCCCAAAATATTTTTGATCAGGACTACATCGTTATGTAGGATTTTTGTTTGATTGTTGAAGATGAAACTTATTTCGTATTCAAGAAAACTCGACAAATTCAAACTCCAGGAGTCGCGCTCAATGGAGGATAGGCTGACTTCAACTTCATTTGAGCGAATTTTGATATTCTTTGAAGATTTAGAGCAATTCCCACGTGTAAGTCACTCATTAATTCATAGCTTTGGCAGTGTAGCCTAAAGCTCGGTGCGCTGGATAGCTGTTGTTAATAGCTGGCGAACTGCACTGCCTAAGATAGACTTAGATGCAATATAGGTTGCCCGGTTTCGCCCTCAATTAGGCTACCCTAAATCAACACAATCTAATTCAATTCCAAAACTGATCAAATTTAGCATTGCAGCAGTACAGAGCGACGCCGCGCTCTCTGTAGTCACTACCAGCATTAGGATTAGTCTCAGTGCAACCTACCTTGAAATAAAATGATGTCCTGTTCAATGTTTTTTGCTATTTTCAAACAAGTTTGGGGAAATTTGTCAGAAATGTTAAAGACTCAAAAACGGGAATGCGGATTTAAACTTGGCGTAGGACATACCATATGTATACTATTAGACCAGGGATGGGTAACCTGCGGTCGTAGAAGGGAATTTGTGCGGTCGTCGACACCTAATTCAATTAGTATGTGTTGGCGGCCGTCGACATGCAAATGTAAATTACGAATTCACTCCCAAATGTTTAAGAGATTTTAATTAATCTTGAAATTTTCTTCGCGCTCCGCGCAATTCAGCATAACTTCATTTTTCGATTTTGATATAGTATTACCCCTTTCAATCTGAGCAAGAATCGGAATCGTGTGCTCCTCACGAAAGAAATTAGTTGATGGTACATTTGGGCGATTTCAATATATTTCCACTATTTCCACTAACGATACAATCGACAATCCTGATGGGGGGTCAAGAAATAACAGCATGCAACAAAGTTACTAATAACAATTGGCCCACCCAAAGATGCATTATCATTTATAACTTGCCCTAAATTTTCGAAAGCACTCCCTCCATAAACCCTACCGGTGAATCTGACCACATGGGCGGAGAAAGGATAGGGTGGATGTGGTACCGATGGATCACTGGGACCGAAAATACTTGAAAAATTATCCATGATAATTCCATGATTACACTCCGTGAATTTGTCTACAATTACATGCTGGCAGAATCTTTCCTCATATGCAAAAAAATTCGACCTGCGTGAGTTATGGGGTCTGTGACGAATGATTTACATTTTATGGGGTGTAAAGTAAATTTGGATCGACATTTTCATTTTTCTTTATCACCTTTCAGACTTACAAACCCGCCATAATTTTTGATGTGAAGTATAGGGCTTGTATCAGGGGATATAATGGCACAAATATTTCAAATCAATACCATCCTCGAGTGTACTATTTTCAAGTCAATTTCAATATGTATGGGGTGGGGACCTATATGGTACTATAGCCAAATCAAGCAAAATAGATGGACCAACTAATCCCTAAACAGCAGAAACTCGCCTACATATATGTAGGCCATAAATCATAGTTACCTGTGGTGTTTTATCGCTATTACGAGGTATTTGAAAGTCAAAATGTCGATTTGCGGATAATATGTATGTGGCATTAATTTCGTAAGTTCAGGCGTAAATCAAAACATGATTTTATGCCAACATTTGAGTTGATATATTCTATTTTATTCTTGAAGGCCGCGACGAAACATTCTTCATTGGCTTGCTGTAGCTTATAGTACACAACGAAACAAGTTAACTTTGAGCGTAATGCCTCATAGGTCCCATGGTCGTGTGCCTTTGGACCCACCGGGTGGGGACCGATGACACGTTCGAGCAACAAATTTTAAACTCTTATAAATATTTTTTGAAAATTCGGATATTCATGTAAATGTCCGCGGTAGAACTTGTATCAAAGTGTTAAGACAGCAACAGATCTGCTATTCTCGGCTGAGGATTTGAAGGCCAGAGATCATTTTGCAATTTTTGATCCATCGGTACCACATCTCCCATAAATATTTGAAAGTAATATGTGAAACTGCTACTATAAATTACGGAATTCATTCGTGAATCCGAAAAAATTTTTACGCCCTGCGCGCGACAATATGCAATTACAGCAACTATTCATAACATTGCCACTCGCGATTTCGGTGCGTACAATAGGCCGTTGTGAAAAGTAGAATAGTCCTGAGATCACCGGGAATGGATATGGACAGATTAACATAAGTATTTTGCGTCCAGTTAGTTCATTACGGCTATGCCCTGGAATGCGAACTTAGGCTACATAATTAATCGAAATGCGGCCGTGATTAGCAAAAAGGTTGCCTACCTCTGTATTAGATGATGTTTTTTTTGACATGACGATAACTGTACCAAAAAAATTTAAATGGTATTTTTCAATCACATGTTTTAAACCAGTTGTTCACAACTTTTTCCGACTCATCCCCCCCTTATCAAGTTAGACACAAATTTTCGCCCCCCCCCCATTATTTACGGATCCGGAAAAGGAGGCATATCAATGGGAAGTTTATTCACCAAACTCTGATCGCTGGTAAATTGACTCAAAAAGAAGGGTCAGTTTTCCAAGTGGGTGCTCGGAAAACCGGTTTCCACGTCTACTTTCCGTGAGTTGATCTGATTTTTTGTCAACTTTCGCGTCGTAGGCTCAATAATCCAAATTCATGTGGATTTTTGGTCGTGGTAATTGAATATATATCACTGGATGTTCTAACATTTTCGTCCGCGTCGACCTCCGATCGCCCCCTTTGGTATTTTCTCCCCCTTGTTTCTCAAAATCGCCAACTGAGGGGCGATTTCGCCTACGTTGGAAACCATTGTTTCAAACAAAGTATTTTCAAACATCGTTCGTTTTAAATGCAACCCTACTTGTACTGCCAACAAAACAGTAAACTATACTTTCCTGTGATTGATACGAACGGTGACAGTTTGGTCTTCCATTGACTATAAATCGCATGTAGTCTATATAGCGATATATAGGCATATGTAAGCCATATGCATGCATACCGCTCCTTTAAAAAATTCAAAAGGCTGTGTCTTTTCTAAAAACTAGTGATGCAAAGGTATTAACGAAGTCCAACTGCCATTTTGTCATGTAGAAAATGAAGAATTGCGAATGCTCAGCGCGAATACCATGCAACAATGGAATGACCGTAAGATGGCTTTAGACATGAGATCTAATGTATTGTGATTTATCATAAGTACAATTTGTACACACTGTATAGGCTTATCGACAATGGGATGGCGTATATCCAATGGCATGTTCTACAAAATTATCCTCGACTATCCTGTACCGTATCCGACCGCTGAACAGCTATGCCGTGACAGAGGCGGTAGGCTTGCATCGAAATCCCTTCGGAGTGAACATATTGCCAGGTACGCCGACGAGCCGTACCGTGAACATGTAGGCATAGAGAAACTTTGATTAGTGTTTAATATCGAAGCATTCCCCAAGGTTGATTACAGTAAGTCACTGCTATCTATTCTAGGGTTAGGCCTACCCTTATTATATTTTGGAATCGGGAAAGGGGGACACTTTTTCAAATTTTTTAGACTTACAATACTGGAGTAAGTGATAAAATGGGGTAACTTGCCTTATGGTATCATATGTTTGATTGTGTCATCAGCATCTACAACATATTGAGACTCTGGTGGTAAATCATACGACTCCGACCGCAATGTAGTGTGGACCATGGATCCGTAGCCACAATCGAGACTGCGTTATAGCGTTATTACGGCTGGAGTCAGATCAGAGGTGGTATGAGGTTTTTGATGAGCATGAATCCGCCAGCCTCGATTTTCTGAACGCATGGAATCCATTCAAAGACCATTTTTATGCAGTTCTCGCGACATTTTCTCACAATTATAAATACCAAAATACCGATTAAATTACTTAAACGTATCCTACATTACTTTTCTACTATTTTATGGGCATATCGGAATCATGCTCAATTTAATGGCATGGCACTGAATTGGGGGTCTCATTTTTAGCTAGTCGGATCGGAGTCAGACATAGAAGCTTGCCGTTCCGCTCCGCATTAATTACTACGTTGTAGCGGGTAGATGAAAATGTTTTACCCAATGAGGAATTGAAAGAAATTGCGTTCCTTCAAGTTAGCTATGAATGGATTCATGACTCGACTCGAGTCGAGATGTTTTGGTAACTCGACTAGACTCGAGTGATTTTCTTTAATACGGAAAATGACCTTACTAGACTTGGGTCAATTTGTGGATTGACTCGACCGAGTGTCATGACTCTAGATTGCGACGGCCAAGACAGCTATATCATTATAACTTCCAAAAATAGAAAAAACTTCCACATTATTCGTATTTCGTCTATTTGAATTAAACTTGAAAAGAAGGCTCGAAATTGTTGAGTGAGGGAAATTACTATATGTTGTGGATACGAGGCATTCCAATCACCCTAGCAGAGTTGCAAACTGGTGAGTTGAACATGGCATGAACTCGAAAATGAACAGCAAACACCATGACTTCAGGTGTGGCGAGATATAGCGTAGTGGTATAATCCACAGCTGCGTCATCGATGGGTTGCGGGTTCGAGTCCGACCGAGGACTGGTCGAGGTCGACTCCAGAATTCCCGCCAAAGTGTTGGAGGTTTATCTAGGCTCCTCCTCGCCACATCATCCGTGCAAGCGTTTTTTTATAACAAGCCTAGAAGTGGGCGGTGCAACAAGTCGGCAGCTATGGAATGAAATGAAGAAAATTAGCATGGTGTAAATGAACATAGCAGAGATGAGCATGGATTAGGATTAGGTTTTGAAAAAACAGGATTTGTGAAATTTTTTTCGGATTTGGATTAGACATTTTTTTCGCAACGGATTAGGATTTGGATTGGATTTACCTATTTTCTGGGAGATTGAAATGGCGTGTGGCGAATGGCGACAAACTTTATTCAGATCCGTTATTAATGTACTTATCATCATTGGTTTATTAGCAATTTTATCAGTTCAATACACTACAAAAATGCGATACAATGAAAAGACAGGAAGATGTCGAAGCGACAAGGAGTAGTCTATGGAATCTGACACCCACCTTGGCCTAGGCGATGTAAAGAGGAGGCATGCACACTGAATGAAAGTAAAGAAGATAGTATAGAAAAAGAATGCGACAAGAAATAGGGCGGCATGTCATGGGAAGCGAGATCGATAGGTCAGTCGTGGTCCGGTAATCTTGAGGATTGACTGTATTTATTTAGTAGTAATTGCTTGTATTTCGACTTGAATGTGGACATGCTCGTCGACTGTCGGATGGCCGGCGGGATACTGTTCCACACATCAGGTCCGGCATATTTGATGGAGCGATGATCTTTTCGGTCGATCATATGATATTTGGACGACGTGGACGCGCGTGTGTTGTACTTGTGCGCTTTTGATTCAGAGGTAGAGAAGTCATTGAAATATTCGGGGCAACGACCGCAGTGAAACTGATACATAAACTTGGCGATTTCTAGTTTCCGCATATCTTCTATGTTTAGGACGCCGAATCTCTTCAGCAGCGACTTATTGGATGGGCAGCCAGGCCCCTTTGGGGCCCTAGCTATGATTCGGAGTACTTTATGCTGTAGTTTCTGCAGTGACTTGAGTGCAGTTTTACTGGCAGCCCCCCAACAGAGGATGCCATAATGTAACTTCGATTGGATTAAGGATTTAAAGAGTATCAGTTATCTTGAATCAAGTGAGTCGTTGGTTGTGAAAGAAAATTTTCGAAACCCTCCATTGCATAAATTAGTATTTTTTCTGAATTTCAAGTTGGAATCGGATTAGGATTGGACATGGACTTGAATATGAAAAAGTTATGGATTAGGATTTGGATTTGGATTTGAAGGTTCGGATTTGGATTGGATTAGGACATAGAAATTTCAAATCCGCTCATCTCTGGAACATAGTAGTCGACAAATACCATGAATACCTCAAGCAAGCAAACAAACAAACAAACAATGACTTGAGTGTCAACTGTCAATACTATGACTCGGAGTCGACCCTCCTGCTCCCCGATTTAGACTAGGACTTGACTCGGTGGTGAAGTGAAAATGAATCGAATTGATTACTTGGCTACGATATAAAAGTAAGATTGACTCTACTCGGAACCTTGGAACTTGGTAACCCTGCGTTCATATGACACCTGAATCTTTGTCAATGAGTTCAGCGACTCGCACCTTGACTAGCGACTTCTTTCGATTTATTATTCAAGCGTCAAATATTCTACTGCTCGATTACGACCACGAAGTGTGAAAAATTTACCATTTTTTCAGGATTCTTCTCCGATTTTTTAGAATTTTGAAGAAGTGTTTCTTGTCAGATTTCCAAAATATGGTATCCCTACTCTATTGCCTACTGGGAGTCGAGTCTACACAATAAACGAAAATCTTGTAGTTCCCCTAACGTATAGTGCAAGTAAGATCAGCGGCACTTTATGATATAAAATTCTCCTTTCGCATTCATACCAGTTCAGTTGGTGAAAATGAACCAAATGCACCACCCGATATTGGGATATATCGAAGCGTGAAGTAGGTTCTGTTGACGTGTGCAACGTTTTGGAGTTGTAGTGCATGCAATAGCACTGCAGGTATCAGTCGGCTCGTATACAAAATCCTTCAATTCCTCATGTATTTTAGCGATATTGTATCAAGTAAAGTTCTGAATCTGGAAGCTGAAATCTGGGTGGGATTGGACGATAGACTGTCCGAAGGTAATTGGAAGTGGTCAGATGCGGAGAATGGAATGCCTGTTGCGGTAACATGGCGCCCTGGAGAGCCGAACGATAACGATGATGGTGAGGATTGCGGCGCAATTGCAGGCAGCTCGAATGGGACGGTGCTTTTTTTGAACGATGTGCCTTGCTCGACAGAAAACAGATATTTCATGTGCGAAATTGATATGTAGAACGTACCTCTACGCGATTGCTATCGAGACTTTCGAGACCGGAATAGATATTCATTATTACATTACTACAGGTTAATTGACGTGGTCGCTCTTTTCAATATTTGATTGTTCCGTTGCTATCATGTGTCGTACCCTTTCTCTCCACATTCAAGCATTGGAGCCCCGTTGTAAATGACCATAGTAGTTGACCATACCTTGGATACCACAAACAAAACAACAACAACCACATATAGGTTAAACGTTTGCAGCTATGTGGATGATGATTCACAGCGTTATCCTTCATTACCTTGATTGACATGTTCGTTATTCATCCCATTTCCTTTTGGTCGTGTTGTTGTTATTATGAGTAAAAAAACCAAAAAAATCAAAAAATCATGATTTGAATTATTTATTCGATTAAATTCGATTTTAATCAGGGGCAAAATGATTTTAACCGGGACCCTGCCTGTCCGCATTGAAGTCAAAAGCAATTTCCACTGAATGAATACTCGGCTTCCGTTACATGCCACTTCATTTTTGCGGTTGTCATGTTATATTATCTTGTTTTATTTTTCATTCAGTGTGCATGCCTACTCTTTACATCGCCTAGGCCAAGGTGGGTGTCTGATTGCAAAGACTACTCCATTTCGACACCTTCCTTTTTTCATTCTATTGCGGTCTTATGGTGTGTTTTGAAATAATGAAATTGGTAATAAAACTGACACTGAGTAACGAAAATCTTTATTGCATGTCACGAAATAACAACATGCTACAACAAGTAATTAATAATAATGGCCCCACCCGAAGTTAACTCGCAAGAACTTCATAAATATGGCGGTGCCCAAAATTTTCGAGAGCACCAGCATTTTCATCAGAGGATATAAACAACTAAACGTTGGGCTCGTCGGATCATTCGCGAATCGTGTAGTACCAGACTTAGCCTATATAGTTCGTTGCGGAAACAGTATGTGTGTGTGAATTGTATCTATAAATGGATTGAAGAAATTCGCCGGACAAGGGCGAGGGCCTAGAAGTTATGATGAACACGCTGTGAGGGGCCAAATATCGTCGTTTTGAAGGCACTGGAAAGTGATGTTGCAGCTCCGTTTTAAAATAAATACTCTGTAGTGCCAGCGAGCTCGCTCCGATATCTATCGGATCCATGAATTGATGTCACAGGGTTATTATTCAATTATAGATCGTGGGAATGGATCACAGAGGACTCAGGCTCAGCAACCGTTTTTGCTCTACGGATCGGTATCAAAATGAAAAGCGACAAAACAGACACCTATCGCATTCGCTAAACGCAATTCATGACTTTTTAATCGTCAGTGGAACTCAACTCAGACGAAGGCGAAAACGTGGCCAAATTTGAATACTTTGCATTGGACGAGAGTAACATAGCGTGGGCCTGTGCTCAAGGTGAGGGGTGGGCCATTATTTTTCTCCGCGGGCCAAATAAGATGTAAAAAATACGTTGACGGGCTGAGCGAAATTTTTTAGATATATTAGCCAGCGTCTTTTAATTTTATATCTAAATTACATTGTTATTAAATTCTGCGCAGTGAATGTGTTGATGTTAGGTAATCAGAACGTGACTGCTAATTAAAAAAAATAATAATTAAAAAAATATCAATATCTATTTGCCGTCATGATTCGAAACAATGGTATTGTAATAGCATAAAATATTAGAAATAGCAACCAGAATGCTAGCGATCCCAACGGATAGTTCGGTGGCATATAAGATTATGGCTGTCGGTGAGAAAGTTCCGAAATACCAAAGTCGGACAATACACAGAGCAACACTATGAGCTGAACCCCGCGGAGCGTGAAAAAATATTTTCATTTAACTACGGCTTCGCGCCCCCTTCAAATGTTTTCACGCCCCGTATAGTTTGAGAACCAATGCATTAAAATGTATTTGTGATAGTACAAAGTTAATTGTGCAGCTCGGTGAAATGGCCTTGTCATAGATATGATGACTCGTTTACTAATCGCGAGCACTGATTTCGCGAATTATTGATTTGGAAATGTATCACGTAACAATTTGAAACACAGATCGTGTAAGGCGTAACGTGACAATGGCAACAAATAAGGTATGGACTAAACTAAAGGGAGAGAGTGATTTCTTATGACTTTAATTGCTACTCATACTTTGCTACATTAAATTTATTACGCATGCAAGGTACGTAGGCAGCGTAGTCGTGGCATATTAATGAACAGGCTTCAAATTAAATGAATTTCCTGTTCAGCTGATGCAGCCTATGGTTTTAGTCCATGCATCAACATTCAAAAGCAGGTTTTAGGTTTTGAATTCCAAGCAACCGTTCGCAGGCCTCTGATAATAGCTCCGCGGGCCGCACTTAGCCCAGGTCTGCTCAAGATAGATCCATCAATACGAAAACTGAATATGCTACCGTAATCTAAAATTCAATAGATATGTCAGTAACACTATATTCCCCCTTGAGGTAGCGCAGTGGTTTTCAACCGGGGTTCGCGAGGCATTTTCAGGGGGTACGCGAAACATCTAAATTTGCAAAATGACTGAAAACCCAATTTGTAACTTTTTTATTCGGGAAATCACGAGGTAGTTTCAGTGCTGCGAAAACTTCAGAACTCACATCATCAAAATGAACATTTGACATGAAACATCCTACTCTGCTAAGTAATTGTAATTGTCAAATTGCAAATAGCGTAATGATAGAAACACAATGATGTTCAGCGATGTTTTGTTGGGATTTGTGGAATAAAGTTTTTTTTCCTGATCTGTCCCAAAAATGGATTTAAACCTCGTCACGGAATCCACTTTCACCTATGATCTGCATATAACCACTACTCCAGAAAACCTTCAGCAGGATGAACTGCTAGATAGAAATCACTAGTCTGGACGCATATGTTCATCTAAAAATCTTACAACGAACAACACATTCATATTCGCAATTTAGTCACTCTAAGCATTTCAATTGACACTGAACTGAAGAGGCCATCAGTAAATACGGAGATTCGAAATTCGAAATTTAAAATGAAATAGATAGTGGAACGTAAGAATAGTATAAAAACAACAATGAGAGAATTCACAAAACGAGAGCGTTAAGCAAAAATGCAATTAGCGCAATACAAGGTGACTATAATGTACGCAAGAAACTCGCTGTATAAGCTATATATATGTGTGTGTATGTATAAGCATCGTGTGTCTTGTATATCGCATCGTACATTGTGTGTGTTTTGGGCAGATGAAAATATATCCGCTCGAATGATTGTTTGATTGCATGCGTCAGATTTACATCGCGTAAGCACAGACGGGTGTCTGATTTCAAACACTACTGCATGTCGTATTGACACCTTCCTAACCAGGGTTGTAACCAAGTCAAGGCTCCGAGTCACAAGTCAATCTCACTTTTATAGTTTGACTCGATTCAAGTCGACTCATTTTCAAACCACCACCGAATCGAATCAAGTCCGAGTCCAAGTCAAATGGCCCGTATTCAGAGACACATCTCTATCTCAAACTCTCTAGTCGCGCTAAACGGAGCAAAGGCCGAGTCCAGCTCGATTCGAGAGAGCGTTTGGTATTCGGTTAGGATTTCTGGCGTTGCTCGGTTTCGAGTCTTTACTCGATGGGTTTGACAGCTTGATGACTGCTTGCAGACGTCTGCGGTTTTGTTAATTGCTCGCGATCTGGCAATCCGCGGGTTTCGATGTGATGTTGGTTGCCTAGTATTGCCTTCAATTACGTCAACACAATATATTAGAATTATATACGCTGGTTGTAGACGAAATAACACCGCTCAATAACATGACTATTTGACATACTGTAGTAGCCAAAGCAAATAATTTCAAATAATGAAACATCAGACTTCATCCTGAAGTCTTCAGGCAAAAGCAAAAGCTATTTATTGGATTACTGATGATAGGCATTGGTAGTTGGTACCGCGTTGTTGGTATTTCCGCCATACACGGGGACGGACGGATTTATCACCTGCATTGCGATGATCTAACATTGCGTGCGTGCATTCATAAAGCGCCAGGTCATCTACCATCGACCATCGTGTATTGTAGGCTTACCATCTTTCGGAAATCTAAAAAGAGGACACTTTTTCACAAATTTGAGACTTGCGAAACCGGAGAAGAATTTTCAAAATTCGGTGAACTTTTTCCACTTTGTGATCGGTTGACCAAAGAAAAAAGGTCTTTTTTATTTACGGCATATCACTCGCATTTTGCTCTAAATATGACCTAAATTTTCAAAAAAGAGGACAAATCCTCTTAAAAGAGGACGTATGGTAACCCTATGTATTGTATTTGTTCGCATCGCAGAGGATTCGGTTCGATTCGGTTAAGATTGGAAGATCGCTATTGTAGACAACAACAGTAACATTCATCCTCCATTCGTTTCTACATATCCACATTTTTTACAGCCAGACTGTTTAGAGTCAAGTGTGTGGAAGACCTCCTAATATAGTCGATGTAGAGAGATTCACAATAGTTTTTAGACAGCTTTATTTCTGCGTCCTCACGGTAGCCAACTCAGACAAGGAGAGAGCATGCATGGTCATGGGGTCCACCAAGTGTCCATTCAACGGAGTCGTTGCTAGACACTTGGCGGCCCTAGAAATAACAGTACCTTCACAATAGTAACTATATCATCCAGAGGTGGTCAGTAACGAAGTACTTCTACTTTTTCGAAGTACTCAAGTAGTTTTCCTCTACTTCTGGTACATACTCAAGTAGATCTTTTTTTCACTACTTTTATTTCTACTTCGTAATGTTTCGTGAACTACTTACTTACTTTTCGCTATTTTCAGTTTGTCATGTAGAAGTAGTTAAAGCACTCAATAAGAAAGATAGCATAAGGAATTTCGGGGCTGTTTTCACGTAGTACCACCATTTAATTTTCGTAAAAGTCACGACATATCCAGAATTTTCGTTGCGCTTCGCGCACAGTAGATATGGAGTGACAAATACGTTTTAACGAAAGTATCGCTGAATATAATTTAGATACAGGGTTGCGTGGTTCCGTTCACACCGCATTGTCGCCTATATCAAATATTTCATCACAGTAAGTATGGCCCCCATAACGTTTGAAACTACCGTTTCACAATCTAGCAATTACCTATTATACCTAGCAGCCCGTGACGTGTCCTAATCTGGAAAAGTGGACTTTTTATAAACGTTAGACCTGTTTTAGCAGACCACCATTGAAACTTTCTGGACAAAAGACATGAAATATATGTTCCGCTTTTTAGAAGTAGTAATTCTATTTTTCTTTCAATTACGAGTATTATACGTTGAGTTATAATTATAGTTTCAGTTCTTCTGTCCGGAGAACATACATGTTGAAGTATAAAAGCAAGTTTTCTAATGCCTTATATTTTCCGAATATAAATCTGTACACTATATGGCATTTTTACGATCTGCCGTATTTTTAATCAACGTATACTAATCGCGGAAAGTGTTAAAGCCGTATCCAACACAACTTCTCCGTATTGCTCTTCGACTGAACTAGGGGCATTGTAATATGGGGGAGGGCGCCATGCCATGATATTCTCTAAAACCGGGTGTTCGAGTAAGCAAACGATTAGTATCGTATTTTCATATCAATACTATCATTTACATCCGATGATGTGGACGACTGCTTATTCTGTCTAAAATGACACCTCCTGGGATGCATCAATATGAATTAAGCTATGTACACCTTCCGCATAGCGCCGTTTGAAGCTTTTGACAGTCCATGCGAACGAATTACGATAATTTTCAAAACTACTTTCTTACTTGAGTAGATTTAAAGTCAGTAAATTCTACTTCTACTTCAAGTAGTTTAGGTTGCTGATGAAAGAAGTACTTCTACTCATACTTGAGTAGATTTTTTCACCGCTACTTCTACTTCTACTTGAGTAGATTTCTTGACTACTTTAACCACCTCTGATATCATCACATACACCCCTAATGGGTGGGCTGTCACAAGTGTACCTATTTGATGCTGGACTGCTGGTGTGATCAGACTAGATGACCTTCACGGTCTTATCGATCATTCCTATCTAATACCGAATACTGTGCATGCATATTTTCTGTACCACCACCACTGCCGTGTGTTATGTATTATGGTTGGAAGAAAATAAAGACTCTCTCTCTATGCTATTTTTTATAGTAAGTGATAAAACATAGCGTTGTAAGGAATTATCCGAATATGCGAATCCACCGGAAACCTTTCTGATGAAAATCTTCCGCCGATTTTGGAATAGCCTACGCAGCCAACGATGATGCCATACGACGCTAGAACATGATTTACTTCTTATAACAGTGAAATTGTGAATTCAGGCACCGAACATGCCCATGCCCACAGCGCAATTTCCACAATGTATTCACGGCCAAACCGTTAAAAAGGAAATGAGCAGTGGCGGCTCGTCCTATAGGGCAACTGGGGCATTGCCCCACCTAAAATTCTGTTCAATAACAATTCTTTACCATTTATAGACGCACACCTATCTATATAAACCGAAATCACAGCGAAAATCGTATACTTCTTGTCCTTTCGCTTGTAAACGCCCATATAGCGAAGTCTCTGCGAAAATCGAATTCTCTTCTGTGTTTTCGCTTTGCGAATGCCTAGCCGGGGCTTGCCCCGGTAGCGCTCATAACCAGCTTTCACTATCTATTCCAGGGGTCGGCAACCTTTTGCTAGTCGCGGGCCAAATTTCGGGTGTACAACCTTTCGGCGGGCCGGGATTTTTCTTAGTACTATATTTTACGCTCACTTAGGTATATTATCCTACATTGCTGCAATCTCAACCATACCAATCCGAAGACACATGTATTTACACTTCAACGACACAGAATGATTGTGACAATTGACGCAGCTTGCTTTGTGAACGGTTTTCAACTTCTGGTAACAAGTCAGATGAAACAAGAATCAGACCCTATTCAAAATGGACGTCCGAAATACGTGATTTTAGCTTGCTCTTCGTGAATTTCATTGTTCAAAACTATTGTTGACATGCGTACGTGCTTTCAAAAATCGATGCAATCTTTTTGCATTGCTGGTCAAACTGGGATAAAGACCAATTTCAAGAACGTACTCTTTGTCAAAGTCATGCAGCGATATGCTCTTTGTATGAAATTTGTCATTCAATTCAACTGCTTCGCATTTCAGAAAGGCCCATTTGAAATTTTCAAGCAATGGTATTGGCGTCCATATCAACAGAGTACTGAATAGTCAGAATTCATTTTGTAGACAAGGAATGTCGGAAAAGCGGGTGAATATTCAGTAGTTAAATTTCGTATCACAGTTACAAATGTAGTGTTGGTACTAGGTTTTCTCTCCTCCAGAGGAAAGTTAGCATAATTTTCGTTGTACTGTTGACATTTCCAGAGTCACAGATTTGTTTTGAATGCGCCTTAACATCTCATGCATGTAGTTGTTTCCCCCCTGAAGTTGCAAGTTCAATTTGTTCAGATGTGACGTTAAATGTACCAGGAAAGCAAGATGAGATACCCATTTTCGATTACAAGATTATGAGTCGGCGATATTTGTATTTTCGAGGAAAGTTGCTATTTCATTTCGCAGATCATACACTCGTGTAAGCATAGCTGCTCGACTCAATGAGCGAACATGACAGATATAGGCCTACATGACATCGCCATATTGATTCTCTGCATCTAGTGATATATGACGTAACTGATACAGTTGATGAGACAAAAATCATATTAACAGTTTTCACCATTGTGACCAAAACACTATTCAGGTTTTTTGTCTTGGCACACAATGCCTTCTGGAAAATCAAACTATGGACAGGCTAACTGGCATACGGAGGCTAGTTATCCATAATTGAATAGTTTGAGATTCCGTCATTGCGTCTGAGATGCTCCAAGCGCTTTTGCAGCTAATGAAGAACACCTTTATTGTCACACCCCGTTAGAGTGATCAGCCCTCTAAAAAGCATGGAACACCTTCGGCTGCGGGATACACCCGATTGATAAGCACTGATCCAGTCTAGTCTATCTCCATCTCCTACTTCAACCACCTTCGTTTTATGGCGTAACAATAGACTAATACGATGTAGGCTACTATTATATCGTAGCAATGCCGCATTTATACCCCCAATGCCGCATTTATACCCATTATGAAGCGGCGGGCCGTATTCTTATGATAACTAATTATCATGTCGGGGGCCGGACGATTTCGCTTGGCGGGCCGGATACGGCCCGCGGGCCGTAGGTTGCCGACCCTTGATCTATTCTCTCAAAGCCGCGCCCAATAAAGAAACGGTGATTTACTCTCTCCTATTCATAAAATTACCGAGCAACCGGGGCACGATAGCTCTGTGCCCTTAAGGCAGGGCTGGCCAACCTTTTCAGCCAAAGGGCCACATTTGACTGACGAACTATTGCGCGGGCCACTGGCCGCGCCAAGCGCGAAAATTTTTCGAAGTTCAATAGTATTGTCACTTGACTATATTGCAGGCCTGCTGTAGGCTATATCGCGGGGCTCCGTTTGCAAGGAATGGACTATTCGGCGCCTGGACTTATCGATATCGAAAGCTTCGACCAAACATGCGTCAATCATTTTGTACCTAGGTTTCATAGTTGACGGTCTTTCTGCGAGCGCAAACGCAAGGGTAACAATATTAAAAGCAAGAAATCGAGTGACAACATGCTACGCGAAGCGTGTAGAAGTTTTTTTACGTTTGATAAATCTATCGCAAATTATTCTGCTTTATTGTGGTGTACGAAGATCTACCAAAATGTGACTGGCTCATGGATCTGCCAATGCGTCGGAACTGATATTTTAGTCATCACATCTCAAGTGTGGCGGCCAGACTACCGTAATTTTCCGAATATAGTGCGCCCCCATGTATAATACGAACCCTAAAAATGGCGTGTAAATTCTGGGAAAAAGCCTGTACCCGTGTATAGCACGCACCCTGCATTCACAGTACATGAATAGTTGTGTTTTAGTACACGATGTTGTTCTGTTTTGTGATGTTCACTGTCGAACAATCATGACATAACGACCGCTAATCATAATACAATAAACGGCATTGTCTCTAAACGAGAGTAGATAGTAGCCAAAGCCTGCGAGGCCGACGACGCGATAGTTGAGGCTAGCGACACACCACATCTTGCGCACGAGGCCTATTACAATTACAGATGCGATTGCTCAGGCCAACGGTTATGTCGGGCGCACCAGTCCTGTTGGAGATGCGACTGATTACGCAAGCGATTAGATCTTGCGCACATGGCCTCTTGTGTATGCGATTGTTCTTGCGCACATGGCCACTTGTGTACGCGATTGTTAAGGCCTGTTGTTACCGCGATGAATCAGCAAGGATCGCTGCGCGCGCTTGTAGCAATCAGCGACCTAATTTCGCTGGCGTACAAACGGCAAACTAATAACTCAGAAAGAGATCGCGTGCTGTGCAGACGACTCTCATTAATTGGCAACACGCTTTTCGTTAATTCGCAACACGCTTCTCTATTTGGCAGCGCGTTACACTCTGTGATACGAATTACGGGGCACGATGGCTAGAGGTGATGCGCGATTGGAAACAAACATGAAGGTGTGATTCAAGTTTTTGATCGAGGGAGATTTTTTTTAAGGCTTGCTGTACCCATGTATAATACGCACCCCCCTATTTCGGGGGAAAAAAATTGGTAACATTTTGCGCACTATACATGGAAAATCACGGTAATAAAATTTTTGGTTGGCCTTGCAAGTTCACAATCTGTGGATTCCGTTTTTGATAATATTATTAATTTCGGAAATAACCTCGCGGGCCACTCAAAACCTTCTCGCGGGCCACGGGTTGGCCGGCCCTGCCTTGAGGTGTGATGTAACAATCGTATCTATAGCTAAACTCTGTTACCGTCATATGCGTTTAGTCGACCTTTGCTGGTATAGGTCGATTTTAATGGGGTTTCACACCATGAAAACTCTTGAAACTTGTTATGTCATGTCGTGATGGTGGTATTTAACACTGCCCCAAGTTTCAGGGTTTCTACTCAAAGTTTAGGGTAGTAATTCCGTTTCCGAAGTTGAGTGTGTGCTGATCCGTCATGTATCGCAAACAGATTTTACTCAAAAGCCGGTATTGGTATCCATTGGTTTTGACGATGCTCAATACTGAGATCGGTTATGACATTTGGCACGGTAAGTCTTAATGTTAGTATCGAACGCTGTACCAAGTTTTAAGTTTGTCACTGAGCTGTGTTAGTGGTAATTTCGTTTCCTAATTCGAGTGAGAGCTGACTCGTCATTTATCGCTAACAGATTATACGCAAAGCCGGTATTGGTCTCTATTGATTTTAACGATGCTCCTTACCTAGATCCGTCATAAGCTTTTGCACGGTATGTCTTGATTTTAGTATCGAACGCTGTGCCAAGTCTCAAGGTTGACACTCAATGATTAGGGCAGTAATTTCGTTATCAAGGTCGAGTATGGTAAAGATGTGCTCCGATCTGAGACTTTAGCCTACAACACATTGCGGATTTCACGCAAAAGCCGGTGTATCTGCGGTAACGTTAACTGAGATGATGATATCATTCTCAGAGTTTGCATTCAAATATTTACTTTGATATTATATTCTCCAATGTCAATTTCACCGTGAAATTGTGGCCTTCAAGCCCTTTGCTTACAACCCCCTGTCAAGCGCGATAGTTATTTCGTTTTCGATGGCGGCTAACAGCTGATCACTTGATCAGCCTATTCCTCAGTAAATTTTACGCAAAATTCGGTGTTGGTCTGTTCGCATTAATTTTGACAGTGTACCTTACCGAAAAGGGCCATGAGGCCACTTCTCGATAATGTCATGTAACAGTGTACCAAGTTTAAGGCTTTCATCCACGTATTTATTCGGTAATATATTTTCCAAAGGCGATTTCGCAGCAGACCTATAAGACAGTAATAAAAACGTATGTGTCGTGTTGCAGTTTCCAGTTTCAAGGCCAAAATCTCTTATGCTGTACCGACTACCGAGACCAAATTTCCGAGGCTGCTATTCTTAGTTCTTTAGAATGATGTTTTGGATTCAATAGGACAGGCCCAATCTATGAGATAACAATTGCGTATCTGTCCGAATTCGTTGACCTTTCCAATTAGGCTTACGCTATCTCTCGAGTTATAGTCATTTCCATTTCTGCAGATAATTAGTCAGGTCTAATGCGAACTTGAACCGTGTTGAATCTTTGTTCCGTACGCCGTTTACGCAGTTACCACACTTCAAGTCACAGCTCACCAGCGGACCTCTCGTGGCACATACGTTAAAATCACTGTTGCCGGGAAATTCATGTTACCGTATGTACCATCATTGAGTTACTTGTTTACGTTGGAAAACGCCATTGTGACGTCATCACGATAAAAAGTCGCTTGCAGCCCTTGCCCCACCACCCGATATTGTCACGAGCCGCCACTGGAAATGAGTAAAGTCTTGAGTCTGCCCACGGCTTGACTCGGAAAACGCTTGCTCAAACGCCGCATTTCGAGATCGACTCCAACCTCAGATCGTCATTGAATACCATAACCACTAAAGTACAACTCGAAAGAGCGCCAAACTCGACTTCAGTTGAACTCAAACTCGTTCTCTCGCTTCGCTTTCTGAATACCGATTCTTACGCAATGTTGACGCAAAATGAGTTTGAGCACTGAGTAAGGTTTCTGAATGCCGCAGTTAAAGTCTTGTTAAATCCACTTTTTATAACTCTGTTTGGTGACATCGAATGGTTTGCATTGATAATATACTAATTTTCCTCACTTTTAGCAGTTTCTGGTCGCATTTTCAAGTAGAAGTGCCAATAGAAGAAATCCCGATAGTGCGGGCGGTTATACTTTACTCTTCGAAATTACAATGAAATGTCGGTCCATGGCCTACTACCATGGTCGGTCTTGGAGTCATATCACTTCATCATTATCGTCATCATCATTGGTTTATTAGCAATTTTATCAGTTCAATACACCACAAAAATGCGATACAATGAAAAAAAAGGAATGCGTCGAAGCGACTTGGAGTAGTCTATAGAATTAGACACCCATCTTGGCCTAAGCCAGGGGTGGGCAACATACGGCCCGCGGGCCGGATCCGGCCCGTGAAGGGATTTTGTCCGGCTCGCGGACATTTTCCGTCTTACATGATAATGTGGCCCGCGGCCCCAGTCTGCCGAGATTCCTCACTCCTTGCCTACTACGTCAAATTCTAACGACCGTATGTTATTATATACGTGTATGCGCATGCGCAGCGTGCGAGAGTGGAGCTTATGCGTAAGTTCGTTGAAGCGAGAAGACTTGCATTATCGGCATTTACGACGCACTCAACCCGGATGTCGTTTGTGGTGTAATCATGGTGTTTGTCGACTGCAATGGTCATTTACACCAGGCTGGTATTTATTATATTTGATTCCGTAAACACCGACTTGCAGCACGTCACACTTCTAGGCTTTTGTGAGGCACCGCTTATGCCAGGGGCCGTCAACTCAAAACGGGTTGCGGCCACTTTTAAAATTTCGCAGAGGACGCGGGCCGCATGAATTCAATATCGAGATTAATTAGGCCAGACAGTTCACCAACAACGCGATCTCGTCACCTCCTCAACCCTAATGAATTGATATCTTGGTACCGGGTAGGGATGATGTAAACCTCATGACGTCACGTGACGTCATATTGCCAATTCCAACCCTACATTTCAGTGAAGTGAGAGCCTTTGTACGTGTGCTTGTGCACGATACCCAGCGACGTCTCGGGCCAATAATGCCACAATTTTGAAGTACATATTGACGTTTTAAACGTCGCTAAGTGTATTAACAGGGGCAATCAAATGATATAATAATCCCATAAAATCAATATCTTCCGTCGCTCTGCCAACAATTTCAACGAGGACTAGCAAGGATTGTAAACTTACGCCTTAAGTAACGGTCTAGGCCAGATCGGACAATGCATTCGGCGTCCTAGTATTGCTACGCTGATATTGAGCAGAGTGTAAAACGGGTTTCTATATTTGCTACCGATAATACCACATTAACAAGTTATACAGCAGTAGCAAACACGCCAATCGCACGGATTTGGTTTTTATGATAGAATAAACATAGGAAATCAAGCTTGACCCCGTATTTCGCTTTTGATGTTGTGTGATTGCGGGACTAGCTCACAGCAGAGAGTCACTAAATATTCAAAAAAGGATAGCTGGATATTTCGAGCAAACCTTTGTAACAAAGCAAGTAAAATTTTTGAGATTGGTAAGGCGCATCACGTGCATGCCCGTTTGGTATTGATTTTTTTTATGCTGCCAGCGCCATGCATAGAGTGGTGCGAAGTGGAAATGCAAAGAATTCCAACCAAATATGTTATGATGAAGTGAAAAATGGTAATCTATGGAAAAGGTTCACAGTGCAAAACCTACCAAGGTTCGTTTGTGAACGTAAACCTTTAAATTTCTGAGGTTCACACACAGAACGCGAACGTGAACCTCACGTTCTCACCAACCCTAGTACTGGGCTTATCGAACGCCTTGAAATCTTAATTAAAGGGGCACGGCGCTCTAAAAATGATGTGGTCTCAAATTGAAGATAAAAACGAACAAAAATTTTTGGCCGCGGCAATTTCCTTCAGAACGCCACCGTAATGGAGCTGCGATTTATTGAAATTTCTACAAGACGAGCTGCCGCGGCTGCTTAACCCGTTACATGGCACGATGTCTTCATCGTCGCACTTGCTCGACGCGATAAGGCAGTCACGCAGAGAAAGAAACTTACACACATTTCCTTCATAACATCGGCTGACAACTATCTAAAATTCGTTCTCTGCGTGACTGCCTAATCGCGTCGAGCAAGTGCGACGGTGAAGATATCGTGCCATGTAACGGGTTAAGCAGCCGCGGTAGCTGGTCTTGTGGAAATTTCAATAAATTGCAGCTCCAATACGGTGGCGTTCTGAAGGAAATGGCCGCGGCCAAAAATTTTTGTTCGTTTTTACCTTCAATTTGAGACCACATCATTTTTAGAGCGCAGTGCCCCTTTAAGGATTGCACCGTGTGTTGCTTGATCAGAGAGAAGCAGACATGGCCGCGCCTGTCTCAAATCCACATTGTCTTCGTCGTTATCGGCGAGAAATGGCTTTGAAGTGACATTGCTGTCGTTAAAATACATTCATTAAATACGATTTATTCCTTGTATATGTGGAATAGGTGAATGATGAAACGATTCAGCAATCCGGCCCGCCAAGTACTTAATTTTCCTATATCTGGCCCGCCGACTGGAAAAGTTGCCCGCCCCTGGCCTAGGCGATGTAAAGAGGAGGCGTGCACACTGAATGAAAAGTAAAGAAGACAGTATAGAAAAAAGCAGGCAACAATAAAATGGATGGCATGTCATGGAAGGCAAGATCGATAGGTCAGTCGTGTTCCGGTAATCTTGAGGATGGACTATAATACTCATTTAGTAGTAATTGCTTGTATTTCGACTTGAATGTGAACACTGAACATGCTCGTCGACTGTCGGATGGCCGGCGGGATACTGTTCCACACATAGGGTCCGACATATTTGACGGAGCGATGATCTTTTTGGTCGATCATATGATATTTGGACGACGTGGAAGCGTGTGTGTTGTACTTGTGCGCTTTTGATTCCGAGGTAATAAAGTCATTGAAATATTCGGGACAACGACCGCAATGGAACTGACACACAAACTTGGTGATTTTTAGTTTCCGCACATCATCTATGTTTAGGACAACGAATCTCTTTAGCAGGGACTTGTTGGATGGACAACCAGGCCCCTGTGGTGCCCTAGCTATGATACGGAGTAGCCTACCAATTATGTTGTAGTTTTTGCAGTGGCTCGCTTGCAGTTTTACTAGCAGCCCCCCAACAGAGGATGCCATATTGTAACTTCGATTGGATTAAGGATTTAAAGAGTATCGGAAGAACCCATGATGGCTCGAAGCGTTCCAATCATGCGCAATGACTCTAGTCTAAGTCGAGTCAATATACAGATTCACTCGAGTCGAGTCGAGTCAAGTCATTTCCGTATTTTCAAAAAATGACTCGAGTCAAGTCGAGTCATCCGAAAATCGTGACTCGAGTCGGACTCTAATCGAGTCATGACTCGAGTCATTACAACCCTGCTCCTATCTTTTCATTGTATGGCAGTCTTGCGGTGTTTTGAAATGATTATGATACTGAGCGAAAACCACAGGGGTGGCCAACCTTTCTGTCATTCACGGCCGCATTTCGACTATACTCATGCTGCCTGCGGCCGCATTCCAGGGCGTGGTCGTAATGAACTAGCTGGACGCCAAATACCTATATATAGACATATAATACTATCAAACATCCTTTCTCAGCCCATGTGATCAGATTCACCGGTTGAGTTGACGGAAGCTTGTTTTAGAATATTTAGGAAAAGTTATAAATGATGATGCATCTTCTGCTGGGCCAATTGTTAATAGTCTCTTTGTTGTATGTTGATAATTCTTGACCTCCCATCACTCCATCAGGAGTGTCGGTATAGTGGATGAGCGCACGGTTCCGAGTTGATACTTCTATATGGGGCGCGTCATTATCCTCTGCCGTTCGAATCGGTACTGTTGGCTCTGATTGCAAAGCTATCACCTTAATGTTGCCGTGTCACTGAAGCGTGAAGTCACCAGATATGTACTACAGCTACTGTGTGGTAGTTGCGTTTTGCGTATATCCAATCCGTACAATAATAAAGCGGGCACTTGCTCTTCGGTGTATTCATTTGCTCGCCGGTGCACTGGAGATAGTTGGCTTGGCTTATTGGTATCCTGGTAATCTGGTATGTGTTCGTGTACTGGTGGATCCCCATTTCCGTTCGACGGATGATAATCTGTATACAGGAATTTCTGACGCATGATATCTATACGTTCTGTAAGGTACAGTTCAACCTAGACCTAGATTAAGAATCGGCGATGGCAGAATCGGAAAGCTTGCTCCAAAGAATATCAGATTGGGTATGGCAGGATTATTTTTGGTTACCTATAGGAGTTTCATTCAAAGACTTGGAAGACAAGGAGGGTTTCACGTATGCAAGGCCAAGAGATCTACTTTATGTACCCATACTTGCCATTGGGATATATCTTGTACGGCTCGTATTTGAAAGGTAATGATTATTATTACTGCTATTATGTTATTGCATGCACCCGGGAAATATCGATGTGACTTACTCATTGTGCTGAACCACAAACACTGTTTAGAAATCATTTATTCAGTATATGATATCCTAGCTTACTATATCAGTATCTTCGTGTAATAGACTAATAAGGCTATGATTACTATAATAGTTGTACATATGGAAAACTGTGAATGGTGTCTTTGTTCATTCTTCAATGACTCCTTTACAATGTGTACCTATGAATGTATGTTTCCCTCATTTATTGGTACGGTATTGACCCCAGTATGGAATCACTGTTGCTATTGGTTTTGGTGGCACAACGTTAATATCATCAACTGTTGCATGCATTGATTCAACCGCAGCACATTGTTGCTCAGACTTAATTTGAGCCACTGGGGTAGGGGTAGCAATAATGGTGTGACAGTGGCAGTGAGCCTTGTGACTTATCCACTGCGTGGGTCTGTAGATCAGTAGTATTATTGCAGAGGAATTTCCTGCCATAACCCACCCGGTACCGATTTACCCGGGCATGGAAGCCATGATTGATTTACTTTATTCTTCAGGCTTGTTGCGTTACCAATTGCCAAGAGATGTCACGTATCTGATGGCTCCGAAAGAAAGAACCCCCAACCCAACAGTCGTTTAGAAAACTATTTTTTGACAAAATCCAAGCATCCATGTCAGGTTTGTATATTTAGTATAATAATCCGAAATCTGAAAGTACTATATCCAAGTTAAATGTGATGAGCTATCATCTGTTTTGATATATTTGTTTTACCGTTAGTATTAGTTGTGTTTCAGATAGACTTTGCATTCTAGTTAGACTTAAGTGGAATATGTGTGAACTAGTACGTTTGAGAACACTGCGTATATGAACTGATGTACAATATGTGACCTGCAATCCACGTCTTGAGGATCGTGTGTCATAGTGGTTTGGTAGACTAAATTACGGGGTGTGTTATATATATAGTCAAATGCTAGCTATCAAATCTTGATAAGATGTGTAATGTTAATTGACTCTATCTCAATGATACAAATACAGATCCTGGCAGTATATCTATTTTATTGCAGAACTGTAGCATTCATTACTTTGATCGCCGAATGACTTCTCTCAACCCTGTTCACAGTGACAATGTTATATATTTGGCTGATATCGCATTGAACTCGTTATTTATTTGCATCGAATATTTACTTCATATATTGTCCATGCCCTGAATAATTGTTGCGTAATACGGCTATCTAATGTTGCCTGGATTTTTAATTACTACAGCTGTTGACATAAAGTTAGTATTTACTTAGAGAAATTTGTGTTAGGAAAATCGACATCGCATGTTGAAGAATGTCAAGTGTTGTGCTATTACTGAGTAAACTCAAAAAGAGGTGCAAGTTACTCCATCGTAAACAATCAATTACTGTATGGTACTTGACCTTATAATCAGCTTATTCAGCAATGTAATTGCTGTTGTGGGTTTCTCAACTTTTGAAGAATGATGGTCAACTTCGAAAATATAGATGTTTAGCTGGTATTGGGTGTAGCGTAATCAGTCCTTAGAATTTATCAGTGATGCAAATATGCAATGTCAATGCCATTACGCCGCATTAACGCATTTCATAATATATTTTAATTATCTGTGTTCTACAAGCACTGAAATTATATTGCACAGCTCATGTGCTTTGCCTATATGCCGTACTACTGATTGATAACCTATTTACTGTTACAGATATTTCCTGCTCAATATCTGACTTCAATTTCCTTTCCTGTTCTGATGCAGATTTAGTCATACTTTTTGCATTGTTAGCAACAGCTGAAATTTTGATTCCTCTGTCGATATCAGCCCCTTCAATAATAATAAGAGATATACCCTTCAATTCAAACTCTACTGTGAGTCTGCGTTTCCTACATACTCTGTACATAATTTTGTCACTGAAGCAGTTGACATGGAATTTATCTAGATACTACACATGATGCAGTACATACCTAGGAAATGGATAAGAATAAAATGTTAAGAGTCTCTACTTTATTGCTGGATGTGAATTTAAGGTAGGCCTATTTGTGAAAACTGAAGCAATGCCTACTAATGTATTTCAAATACTAGGCCAATTAATGAGTTCGGTTGAGTCAGCAATAGGTGTTTTGTCTATGCTTATGAATTCTTTGTTTTTCTTTACAAGTCATTTATATCCTGCGATATGTGACTTGTATGGACTGTATCGGATTAAAGGGCTCTGATTAAACTGTATACCGTACTGTGTATTCTTCTTGCATGTTGGTTCTGAACTGAGTAGGGAAAGATTGAAGTATACGATTTCTATTTATAAATAGTCATTGAATAAGCACTTGCAATAACAAATGCTGAACATGAAAGTATTACTGATGCTAAATTAACCCAGAGAAACGAAGATGGTTTGGGTTTGCCTGCTTTATAGGCCTAGTCGAATTCCTTTCCGACTTGACTTCTAGCTAGTGGCACGGCCATATGAGGTCGGAATGCGATTTGAATTCTCACAAATTTTGGATTCTGGGACTGCGATGTCATTTGTTCAATGTAATATTCTGACGCCCCCTTCAAATTATTATTTTGACTACGCCTCTGCTTCTAGTTCAATTAGGTGAGAATAAACTCCAATGCAATAAAATCAGTGAATAAAATTCGAAGCATGTAATTACTTATGACCAGAGCCCGATTCGGCGATCAATATCAGACATTGACTTAAATTCTGATATGCAACACATTTTTGACCGATAAAACCAATATTGTCTGCAGATATCTAAAAAATGTGACATCTTTTAACTATATAGCATCTTATTAGTGGTGGTGATTTGATAAATTTATCCCATAAAAACTTGATTTATTTACAATTAAACTGCGGATGTGAGTAGTCTTCCAATGCAACAAACATATTTGCAGTTAGGAAAACGCAATTTTCCAGTGGCTTCACCAACAAGTGAACACCTATATTCCCAATCAATCCAACAGCTCACACTTGGAATTATTGTAAGAAAGATGTAAAACCGATACTTATATACCTACATGGAGACAGTAGACAGATATCGGTCTGGTTGTACTTATGATTGTTCTGAATGCTTCTCCTGTGAGTTATTCTTCCAAGCCGCTTTTTTTCATATTCATAGAAAGAAATCGATGGACTTGCGAAGCAGCTTGATTGGTCAACTTTGAAATTACGGCGATGGTTCCGAAGGCGACGCAACATGCAAAGACCATCTTTGCAGACGAAGTTTTGTGAGGCAAGGTAAGGAGCAGTAAATCCCCGCAAGTCCCGACTCAACCCTAGTATGTAAGCCTACTAATGAAACAACAGTAAATGTATACAGATGTAAGGAAATAACAGCTTTAGAGATACTTTCAAATGTTGCTGGATGAACAGTGCTTGGTGAGTTGAGGTATTCAGTCGCTTTACTTACCAAGAGCAACAGCTTTTAACATATTTGTGTAATCCAGTGGTTCTTAACCTTTTTGGACTTACGGCACCCTTTCAAAATGAAAAATAGTTAGCGGCACACTAGCAAAGTGGTTTTGAAATAGCTCAGCGGTTTGTCAGACAAGTGCATATACTTTTTAAAAAGTTCCTTTTCAATTTACTTGGCACTATAGCTTCAGTTGACAATTTTGAATGACAGAAAATGTAATCTTGTACATTCATCATCACACCAAGTGATGCCCATATTTAGATAACTGTCGCGATATGTACCAGGGTTGTAACCAAGTCACAAGGCTTCGAGTCACAAGTCAATCTCACTTTTATAGTTTTGACTCGAGTCAAGTCGAGTCATTTTCAATTCACCACCAAGTCAAGTCCAAGTCATTGAGCAGAGTGTCGAATCCGAGTCATGGTATGACTCGAGTCATAGCGTTGACTGCTCAGTTTCGAGTTGAAGTCTTGTTAAACCCATATTTATAACTCTATTTGGTGATATCGAATGGTTCGCATTCATAATATCATAATTTTCCTCACTTTTAACAGTTTACTGTCGCATTTTCAAGTACCAGTGCCAATAGACGTAATACCAGTAGTATGGTTTCTTTACTATTCTTCGAAACTACAATGAAATGTTGGTCTTGGCCGCCTGAGTTTCAAGTCCTATGAGTTGGTCCGAGTCGTGCGCAATGACTCGAGTCCAACTTAATATGTATCTCCACTTATTTCTTTACTGCCAAGATCATCACCACTGACTTTTTTTCTTTCAAAATAAACTTCTTCATTTTAATATTTCTCTGCCGGTAAGTAAACTTTTGTAATGAAAGCGTGAACATCACTTCCAAAGGAGTTCATTTCTCACTTGTGATTAGGAAGACAATAAGGATTCGAAAATTTCATTGTCACGCAGGCGCTGCAATGTCTGTCTTCACTGTGATGATTAGTCAAGATGATTAATCAACGTATTTTGCAAAACTTCAAAGCATGCGATATATCGGGTAAATCGAATTAGCGGGGGATATTAATTGCCTGCATGACAGCAATTTTGATATGTCAAATGTGCAAACTTCACATCGAACCCGATTTAGATTATTGATCGTTTTTTTTATTGACTTATTATTATTATAGAATTATTTCGCGTGTAATTTGAGAATTTCAAAGAAATCTTGCGGCACCCTTGCTAGATGTAAATGGCACACTAGTGTGCCATGGCGCACCTGTCGAGAACCACTGGTGTATTCCAATGTCTAAATCCACATAACTGAAGGAACCCATTGTATTCTGTGATTCGTTCTACTGCTTTCATATGTATTTCTATAATTTTATATGTACAGGAGACATAGTCAGTAAATAATGTTAGACCAGTGCCAAAGATTCATAGTCATTCCTTAAACAAACAATACACTGGTAGTTGGAATTTTGTGATTCTTTTTCACCTCTTTTAGGAGCCCACCTCAATGACTGTTCTTTAAAATCATACTCCCAGCTTTCTGCTGCCTTTGTTGATGGGAATTTTACCTATTGCCCACAAATTTGCTAAATGTATTAGTAGACTTCATAATGAAACATGTCTTTTGTAGCAAAACATCTACCATAGCATATACTATAGTCTGTGCTGTATGCTGGCAAGAATTCAAAGCATCATTAATTGTTTAGGTGCAGTTAGGAATGTGCAGTGTTTGCTCTTCAGGTTAGTGAAATTGACCTCGCGTTATGGACAGTCGTCTGGAAAGAAGAATTTTTTATTTTGAGCAGTCACGTTGTGCTTAATACACGGTGCACACACCAAATTCAATATGTTCTGTTCTTAAACTTCGACTTACCATCCTACATTTTCTTCTTATCATCATTCCAAAATATCAGCCGCTTTATTGGAGCAATATTTTCATTCATAGAAATCGGTATTGGCCAATGGCCAACACTGGTCGATATGTATCATCCTGTAATCCTGTTCGATGATGTCGTCACCCCCACAACTCTTTTAAGTGAGAGGGTCTTCAGTATTGTTGGATTGATTTTTGAGGGCTCTTCGTTTGTGACTTCGTGGTTCATTGGAATTGTTATAATTTTATATGGCGCGGCTGAATGGCTCTTAGGGAAATTCAATTGAAATATAGGGTCATTAGGGCTCCCTTGACCAAACAGTTTCTCGATCCCTGGTATAGGAGGTGGTGCCAAGCGTCCCATGTAATCTAGCATCTATTTCCTATTTCAGTTGGAGATTCGTTTTTTACACCGGTGTTTTCACTTTTGGGATGGTAACACTGTGGCAGGTAAGGAATGTGGAAATATTACTGACGTACTGTGACCAAATTGTCAGGCTTTCTTGTTTACACGGACAGATCTATACTTGTTATGCACGATCTACAAACATTTTGTGATGTGATGTTGTACTAAGCACTAAGCACTTATAGTAGCCTATACAATTTAATGCGGTAATAAGCTACCACAACAAATTTATTGGTCTTGACTATAAATGGCTCATATATCTTATAAAAGGCTTTATCACTAGAAATTGAGATAAGTTACAGTACTAGGCCTATAGGGAATCCAGAATGGGCAGAATCCTAGTTCCAGTTAAATTTCCACCTTTCACAAACAGACTAGGTAAACAACAGACTTCGGTTACCGTACTTCAAGACACTTAATTTACATTTCCACACAAAAAGCATTAAGTACTGTACGGTCAGCTATCTGACTTCACCTTGAGAGATATCGAAGATGTGCAATTCTTTACTCAGACGCCTTGGTTCTGGGACAATCTACAATGCTGGGTGGGATATCCGCGTCAGACTCTGGAAACACCAACCTACATTTACTACATGCTGGAAGCGAGTTTCTACACGTCTCTGCTTTTTTCGGTCATGACAGATGTTAAAAGAAAGGTAATTTCAAGTTGACTGTTATGTTTTATCTGCAGAGGGAATTCATATTTTATGAATTATTATTAGGCCTATTGTCTGTGAAGTAGGTGGTCATGTTCTGTATTTGATAGATCTATGGTCTATGTGTGTGTATTACCCTGTGAGAATCATTCGTGTGGTGAAAATAATATGTCTAGTGAACCATGGCTATTGCGTTTTATGGATTTCTTATCTGACTCTGAATAAAATCCTGTATTGTTGCAAGTAGAAGCCTAACCCGTCAGAAACTATATGAGTGCGTATCCGAGAGGTCAATACTAACTGCTTCTTGCAACTAGCTAACTAAACCGATGACTATCCAAACTGCATGCACGAGCTTCAATTACCTGCCTTCAAAGCTCGATTGTTATTGGAATCATTGAGAATGTTCATCATTTTCCGGTCACAGCAGAGTGGGAAAAGATAGATCCAACATCCAAAGCTTTTTTATCACTGTAAATTTGAGCTTTTGATGTGTACTGCATAGTGCTTTTTACTTTTGGTGGGTAACTTGTTTTGGCAAGATACTTCCAATTCGTCGTACTTTGTGATTGGTGAGATTGCTCTTTCCATAATGAAAATTAATGTCTCGGCATACCTCACACGGTTCTATGAGTTGCATCATCCTGATGCGATTGGACAAGGGCAAATTTGACTGTAAGATGTATAGTTCTAGATCTATTTCCTGCCTATAGCTGCTAGCTGTTCCTATGTTTTAGAACAATGTATTATTCATAATTATATTCGTAAAGCTGATCGCTGCGGAAATCTCAACTTTACTTGGTAGTAAATGACTGCTGTTTTGCTGTTGGTAATTTTGACTGAACATTTTAAACGTTGCAGGCGGTGTACAGTGGACGAATATCTCAGACCGGATTCCGGAAGTACCCCTGGTTTTGTCATGGCCGGAAGAGAGTTTTGAAAGTATGGCAAGGATGTGTTGATGTAGTTCAAAAAGATGATGTGTGGCTTAAGATGAGGAACACTAGCTCAGCTAGCTGAAAGGATGTCGGCTTAGTGTCACGGCAAGCATCTGCTGAATATCCACTAGTCCAGATTTAGCAGTGACTTCGTTGATATGAGGACTTATGAATTTTTCAGAAGTGAAGCTACAGAACTTTAACAAGTCCATTAGTGGATCGCAAGAGAGAGTAGATCACAAGCATACACAGTTCACAAAATTCACACTGCTAGAGAGTGAAGCTGTCGTTTCTCTTTTCGCATCAAATGTGAGATGATACCTGATTGATTAACCAGTGAATTGATATCAAATGGTAACAGCTGCAGTTTTAAAGGCACAAATGTGTCAATGTCAGTTCCCATAAAGTATATGTCTGAATATCAACAGAATTAAGAATGTGTTGCCAAGTATCGAGTTATAGCCTATGAACTTGCGCCTTATTCCATTCAAAGGTCAACTGATAACGCACCATGCTCTTGTCTGGTTCTCTGGCACTCATGATTAAAAGCTTCACGTTATGGCAATGCTGCTGATCTCTTGTAGCTTGTCTTGTAGCAATTCAGCTGCTAAACTATAACACTGTCCCCACCTTGAATTCTATTACATTATATATTCCCACTAACTCAACAAGAAGCAATAAACTGAAAAGGTTATAGTCACCAGTGTAAATGCAACGGCTACGTTTGTAAAATTTATTGCCCGTAAGTGATCTGAAGATCTTTTGTGTTCATTATTTCATGTGATTTGTTCACAGATACCTCATCCGCCACTATTGATACATTTCCTAATTTTTTTTTAGGATTTCAATGAACAGCTAATCCATCACGTTGCCACGCTGGGACTAATCGTATTTTCTTATGTGGCAAATTACGTGCGGGCTGGCACCTTGGTCATGGTCGTACATGATATATCTGACGTCTTTCTGGAGTTGGCGAAATGTTTCATCTACACGAAATGCAACGTGCTCGCAGACATCGTATTTGTATTTTTCGCTGTTACGTTTTTGGTTTCAAGATTAGTTATATTCCCGTTTTGGTAAGTGAATAGTTTGCCGACACGACTCTAGCTGTTTCACACTTCGTATTTGGGTAATGGTGTATAGATAGCTAGTTCTGTTTACCTTGTTACCGGGCTATTGAATGTATGAAAGAAGTGGTTAATTTCAAAATGATCAAACTAGTAGTAAATGTCGGTATGCAAAGGAAGCCATGGCTCCCAACTCAAATAATAACTGTTTCTTCGTCCATGCTAAGTAGTTGGATTTTAATAAAATATTAAGACAGCGGTAATATCAATAGTTTCGGTTGATGTCAATATCTGATAAACATATAGGCCTGTTCAAACTCGAGAAACTTCGATACTTCAATGAGGAGAAGTCTAAATTGATTTTACTGATAACTGCTCAAGTTTCCAATGGGTCTTGTTGAGGTGCCATTGCATTCGTGTGGAAAGCAAATCTTGGCTCATTAGATATTGCTTCATTAATATGTTGGACATGTCCAAGGGCTCAATACCAAGCATAACAACATTGTTGCATATATATATAGGCTACAGGCCCATAATAATACTACCCAATGTTATTGTCGTTGTCATTGATATTAGTAGTAATTGTACTTATGCTTCGTGATCGGTCGGTGAATGGTGATCAGAACCACAACATGAATAATTGGAATATGTCACCTGTTTAAACTTCATTATATATATACAGAACTTTGTGAAGGGGGTGTTTTATGAAAATTCCTGTTGTGGTTCTGTAATCACCAAGCCTTCCATCCCGAAGCCAAAGCAAAGTTTCCGCCAATCTTGACTGCATTATCATCAAGTCCTATTGGTTTATTTTGCGAATTAATTAATGGATAGTTGACAAAATGTCAAATATCTCGTCAAATTCAAACGAGTACCATGCAAATGGATGAATACACGAATTTAGCAGTCTTTTTGTCAGCCCCCTCAACTTATCCTCACATTGCAATTGCCATTAGATCAAAATAAGTATGAATATTCACCGTATTAGACACACTCTTCATGGTGACTCTATTTATTGGAATGCCTGCTTTTGTGTGTAGGAATATTTCTCGTTTTTGCAGCCAAGACACTCCTCCAGGTGGTGGTTGTAAATCTGACCTTTGAGCAAAAGCTTTTATCGTCTTCCGACGTGATTGCTATCAAAATTAATGGTTTCCTGTTACTGATTGCTGTAAGGAACGTGTACTATCGTTGTTGCAGTGAGACTCAAGTATCATAAACATTATGCCACACTTCAGCGTAATTTAACTTTGATTTAACCTGTAATTTACCGAAATTGGTTGAATGAATAACTAGGTGATGCTGTCAATGACACCACTATTATTGATGATATATAACATGCAAAACCCCTTCCGATACAATGAGATTAATTTCTGCATCAATCCGAACAGCGCTGGCCACAAAAAGGCCTTGTCATGTCCTTGACTACTCTATGTCATTTAGGGAGTTGCAGTGATATCATGATGGGTGGTAGTGGTCAAAACCTGTAGCAAGTCACTTATTCCCAATACTTTCAAACCCATGAACCTCTACCCAATATTCAAGCCAAAATTCCACCCCTCCTAAGGTATAAAACTGCCTGATTAATGAAAAACTACGTACTTTTTCCATCTCAAGCCCATGTTGACTAAAAAAGGGTGGGTGTCACTTCAAAGCTCTAGGACAGAGGTGCCCAAACCCTTTCGGAAGCAGGCCCGGTTACACTTTTTACAAGGCAGCTCTGACCACTTCTGCCTCAATTTTTAACTCTCAATGTATCATTGTCCAGACTAAAATGGTTGATACCTTTGGTTTTGGCAGGTTTAAAGCAAATTTGGCGTGTTGAATCATGGTCAAGCATCAGCTGACTAAAAAATGGTAAACGTGTTCAGCAGCAACCTCGTTTCAATTGATTTGTGGGAACATTGCACTTTGCGCACACCTGCTCTAGGATATACTGATCACTTACGTCCATAATTTTGATCACCATAGGCCACAAGCAATAGTGATAACCTTTTTTAGTCATCAGGTAGCTTTCTAGACAGCCAGATGGCCATTATTAGGACTGGGATGGCATTTTTTTCAGTCACCAGCTTTCAAAATTTCGAGGTTAGGGGGTCCACGCAACCACTCTGAGAAATTTAGTGGCGTGTCCTAGAAAAAAGGTTAAGAAGCACCGGATTACACTAACCTAAGATGAGACACGTAACTTTCCACGTTTATCATTGCTATTGCGGGTGCACGGATATAAAATGCCGAATTCGTAAACCGTGTTCACATCACCGGTAGCCTACTGTTCTCTTTTGCAGGATCATCCACACCACCCTGATCAAGTCGACGTGGATCCTCAACACATGCCCCCCGTACTACTTTTTCAACGGGCTCCTGATGGTCCTGCAGGGCCTACACATCTTCTGGTCCTATCTGATATTACGTATGGCCTTTTTCATGATCGTCCGCGGAAAGGTAAGGGTGAGAATACAATTTTTGAGGAGGCGCGTGCCCGATTGTTCTGTGCTGTGTACCCCCTGTTGTCGCTGGCGTACCCGTAACGATATTGTGTATCTGACTACGTGAGTATGGACGGTGAGATGCCTGCGTGTCTGTTTCGTGCAATCGTCTCGGTAGATTCATCGGGAATTTGGACAGATGATTCTGTGACGCATGCTTTTGAGATCGCCGTCGTTCAGGAATAATTCGTTGAATGCTATGATTGCTGAAAAATTTTTCGCGGTAAATACGTGATAAATTGTGTCCATTTCGATCATAAAATCTGTTGCTACCGCCTTGTCTCTACGCTTGAGCTTGCATTTGAGGATTGAATTATGAATAATAGCGGTTCCTTAGTTTGAAGAGATTCTTAAAGGTACGGAACTCAATACACGATTGAATAATATACTCATATAGAAATAAACCCAAATATTTTCTACTAACACTCGTCAGGCGTAATCACCAGCATCTAGAAGAGAAATGAATATAACTTTGTGTATCAACGGTCGCATAAAATTTGTCAACATAGTTTGTGCCAACAGAAGGAGTTTGTGTACAATCCAAAATACTATATTGAGGTTGAGCCGTCTCTTCGCCTCGATTATTAGAATTTTTACTCCTGTCAAGCATTGCCTGTGACAACATATTTGGTGTTGATATACAATGTTATTTTCAATTCTCTACTAAGTTGCTGACAATTATCTCCGACCAGTTTCAGCCGAAAATATTCAGGTTTATTTCTGTATGAATATATTATTCAATTCCTCGGTTTAGGCATGGACATTTATCATTGTAGGTTTCTGATTAATTTGTCATGCAATGACATGATTTTCATTCATTCTGATTCAAGCACCGAACGTGTTTCTGTAATGAATCGAAATTCTTCATCGCATATTCTTTAATGCATCATGATATTGCTGTTATTTACTGACGCTTTCAGCGAGGCCTGCTGGTGTCCTCGCAAATTCATATCTGGCAAATGACCATTTCACCTTAGGGGGAGCATTTGATCTGCAGTAAGCAAATTATCTCACAACATTGAAGCATTTATGATGATAACATTATAAATCTTGCATCAAGTTATCTAACGCTCACACCAGGCTAAGTCGCAGGTCACAGGCTAAGTCCGGGCAGACCCGTAGTTAGAGACTACGTTGTGTGGTCACTTCTCCCCTTGTACGGCTTCACTCAAAGGGTGAATCTAACAACAAAAATAAATCCTGGAACCAGACAATGCATAGTAGTATTTTCTTGTGCCCCCCCCCCCCACACATTTTTCTCAACGACCGTTGATTGCTCAGTCCTCGCTTAGCACGTTCTGTCTTACTTTTAATCTCTCTACCTGAAATCACACTTCCACGTATTGTTACTTATTTTGCTGTCAAGCACCTTGGTTGAAACTTCTGGTACCTCTTGTGCGCCTCCTACGTCTTCTTAGCGTCAGGCCCCAAAAACAGGGGATCAAACTTTTGGTCATTGTAGCAGCAACTAGATTGATTAGGATGATGAGCCAATTAAAGGATCCAGAGTAGATATACATAATTACAATTTTGATGAGATCTGGTGTGATGTCGCCTGCTGCGCGACGTGCGCGTGCCATTTCGTGGCACTAGATATGCCTAGTTGTAAAATTGGACCGTATAAGCAAGTTTGTATTTGGTTCATGATTTCAAACTGCGCTGTCTATTGTGCGTTTTTAAGGGTGCAGGTGGGATATTCAAAGAGCTCATATCTAATGTGTATATGTCTCGGTCTCAAACTTAATGATATTAACATGAAAATCAACGTTCAGATCTGTGCAGGTCAAATGCGCGACGTGAATATCTGTCTGCATTCGTCAGTATCGATGACGCATGTGTGACATTGTGTGGCGTTTAGTGTGGCTGAGTAAGCAATGTAGCGCGGTCGACGGTGTGACTAACCAGAATGTTGCTCAGTAGCTACTAACCCTAGTGTGCTGGTAGATGTGATGACTTTGGCTTTAGCTTCGACGTCATGCCGTGTGTTATGCATCCTTGAAGCCAGCACGTGACGCAGCATCGTAGGTCGTTGGCTGGAAGTGTGGGCTTGTCGCCGTGAAAGGTATTTTAAAATTAACGTGACAGCTATATGATGTTAGTTTCTCCTGCGATATTCCTGCAATATGACGCTTAGTACAGCATGTATGTGTTTATGTTGGAAACCACGTGAATGAATGGCATGATGGAGTGTACGGTTTCGAACGGATGAAAGCTCATGTAATTGACGTTTCGGAAATTGTGTGTGGGTCTTGTCGTATCAGGTAATTTCATTTTCATTGCCGCGCGATCTGTGTCAATCGTTTCTTGCCTTTGATTTCTGAAGTAATTGTGTGATTCTTTCCAAGTTGAGATTCAAATCCAGCGCTTTATGTGTACACTGAGTCATAGACGTAGGCCGCACATAGTACATGAGACGCGTATCAACGCCAATTCTGCAATTGTCATTTATTGAGGCCATACTGATGTATTCAGTCATTGGTCTTTTGTCCCAAATGCGAGAGAGCTTCGCTACCATGCAAAATTGCCACTACACTCCTTACCGAAAGAATTAGCATTTTGATGAAACGTCACAATATAAATCCTTCGCATTCCACGTAGAGGTCTTCAAATATAGCCTACTAATGGAACTAGCACATTGGTAGTCGCCCCAGTGCTGGGAAACTCAACATACCAAGGGTAGATGTAACATTTTGAGGTGGTTAAAGTACTGACTAATGTCGATTAAGAGTAGATTCGGTTGTGAATACACAAATTCAAGTGAAGGTAGAAAATAATTTGATTCTGATGCATCTTAAATAAATCGTGAAAAAGTGAAAAACTGCATATTGAAGTAGTGCTTATTTATGACAATGGTTAGCCGTGCTCCTAGTACATCCATGACCAGTAGCGAAGTTCTTATGAATCTTCCACTCGAACTACATACTGCCTAGTTTTTTCAGACTACAGTAATTCAGTGCTCTTTAATCTTTCTGCAGTCCCATTATAGCTTAATTACTTACATTTCAAGACCTTTCGAATACAGTGTAGTATATAGTATAGTGGCTATATTCCCTGTATTCGTGATCACAGAACATGGCTATTGAATGGCATGTCAGCACCATTAGCCATTACGTTAGACATTTAGATGCATCTTGTAACTTTGGAAGTAGTCGTGGAGTATTGGCTTAATAGAGTAGGCTAGGCTACTTAGTAGGGTACTACATACTGCCCGGAGGGTGTCCAGCGTCCATCAAGTCATTATTGCTGTTTGAGCAGAAGTGGAAAAGTGAAGGTGCAAACAGTGTTGTGGTTTATACTGGAGGACTTCATGCTCCAAATATGGGTATAATTTCGGTTGCGCGTTCTGTCACCTTGTTCGAACGATCTTTTTTCACTGACGAAAATGTTTCAAATCTATCTCGAAGTTCAAAATCATAGTAACTGAATGAAGTGCACAGGTGGGAGTAGTCTAGTCCAGAAGCATAATCACTAATCACTTTTGATCGCGGTGCAAGTAGCATTGGTGAGCCTTGACTTCTATTCGAAAAATGGATTTGAAGATTTCAACCGCAACTCAATTTCATTTATGGTGTTGTTGAAGCAGTAATTCGACTTGGAATTTCGAATCAGCTTCAATTTTGATCCGACTTTTATGAGTAAATCATCTGATTGCGGTCGCATTTCAATTCGATTTATGATGCGTTTGAAGCAGTATTGAGACTTGGAATTCCAAATCATTTTCAATTTTGATCGGACTTGTTAGTAAATCACCTGATTTTGTTCACATTTTAATTGGATTTGTGTTTGAAGCAGTATTCAGACTTGGAATTTCGAATTGTTGTCAATTTTTATCCTACTTATTAAATCACCAGATTTGGACTAAATAGGAAATACTGTCTAAAATTGAAAGTATCCTCTCATCTGTGGCAAGTTGACAGAACGAACACAAGTTAAGTTCTCCGAGAACGTAGAGAACATCTCTGACCAATGCAGAAGTGTTCATCACCCTCGTATGTCTAGTGCAGGGGTGGCCAACCCTGTGGCCTGTGAGAGCGTTCTGAGCAGCCCATGCGTAACTTTGGAATTAGCTGCACTTGCATTCCTAGAAATTGACATGGTCTATGCTTTGTCTATAACACCTTCATGGATCAAGAACAGCCAATAACAGCCCTGGCCGTGAAAGTTGGGGTGCTGGTGACTGAAAAGACAAAAGAGGTTCATCACTTCAGCCCAGCCCACTGCCTCATTGTCAAAAACTACCTGTTGGCCATTTTCAACATCAGCCAACTTTTTTGTCAACAAGTAAGGCCGAGTGTTGACCGGACAAAAATGATTACTTAATTTAGTGATTAGTTTCGCCTAGTGCTGGCCCACGCAATCATTTGTAAACCGCATGTGGCTGTTTGCTGAAAAATGTTGGCTGCTCCTGGTCTAGTGTGTATGATTTCAAGCTCATTATTTTAATTGTGACGTAATTGTAGGTCGAGAAAGACGACCGCAGCGACGTTGAAGAGAATTCCACGGATGACGAAAAGATCGCCAACGGACACTCGAACGGTGCCGTCAAAGATGCAGTCGATTGTCAAGCAACAAATCACAACGCCACGAAATAAATTTTACCTTGAGCATTTCGTTAATATCCGTTTCCTTATTACCTCGCAATCATGAGTACATCGCCAACCTGTTGGAAAATCGAACGCATAATGTATGTGGTTCTGGAAAAACCCGACGACTTACTGCAAGATTGTTTCATACAGTGTTGGCTCGCCAGTGCAGTAGGTACACTGCTATGCCTACTGGAATCATGTTGACTCCTATGATTCCAATTACACCACTTTGTAGCTATTGTATTTATATATTATTGCCGCAATGATAACTTTATTTGCTTTGAAATTGTGTGATCGAACGAAAAGTGCTACGTTTGTATATTATGTTTGTGTTATTCGGTGATGCAATTGCCGTGCCGACTCATTGCTCTTCTTGAATATGAAATTCAGTTAGTAAGAGCAGAAAATTGAAATTGATGGGATACAATCAGTTGGTATTGTTAGTACTAAGGCGTGGTTGACACTTGTAAATTTCGCAATGACGATAATATTACACTAATGTTGCTAATCTCAGTGTACAGCAGTAATATAATATTCTATATCCACATATCACCAAATGTGAAATTTTCGACCCTTATGCATTTTCGCCAAATCTTTCGGTGGAATTGTGTAGCCGCCGTTGAAATATGCACAATTTTATATACATAGAGATATGTAATTGCCGCTGTCAATTTGACTGGATTATAATGTTCCAGTTGTCTTCAAAAATGAAATTCTGCATTCATCAAACCCTTTTCTATGAAATTCAGTGCCGTTCGGCCAATACGGTAGTATATTGAAATGAAGCGTACTGTGCAAAACTGATTTGGATTTAAATATATTTGTGTACGTGCTGAATAGCCCTGTCATCGCAACCATGCATTGCATACTTGTGATGACATGATCATAAAGTTTGCGACTATCTTGCTGCATATGCGCTCGGGATGTATCGAAATTCACTTCGCAATTAATGCATTTACTTTTGGTGTGCCTTCCCTGTTTTACTTCGCGAGCCTGCTCGTAGGTTACTTTATTGATCTGTTTCATATTCCGTCCTTGGTACGATCAGTGATCTTTGCAAACTTTGTGCTAGAAATATATTGCTCCCCACGTGGATACCGGCATCGTGATACAATATCTGCGATAGCAAGAGCTATTTCAAAGACCGAGCGTAATCTTTGTGTTGTACTTCTATAGTGGTGGCCTATATTCTATTGCTTTTTCTTGTTCCAACTACCGTACGCTGCAATTTATCTGATGCATTCAGTGGTAGCCTGACGACTTATGATTGATGAAGGAGTGTCTTTACGTTAAAATCCTTTTATGTAGTTCAAGAAGTGGAGAATAAATGTGGGTATGGTGTAATAATCGTATCGCGTTCGAATATCATGTAGTGATACGTTTCCTTATGGAATTTTCCATGACAATAAATGTAATCATGTATGATTGATGTTAAGATATTTTGTGCAGTGTTCATTTTGTTGCTCAAGGGGTAGCGGTAGTAGTTTGCTGGTCTCTTGTTATTTCAGAACCAGGGTTATGATGAGTCAGGTCTCAATCCAATACCGACTAAAAGACCTAGACCACATGTGTTTGAGTGAAAACCTGACACATTGCGGTATGCAGTACGCACAGAGTGTTTGACTCCTTACTCTTATAATGGCATTTCTGATTGGTTGTAACTCTGTGCAGTTCTATAAGCAAATATGTCATTAGGTTTTTAACACATAAAGGATGCAGGCTTTCGAATTTCTATACTGCACAGTTATGGATCACAAATTTTATTGTAATTTCAATATGGAATTAATTTATGCGTATTGTGCAGCGATTCCTCTACCACATGTATGTACATATGTCCGCTTGAAAATATAATCCAGTCTATGACTACACTGATTGTGTGAGATTGTGCCTGGCCCTCGGTTATTTAAATTAAGCCAAGTCAGATTCTATGCATATGGAATTATGTTCATTGAGGAAAATGCAATCTGTTGAAGATGATAACAAGAGAACAGCTTGTTCTACACAAATATCAAGAAACTCAATGCAAGTAAGGTTGGTTCATCATCGGCTATGATGAAATTAATCAAAACGAGTGCTATAGGCGTGTAGAAGATAACTTCCACGGACGCCATGCAGAATACGTACGGTTCAAGACAATATAATGAGTTCAGCAGCATGCTGTTTTGGTATTGTATATTGCCGATGCTGCTGTCAACTTGAAATTACATGGTGTATAATATAACTGAGATCACCATCGAATTGCCGAATTTCTGCCTCAGCCAAGGAACATGTACTGATAGATCATAAACTAGCAACTATGGCTTCATACTTGACTGTCTCTCAAGAACCAATTCCAAATATATTATAACAACATGTGCTTTACCTCGACAATTAGACATATATAATATAGATATTATCTATCCATCGTGATAAAACCGTCTATAAATGTGGGGAGTCATGAACTTTACTTTTGTCAGTCCAAGTGTTCAGCGAATGATTTCTATACATGCCGCATTGTCCCAGGTGCTGTGAAAATTTTTGCGATTTCCCATGAAACGTAGTGGGAGCAGACTCGTGGGTGGCAGGGAAAATTCCGTACAGACTCGCTGACGTTTTGTACAAGGGATGTTCTGGCCTGTAATTATTGTCCCAGTTCATTTGATTCTGTTCCACTTCTATTCTCGCCATGCACGTGAAGACTGGATTCCCCGAGTTTGAACGTGGCACCGACGATGTAGAAGCTGTGAAGAATTTAGTGTTGATATCTGTATCCGCACTGTTGAAGCAGCTTTCAATAATGAATATCAGGAACTAGAAAAATCCGGACAAGATCGATATTATACCAACAAGTGGATTAAGAGTTTCTTTACTATCAATTAGTATTAAATAGCACATTTAAACCCTGTCACACCAATGAATTTGATGACAACAAAATAAAAATTGATAAGAATGTAAAGAGATGTTCATAACGATATAGTTTTGCTGCAGATTTTACTTGCCATGTTCTCAGAGTCAGGCCACGGTGATTCAACACTATGTCTAAGAGATGATCGGAGAAGAAGCAGTCCTACTTCTTTTGTTGAAGTACACCTATATTGAATGTTCAAGTAGTTTTGTTTTTAGTCATCGGAGTTATCATACAGCTAATTTTGGCTGGGCAATTTAGAGTTAATAAGAATTCTTTGCATTACTGGTATTCAACCATCAAGTCTGGTACACAACATCTACAGAACTGTTCAATTGATTACCATGGTTTTTTAGTTGTTTACTTTTAAGCATGTACTTCATAATAAATAAATTGCAATAGAAAGATTTCTAAATTTATACCAAAATGAACATGATCCAATCTTCAAAGTACTATTATCAGAGGTAGGCGCATAACAAAGAGCGGCAATAGGCCGACCGAGTAGGATGGTGGATTAAAGTGACCGCATTTGGTCGTTTCAGGTACTCCTACGGCCCGTCGGGTACGACATACAATTGAACAATCTAGATCACAACCAAGCGTTGATACATTACTCAGTAACTCAGCAACTATTTATACACGTAAAGTCAGATATGAAATATACCAGATGAAATAAATACGACAGCACATATATTTGGGATTCGTACGAGCTCAGGTTACCGCAGAGGAAAACAACTACACCTGCCGTACAGCGTACAGAACGTTGCATTACCATTGTAACAATACCGGTACGGTACCGTACTCACCAAGAGCTTGTTGCGCTGTTGTGTGGACTGGGTTCGGATTTACCGCTTTGGATGGGCCATCCTGGGAACCTTCGATTGTCTTTTCACTCCCTTCAGTCATTGTAAACCTAAAAATACCTACTTCACACCTTCGCTATAAAGTCCTAACACTCCCTTCGCCTCGTTGGAAAACACCCAATATGCAGGTATCTGTTGGCATAGAAACAATGATATATACTCTCTATCCCCTCTAACGACAAAAATGAGGAGTTATCATACTCTATTTCCCTGCATCAAGAACTTTGTTTCTGTTGCTCATGGTAGTTCAAAAAAAGACCCACCTCGTGAAAACCAGGATCTTTGGCATTGGTGAGTGTCATTCGATTGAGTTAGGATAGAGAGCGCTGTGATAAAGGAGTGTCGATTGCTGCTGATCGAAAATGTTGTCACGTGATGAATGCATACCAAAACAAAGACATGCTAGCATTGCTGGGTGAAAAAGAACGTTCTCTCGCCGCGGTTAGCTCGTATTGCGCATTGCGACTGTGCCGTGTTCGATGCCGTTCCTCTCTTCGGGAGATCGATCGAATGAGATTAGCTGATTGATTGGTGAAGCCAATGGTACTGATGTATCAAGCCACATGTTCGAAGCAATAAGATCAGACTTATAGACACTACCAATCAAGTTTGTTGGCTGTCCCTGTCAACAAACTAATATTATAGTTTTCAGTACCGGTAGTTTAAATTCTAGTTCTAGTTGCGGATTACAAAAAGTCAGCAGTTCTAGTTCTACATTTGCATTGTAAAATTATTTGTCGTCGTTTCGCCGATTCCTATATCTAATACTTCTTACCCAATTTGAAATTCAGTGATTCGTATTATCAGTTATTGGTGGGACCTAGTTAGCACGTTTCAAAAACTCGAAAAACCAGTAATCTGTATAAGCCTGATATGTCCAGATGTCCCCGATCTGTGAATGGGGTCATGCTCATTTGTATGCGTATAGTAACATCTGTTCGTCATTTATCAACCGAATTTACGAGACGAGTCAATGAAAGATTGCCTTATTGTAAGACCGCTACCAACATCTTGAGCTGTGAAATAGGCTTCCTTTCATGCTATATTTGTACCAATCTTTTAAGTAATGCTACAATCAGTGTAATTCGTTTTTAAGGTTGAATTCTTTGTTGTGCTGCATGCTCATTTCAATTCATTCCTGTTGAAACTTGATATAGGGTATAATATGAGTGATCATAGCGAGTCCGATAGCGATTGGATTATTGTTGACAAGAACAGGGTGAGTATATCTAAGGATACCGGTAGGGTATTATTTGACCTATCTTGAAGGTTGACCGCAACTTGTTGATGTAACTTTGTTATATTAAATCCACCCTGAAGTGGAAGATTTCTATGTCATGCTATTATGTGTCTTACACTAAAACCTGCAGCTTATAACTGAAGTTTGAGCATCATCCTGATGCCATTTCTGCATTTTAGGATCAATGTGATATACAGCAGGTTTTATGTGCTATGTGGTTTTTGTTTCAGGAGACCGATTCTGAAACGTCTTCCGTTGTCGCCGTTTGTGAGCCTGAGCAGTGGGAAGAGTCGTTGTCTGAAAATGAGAACCCGATAGATGAACTTCAAAAGAGTGGATGGCGAAATCCTGATGAATTCATAACTGACAGTGATATAGAAGGTACGGGGAATGGTTGGTAATAATTACCTGCGAAACCAATGGAGATTGTGAAGTAGTTTGTAGTCCTGTGTAATTAATTTGGCTGTTGCTGTAGTATTTTCAGATTACTTCAATAGTGTTTGACACTGAACTAGGCCACTTGCTTTCTGTGCTTCAAATTTTATGCGAAGATTAGGGACAGGGTTGATAGATATATCCACTTTTAAATTAATTATTTGTCACTGCTGCAACAGATAGGCCTATAATTTCTAAACCCCATATTACAGCTGGGGTATTGCACCGCTGTAGCACAGTTCCGTTAGCAGTAGAATGTGGAGGTTAATCCTAAAGTTTTCAAGTCATTTTTTCAAGTTACCGGTACTGCAAAACACAGTTTTGAGGCTTGTTCTATTTTTCTTGTCAGCAATATGGTTCTTGTTATCATGTTCGTCAAATAAGCTATTTAGCGTGACCGTTGGTGATTGTAATTTTTAAGGCATATTGACGGGGATGGTTGGTAATAAAGATAATTATTGACTTCCTAATCAACTGCTTATTGCTGTTCAATTTTGTTTCATCAGAAATAAGAGGGATGGGTAATTTTCGAGGGAGGTTAATGTCTCTTGAGATTTTGTCCCACAATATCACTTATCAGTGCATATTTGATTCCATGGTATTGCATTATTATTCCTACTCATCATTGGGAGGATTCGTTGAACTAACGTGTAGGTGCCAAAATATTGAAACGGATATCTGAATGTTGTAGCTAGCTGTTCCCATTTTTTGTTACGTATCTGTGCATTTTATTTACCAGTATCGCTTTATGAAGGCTTGTGATTAAGATGTTTACTAATTCAGGATACAATGTCCAATGAATAGACTTATATGTGCGATAATTGGTGTATCTGATTGTATAAATATGTCATATAGTTCAAAAGCCTGGTTCATTACAATATAGTCTATTTCGAATGATATCTGGACTGTCTAGACATCGCTGTGTATTCACTATTAATTATTACCTTGATTAAATCGGATTATCTAGGATTTGACTGGCTCAGGTCTTTCAAATATAATTACATCTCAATCAATTCTCATGGTTTGACTCTTCCACAGCCTGCACCGAGGAATCTGAAGATCTGAATGACGAGCAAGATGTGTTGGCAAGTCAGGTCGGTGTAATCGATGAACTCAAATTTCATGACAATTGCCATGTTAAAATAGCCTATGCTGTTGTAGTCCCTTTATCATTCATATATGTGACAGACAAATTGCAAAAACCATGATGGATCTTTTATTGAACAATATCATGAATAGGTTCACTGACAATCAAAAATTTCATATTTGGCAGTAGTGTAGGGCATGTCGCAATTATTCGAGAACTCGAATTGAGCATCAACTGTAATGATTCGAGTAGATTGGTCAGAGATGATTCTTTCGAGCACCGGTACTGGAAGTATATCAAGTTAATTTATCTAGGAGAATTATAATTTCTATAATATTATATAATACTATCTTAATGGGGTAGCTTCGAAATCAATACACGTTATTAAAAATGAAGAGCCTGTGAAGGCACAACGTACTAGGACATAGGTATGGTCGAAAAATACCAAATTATCCATAACGTGTTGTAGAACTGGGAATATTTTGTTTGCAGTTGAATAAAAAGTAAATATTTTAACTTTCTACATCATCCTTACTGTTATGATTTATAATTAGTTAATATGTTGGTAGCTGTGTAACACCTTAGTTAACGCCCACTTACAAAATTTATATCAAGATCTTCTTTTTATCAATTTATCTGCTATTGGTTATTGCAGTGGTTCTCAACCGGTGTGCCATTTGGACTGCTCAGGTGTGCCGCGAGAAAATGTAGTGAACAAGGTCGACAATCTTGACATATAACAAAAATTAGCGAGTCTAAATGCTGAATGTGGCATACTTGTTGGTTCTATTCTTTTACCCGCTCAATGTACAATGCGATGCAATGAAATGAATAGATTGGAGGATATCCAAACGACCAGTTACGGTCTCTCAATCTGGAATCCCGATTAGCCTAATGGCACTGTTCTATCTTTATATTTATATTCTTCGGTTTCTTCGCTCTTGTTATTCTCTTCCTTGGATCGGTCGTTGATCTGGCTTTTTATTGTAAAGACGACGTGACCACAGCTACGTACGGAGAATCTCAGATAAATCTCCGACTCTTCGGAACTTGCTACCGTACTGTCATGAATCCAACCGGGGCCTCCACCGTCAATAGCGGTGATGCGCTAATTCGCCCACATATAGTAGAATTTCTCCGAAATTTTGAAGTTATGAGCAAAATAACTTGAGTTAATAGCAAACGATCAATTCTATAAATTCTGCTCGATGTGTAGTCTGTACATTAGGGCTGTTCAAAAATAACCTTTTTTCCTGAATCTTGCGGGTTACTTGATTAAATCGTTAGGTTGCCTTAAAAAATGACGCACACCAAATTTGAATTCATTCCAACCAATATTCGTGGATTTCGTAGAGTTTGAAAATTTTGAATTTGCATAAAAATGCCCAAAAAAATTTTTTCAAATTTTTCTGCCAACCCCATGAAATTGTTGCGGTGTCTTCAAAAACGATGCATAACAAATTTGACTCAATTCGAAGCCGTAGAAGTGAAGTTATTTCAGTTTTTCTTTGATAATTCTGGGATTATCCTTGATTGGTGGATCATCCCAGAATTATCATCAAAAAACTTGAATAACTCGGCTTCTGCAGCTTGGAATTGAGTCAAATTTGTTTTGCATCGTTTTTGAAGACAGCGCAACAATTTCATAAGGTTGGAAGGAAAATTGGAAAAAAATTTTTTTTTGCATTTTTAGGCAAATTCAAAATCTTCAAACTCTACAAAATCCGCGAATATTGGTTGGAATGAATTCAAATTTGGTGTGCGTCATTTTTTAAGGCAACCTAACGATTTAATCAAGTAACCCGCAAGATTCAGGAAAAAAGGTTATTTTTGAACAGCCCTACTGTACATTTGACAGGTCAAAATTGCTGCCATGCCAGCAATCAACCACCCGAATTCGCTTTGCCCGACATATCGCCTTCAAGTATGAATTCAGTCTTGCACAAAACGTTGATTGATCGCAGAGAAGAGCAGACATGGCAGCGCCTGTGTGAAAATGGAGTTTTCAAATCCCCGTTATCTTACTAATCACCAGCGAGAAATGAACTCTTTTGGGAGTGATGTTCACGTTTACAAATTCGAATTACACAAACCAGGGATATCTAGAACTAGATATCTCTGACACAAACAAAGCCAATAGCCTTCCACATTGCGATTGTTTGGTTGGTTGGTTGGTAGGTAGCTTGCCGGCGCTGCCGATGTAGGCTCGGAGCTCAACCTTATGTTTCAGGCGGCGATTTCGAGAATTGAGAAGTAAAGTTGAACAAATTGTGTCGGTTAACAAATTTCCCCACTGTTGAGGTTATTCCGGTTTGTTGGAACCATAATTGAACTGCGAGTGGCTGCCAGTAGAACTATTCAGGTATTTCTATCTGCGTGGAAATGCGTTTGGCATCCATAAGCCTCTACGCCTCTGTATTCGTGGCGATCGTGGTTGTCCTCTTCGATGCTATGGTTAATTGCATCGACAATGCGGTAGTGTTTATGGTCAAAGAAAATTTATGAAATAGGATCTAAACATAGCCCAAAGTTTCAATAAGATCGCAGCAGGCCACTTATGTGGTAGCAGAGGTAATAGCTAAAAATTCAAACCCTCACACTGAAGCTAGAAAGTTATTCTTCCGGCTTGCACTGTAAAAAAATGTTTGGGATCAAAGCTGGGTAAGAATTGAAAACGATGTTTGTGACATGTCAGCAAATATGGAAGATACAGTATTTTTTTCTTTGAAGCCGACCAAAGCCTACTTGAGTGCTTGGAAAGGGTAAAAATACTTCGTCAGAGACCAGCTCTGTACGACTGTGGGTGCTGCGAAGTATTCTGTTAGTTTGCATGTGCCGTAGGCCGGAAAATGTTGAAAACCACTGTGTTAGTGTGCCGCGAACTATTTTTCAGAGTGTGCCACAAGGTCAATAAGGTTGAGAGCCACTGGGTTAATGCAAAACACATAACTAATATAACATAGCGTTGTTACAAGCTTGCATCATAGCTTTTGTATGAGTGATTTCACAATTAATAATTGGTATTCAATAAAGTTCTTTTATTACAGATTTCATTTGATTTGCCAGTGGAAATGCCACATGAAACCGATGCTATCAAAGCTGAATCTTCACAAGGTAAGTTGAATAGAAATGCTGGTAAATTTTTTAATTTAACAAATCATATTTCTTTGTGCTCGTTTTGCTACCGTATGACAGTTTATGGTATATTGTTGCATTGAATATGTAAGACTAGAATAAGGTCCGTGATTGTTACAATCTTACCAAGGTTACTGTACAATTTTTGCTTGAGCCTGATCGACCCTATAAAAGTGATAATTTTTTGACCATCAATGCTTGCCTCAGTTGCCTGAATGATGTATTGTCTACAGTCATAAAATTTGATCCCGGTATAAGATTAATTTGCTGTAATTTGTATTAGATCTAATAGCCTTAGAATATTTGCTTATCAACACATCTTCTTGTGCGTCAATTGGTTTGCCAAGGTCTCTGACCTGTTTAGTAGCCTACTCTTTCTAGGTTGAGTATATTTGATGTAAGGATTTACAGTTTCTCTGTTTTCGGTCAATCAGAAATTTTGAAAGATTCTCAAACATTCGTCGACCAAGATTCACGTACTGATGCTGACATCGAAGAAGTGATGGACGTGAGTTATATTTTGACACTAAGTTCAGAATGATGTATTTTAATGTTCTATGGTAGGGGTTTCTAGTAATTACAGTTTTCTAGGCCCACTATATCATTAAGAATTGGTAGTAGTGATGGCGAGAGCCTAATCATAAAACTTGGGTACCATACTACATATGAAAATCATGATTACGTCATGGCAAATTGCGGATTTTCTGGTTTTTGAGTAATTTTCGTCAAAATAGTTACGTGAAAAGTCAACCAATGTATATTTTACCATTATTTCCCCTTCTCCCGCCTACTTGAACTCAATTCAAACCGGGCCAGACCAACCGAAATTACAAACACATTTTGCAAGCTTCACACTCTGAAAAATTAGCACTAGTTCATGGGCGCAAACCCCTGTTTATGCTATGTGAACAAATCCAGTGTTGTGACTCTTGATATTTCGTATTGGTGTTTCAACTACGGTAATTACTCTTAGTAGAAGGCACAGGTGAGTATGTTGTTGGCAAGAAAATTTTGAATGCGTTTATTTGTTTGTGTCAGACACGATATTCTATTATATAAAAACAGTACGGTACAACAATTTGGATTTACAATTGTTAGGGCAGAATTCGTCCATGTTAACGAGTGCAATCTTAATGTTCTTACCTGTACTTGGAAATATGTTTGTATATTGCTGGCTCTGCCCCAAAGCACAAACTATAAGCGTAAGTGATTGCCTATCATAAAATTTTGAACTGTTTTAGTGCTTATTTTTATTAATAATAACTTTTAATATGACGATCTATCTGCTCATTATCATGAAATCAAATCCGAGCTATTCGTACCAATGGTCCGATTGTTATATAATGACTTATTTTTAATTTTACGAACTATTGGCTTGACTTCACGCATAGCCTACTGTTTAACTACACTTTATAGATAGATCTGTATCATCTCTTGGCCGTTTCTCGAATATGCGTATCGGCAGATATGATTTAAACATGAACACTTGCTGTGTTTGTGCTGCGTTTTTGCATGACGACGTCGTTTCCGAACATGAATAAGCGATGATGATAATTGGATGCTTCCTTTTAGACCCAGTCAGAGCCTGTGCAATTTGGCGTCGTTGCATCACAACAGGAACAGGAAAATGGTAAGGAGCGATGTCATGACTACATTGGCACTGTATGTTTCATATTATGATAGAAAGCCACCATGCCTCATCCGAGGTACTTTCTGTTTCGATTAGGGGACATTTTACTTTTTCCAACAGGGAATTTTGAAATATTACGATTTGAGCTGTAAGGAAGCACTTGATTGACACTGAGTAGCAGAGGTGGTCAAAGTAGTCAAGAAAGCTACTCAAGTAGAAGTAGAAGTAGCGACGGAAAAATCTACTCAAGTACAAGTAGAAGTACTTCTTCCATCAGCACCCTAAAACTACGTGAAGTAGAAGTAGAATAGAATGACTTTAAAAGTACTCAAGTAAGTAAGTAGTTGTGAAAACGATCCTAATTCGTCCACATGGATTGTAAAAAGGTGCAAATTGAGCTATGCGAAAGGTGACGAGCTTGATTCATATTGATGCATACCAGCAGGTAGCCAATTTTCGACAGCATAAGCATTCGTCCACATCATGGGAAGAAAATGATAGGATTGATATGGAAATTCGATACTTATCCTCTGTTTTCTCGAACAGCACGTTTTAGAAAATAGCATGGTATGGCGCCATCCCCCATATTATAAGGCCCGTAGTTTAGTCGAAGAGCAATACGGAGAAGTTGTATGGGATACGGTGTACTTTGCGCGATTAGTAAACGTTAATAGAAAATATGGTGGACCGTAAAAATGCGATATTGTGTAGCTTTATTTCCGGAAATTAAAGGCATTACTACACTTGCTTTTATACTTCAACATGTATGTTATCCAGACAAAAGAACTGATCTTAATGATCATTCAAAGCATATGATTCTGGGAATTGAAAATGAAACATAAATTCTACTTCTAAAAGTGGAACACATTTTTCATGCCTTTAGTGCAGAAAGTTTCAAAGGTGGTATGCTAAAACAGCTCTAAAACTAACAAAATATGTCAGAGTCCACTTTGCCAGGTTAAGACGCACCATGGGCATGCTAGATTACGATATGACAAGTAAATGCTAAATGGCGAAACATCAGTTTCAAACGTTTTGATGATCCACATATACTGTGATGAATTATTTCATATGGGCGAAGGGGGACAATGTGGTGTGAACGCAGGGATATCTAGATATCTAATTCGAGATATCCCTGTGTGAACGGAACCACGCCAACCCGCTACCTAAATTATATTCAACGGTACTTTCGAGAAATCATACTGGTAACACCATATCCACTCCACTGCGTGCGGAGCGCGACGAAAATTCTGGCCTTTACTCAATTTTTATGAAGATTAAATGTTGATAATCCGTGAAAACAGCCCCGAAATTCCTCAGGCTATCTTCATGATTGAAAGATTGAACTACTTCTACTTGACAAACTGAAAATAGCGAAAAGTAAGTAAGTAGATCACAAAATATTACTAAGTAGAAGTAGCGAAAATCAGATCTACTTGAGTACGTACCAGAAGTAGAAGATAACTACTTGAGTACTTCAAAAAAGTAGAAGTACTTCGTTACTGACCACCTCTGCTGAGTAGCCTACCCAGAAGATTGCCCCAACTTGCGAGCCACGGGCTGTTTTACGGCTTTGATTTTACAAATATTTCTGGGATACATTTTAGTAAAGAGCACTTAATTTCTGTGTTTCATGCCATTTTTGTCAGTAGAACGAGTGAAACTACTGGGTGACAATGACAACTATTACAGGGCTTTTACCTATGCGAAGAGACACCGCACTCTAAATATAATGTGGGCTCCAATTACGGTTTAAAGTATTAAACATTTTGGAAGCAGCAATTTTCCTTGGAAAGTCACCGTATTCGAACAGCAACTAAAATATTTCACGATAGGTCCCATTGCGCTCCATCAATGTCACCAGCGTCATGCGTCATCACTTCGTAACACGAAAAGGTAGATATTCTGTAATTTTGCCTCAGTTGACCGCGAAGAGAAGAATGATGACGAACTGTCGGTTGGGTCTTCTCCGCCGTCCAGCTTTGAAGCAGTTGATTTCTCGGATGCTCAGTCCAACTCGGTCAGCGAACAATCCTCTATGACTGAAAATATTTCAGAATCACCTGCAGGTAGTTAAGTTCAATTTTTGTTCCCTGTTAATGTATTTTAAAATTGTTGGATTTTGTACTGCATATGTTTGGTTGTACGAGTTACGCCCTAACGACATGTTGTCGTGTGTTGAACTTTCTCTATTTTTCAGTGTCAATTCGATATGTTGTCGACCGAATTCAGATTTGGTTGTAATCCACAATATTACACACTAATTGAAGTTTTTATGAAGACGGTGTATGGAATTACGAAACGTCTTTGAGTAGAATTTACCAAATATCTACAAATCTAGTTGATGTAAAACTGAACTATTGATGCGTTGACCATAACGACACAAAAATATGTTTTGATTTTGACCAAAGTATAATACAGATCAATGTTGAATTTGACCAACGACATAGTTAGCAATCCTTTTTTAGGCCTTTGGATAAAACCAGATTCAGTACAGGTGGTAGTTATTTGACCACTGTCTTTGGTAGCGAGGTCATGCGTCGTCGCTTCTTAACACGAAATGGTAGCTATTCTGTAATTTTGCTGCAGTTGACCGAGAAGAGAAAAATGACGATGAGCTGTCGGATGTGTCTGCTTCACCGTCCAGTTTCGAAACAGTTGATTACTCCAATTTTCAATCCAACTCGGTCAGCGAACAATCCTGTATGGCTGAAAATATTTCGGAATCACATGCAGGTAGTTAAGTTCAATTTGTCTTGAGTTATCATTTTACAGAGCAACTTAGAATTTGAGCCACGATGTATTCAGCAATCGTGTTTTAGGCCTTTGGATAAACCCTAATTCATTACAGGTGGTGGTTATTTGAACAGTGTCTTCAATTTGTTTGATACAGACTACCTCTGTGTGAATAAACGCTGGGTGTGCCTAACCCTGATTTTAAATAATGCCCATGACAGGCCACGGCAAACATCAACCGTTTTAATTTCCTGAATTTCAGATGACCACAAATTCAAGGGTGCAGCATCTGTTATTGGTTTCTTGTTCACCAAACAATCCTGGTTGAACATTTGACTGTTTGCATACCGTGCAGGTCTTTGTTACAATTGTCGCACCTGTGTTGTAAATATGTGATTATGTACAAAAACACAATATGAAGTTTCCAGTTAAAAGTTTAACAGTTTATTCTGGCGACACATGTGCATACATTATGGTCTTTACCGCCAATTAATGTTGATTTAGCAACTGGAAAACTAAATTATGTGACTGGTTTTTATGCACTTCCTGTGATTATAGTAATGGCAGGGAAATCATCAGTATTCCTCTTAACCTATTTCCGATACAGCACAGTTATCCTAGCAAACTCGTTGACACCGTTATACAATCAAATATATTGGTTTGGTTCCACTTCTGTCGTTTTATCATGCTACAGAACAGCTTGTTTATAATTTTATGCCCTAGATCCCAACTACTAGACGGATCTGTTCAATAAATAGGGATTTTCTTAATGATGCAACTGTAATTGCATGCTTGCTACACTTCTTATTAACCAACAAGATTTGCACTGTCCTGGTTTACCTTCTCTAATATTGCCCCTTTCAAATACCAAACAGCGCTCAATAAACTTGATCCCATCTGAAAATGTCCACACACCGTGTCATGTCACTACCAAAATCAACGTAATTACGGCATATGTTATTGTGACAATGTAAACTCATCCTTTCATGGTTTATCTAGATCAATGCTTTTCAACCTTATTATATATTCAACTATTTCACTAAAGCCCATCTCGGCCATACAAGCTGTTGGATTTTGTACAAGTAAGTCTACTAGTGTTTGGATGGTCAGGTTTTAAAATCTGTCCTGCACTCCTAATCAAAATACAGTTTTTTTCGCGAGTGAAAAATGCTTGCTGTCAGGAATGGTTTTTGAGAGGTGAGTTTTTGTGGCATCTCGCGACCCAATCCTCACCCTCGAAAAGGAATTTATTTTTAATAGTACAGTATTATGCTACGATTTCACGAACATGTGTGACATGCACAACACGCACACCACAATTTTACCCAAAACAGCTCTACAGAACACGTGATTTCAAATTAGGGTGAAGTAAATTCCTCTGCGTGTCGCAGTTGTACTACTGTAACTACTGTCGACTCAGATTGCAAGAACGGGACTATTCCATGCCGACAACGGCTCATATCCATATCGAAAGGTTTGGCCATCCAGCATCGGTCATTTTTTGGCCAAGATTTTGTCACCGCTTATGTTTTAGTCGCCGCATTTTATCGGCGGTTTGTTGGCCAAAATTCAACGTCTTCATGTGCACCGACTCAGAAGTGGTTGGGTGTTGGCTTCGAAATGAATAGGGCTCATAGGCCTGATCACCCCTACACTAGTTTGTCTCACCTGTCTTCGAGCATGTTTTCCTGAAAAATGAGCCGGACAAATCTTGTCATGGGAATTCAGGACAAAGGATTTTTTGTAATAAATTCAACAAATATCACATGCATATTAACAGATAGCTCTGACACCGTGTTGACCCAAAATTTGACCCTCTGCAGTCCATACTTTAATAACCCTTGAAGGGGTAAAAATTTGCGTTACAGTAACTTGCAAATGTGAGTCTAACGATGGTATTTACTACTATCCTCTTGCCTCGCGCTAATCAAACAGTTATTACGAAAATAAGATGATTGCTTAGCGAAAGGAAGCAGAAAGTCAATTTGACGTCACTTTTCCAGTCTGTCGCAGACTCAGACGGGCTGATGTACTGATGTATGCCGCTACACCAGCTTCCAAGCCAGGCATTTGGTTACGTAATGATTAAAGTGCGAAAATATTAATTCACTACGCCTTGTGAGAGTTACGTTTTGGTGCGTTGTAAGTTAACAAGTTTTTACAATTGCGTCTCCATTTCAAAAGTTACGCTGCTCTTGAATTTCCTATCAGGTTTATTAATTATTCCACGTCAGAAAAAAATTAACAATTATTCACGATTTTCATTCGGATTTTTCATTCGCACCAACTTAGTCATTCGCACTGCAATTTTTTTCATTCGCACAAGTGCGAACCGTCACACAGGTTGAAAAGCACTGATCTGGATCACATGGTTAGTTGCATTTGTCTTTTCAGGGACCGGTGATACTGTGGTAAGTCAGCAAGAGGTTTTGACAAAGGATTCATCTTGTCAATATCATGCGGACGATGAGTTTTTTGTGAATACGTACGTGCAAACCACTGCGGCCTGTGATAATGAGCTGGACACCGATACTGACGGGATTGACGATGCCTTCTCAGTAATAGAAGACGCCTTTTTCGAGAGGAGAATCCCGAATTCGCATCCTGGCTTTCATAAACAATACGTTTTCGCGTTGATGATGTTGGGCGCTGGATTTATCTTAGGTAACTTGAAATAGGGTGTTTGTTTGTGTGACAACCTTCTTATACATATCTACAAATCTACTTCTCTGCAAATCAACCTCTCCTCAAGCTTGTGACCCAATGGAAATAGAGTTGAAAATGACTATGTGATAATATCCAAACAGAAATCCACCTTGGCCTTCAACTAGTATTAAAAACCAGCTGTATTATGTGGGATCTGCGTTACTTGGGAAGTAATCGTTTGGTAATGCGTGAAGCGATATAGGTCGGGGTGGTCACTGGCCTGAAACGAAGGAGTTCTACTTTATTGGAGCACTCAAGTAGATTTTCCCTATTTGCACTGCTTGTTTTTGACTAATTTTACTTTTTCTAAGCACCCGTAGCTACTTGGAGTGTCTGTAGTCATGGCTCAGTCGTGAAGGTACACCTTGCAGTTATGAACTTTCCATTCACTGTATGTGACCACTTGACTACATCTACTTCTGGAAATTACGTACGTTATTTTTAAGACCTTTTCTACTTCGGCTTGATGATGTCAATTTTATGTACCGGTATCTTAGAAATTGCTTATAGTTACGTATAATTGAGTAGAAATTGTTGAATTACTTCTCCTTCTATTTGAGTACCCTTGACTACCTCTGGGTATAGGTGAGATCAATATGGCACAATCACGATCTGGTATTGTGAACGCTGGCCATTATTGATCATTGATCAATCATCACCTGCTTGAAGTTTGGGAGGTGAGCAATGGCCGTGCTCTAGCACTCTCTGATAGCCCGCAGGGTACCGTTCAACAATCGTAGTCCCGCTAACCTGAGAAGCCTTGCGCTCTCCTGTGATTCGGCCTGGTCATGTTATATTTGGACTCGCACATGTTGTTAAGTATGTGTGGACGATGTTGAATAGACAAACCTGTTAAATTTGATGCACCACTGAACTATACAGGAACTTGCTAATCTTCGGTTTCCTTGTATCTCTTGTAGTTGAGCACTAGATCTTCTTGCTGTTAACTGTACAAAGATCAGCGTTTGACGAGTATTCATGTATAAAATCGTAACCGACTGATATTAATCATTGGCGTTTATACTCAGGTCGATACTCCTTCACTACTGAGATTTCTTCAACGTTGCCAATGAGTTACACTTCCAAAGATGAGATTGAAACCAAGGTATCAGATTTTGCAATCAATAACAGCAATGTGTCGTCATCACATTAATACTATCCGTATGCAGAATAGACAAGTTGCTATACCACTGCTTCACGTATATGTGGTCTGTTTAGTGTTTACTCAGAAACATGGTACCTTGGAGCCAGACTTTTATCAAAATACGCCAACTTAGCTTGTGCGAACAGTGAACAGGAGTTGGTGTGTCATCTAATGATAGTAAATTGAACTCTGCTAGCCTCAATTATTTGAAATTTCATGCAGTGACTTCATAAATGGTGGTAGGGCTGTTGATATACATAGTTCTTTTTAATTCTCTACTAGTTGCTGACGATTACCCTTGATGAGTCTCATTCGTATTTGTGTTCATTTCAATATCACTATATTATTCTATTGCATACTGAAGTCCTTTACCTCCAAGGATAGGCCTATCTAAACGTGATAGCACATTCTTTGAAGTCCCCGTTGTCCATGGTACCTTGCTTACTTGACACAATGTAGACGATTGACAAAGTCATAATTCCATTTCAGGAGCCATTTTCTTCAGTTGAGAACGTACATAGCGAAAGTGCAAATTTACCGTCCTCTCGTGATTCCCTAACCCCTAAAAGCCGGCTTTACTCCTATTGCAATGACTTGATGTTTCCGACGTTAAAGAAGCGATTGGAGAAAGAATTCGAGAGGCAGAGTACTCATATTAAAGTGCTCAAGGTAATGGAGTCGTTTTACGTGCGATTAGAAATGACGAACTACGAACTACTCTGGAAGGGTGCTTGTACTTGCAATGTACGGGTAATGTGTTCTGTTTCTATTTCAACAGCTTTTCAGATTAAAGCACTTACTTAGATTATTACAAGTGGGAGATGGTTCATTGATCGCTTTATAATGCTGTTATAAGTGACGTTGTTGCCATTATTAGAAAATTTGCATTTAAACTGTTTCTCTTTCTAGTAAAGAAGACCCAGATCTCAGAACTTAGCAATGTTGTTTTAAATCGGCAGTCTTGATTGCATTGACCAAACGTACTGTGACGATTGTTATAGCATAGAAACATTCATCAGGAAACAGTTTGTCACAATGAAATGTTCAAATGTTTGTGTGTATCGTGCACGCATTATTCAATTATGTGACACGCGCCTGATGTCATCGATGCGTACATATTATGAGTTGTGTTAGAGAGGTGATCGAGGATGAATAATTTTAATCCTATTCTGTAGAACTGTTTAGTGTTGAGTTATTATAGCCATAGATGCGTTGATACGTGGGAGGAGTGAATGCAATTTATATTTAATTCGTCACCTTGTCACCTGAACCATACATGTTATATTATCTAGCCGTGTGGATGGCCGAAAGGTAATCTACATGAAGGGCTTGTTGTGTTTTTATGAATGGCATTGTTTCGAACTATACTTGAAATTGTCGCGTCTCTTTGTACTTGAGTAGTAATATTTCGCAGCACTACTGCGACTGCCATAACATCGGAACCTACTGCGGACAATTACGCATTGCATTGTTTAAAATGTGCATTAATTTGGTTGGAAAATCAGACTGGTTTTAAATTTTAGAAAGATTTGGAAGTGACAAAGAATGACTGCTCCGTCCAAATGAATATTTTGTCGGAGAAACTGCGTTCGAAAGACCTTGATTTGGAGCGATTGGGCTTGCGTAAAGAGTAAGTATGACCTTGACTCTTGTAGTTTTGTTTCATTTGTTTCCTCACATTGTGAGCACATAATTCATGACATCTTGGTATTCTTGTAGTTATGATATCATATTGACTCCCAAATGCCCTGTTCGGATGGTCAGATTGATGCATTGGTTCTAAGCCGTTGACATTGTGGTAATATCAGCTGTTTATCGATACCAGGCAGAAGTTAAAATGTTAATTTATGCTTAAGGTTAGATGAAGATCAGCACAAAGCCAAAATGAATGCAATGACGGAAAAAGAACACGACTCGCGTTGGCGCCGTTTGGAAAGGCAAAGGCTGCTTTACGAAATAGCCGACTGCCGAGCACAAGCTAAGCGTCTCGAATTTGTTATACAACAAACGGCAAAGTTGCACGGTACAGAATATATTCCCGTGAATTATTATGCTACTTACATATCGATTTGTAAATCCATCTCTACATGACTGGACCTACGATTTTGATATATTTGCATCATTCTTCCCCATACGACACCTTCGTAGCACCGTATATAGACTACATAGTTTTCGGGTCAACTAGTCTGATCACACCCGCACCAACAATACACTGTTTCTACATGATGTTAATCGAAAAAGATATAAGTAAATTATATTAGGAAACATATAAAATTGGAAGCAATGTCAAGATAAGTAAGCTATGAATCTGGCAATCCCTTTGATGATAATAGTTACTCCAGCTAGGAAAAAAGGGAAATGGTCCTCATCTCCTCAAGTAATTGTGATACATTTCTCTCTATAAAGTGTAAGAATATGAATTGATTTCTGCACACCGGCATATCATCCTCATCTGTGCGAAGTGATTCCTCCATCATAAGTTTGGCAGGATGAATTCTCTAGTGAATGCTTCCAATTATACCCGGTTTCTAGACGACATGCATTTTGTGTCAGCAGCGCCTCAAAAACGTCTTTCTCCGTTAATCCGTTCGTTGCGGAAACGAAGTCAAACTTGCGCGATGAGAGACCGAGTCAAGTCGGAGAGGAGACGGCTCAGGCGTGAGGTTAAAGTTCAAAACGAAACGATTAAACGGCTTGAGAGAGATCTCGCGAGGAAGTCTTTGGCTGTCGAAACCATGTACGGATTTATGACGAAGCAGGAAGGCTTTGTGGCGCAACAAAGACAAACGGGAACTGTCACCTGTCGGGAAGTAATGTCTTCTTACGAGTGAGTAGCCTACAGAATTGCATTATTTAAATTTCTTATCTGGAAATAATTGATATTCAGCAGTAATCTTGTTTCAGTATTCCGTTTATATCAGAAGTGGCCAACCTTTTTACTATTCTCGGCTGCATTTCGATTACTTATGTAGCCTACGGCCCCATTCGAGGGCATAATGGACTAACTGGACGGCAAATATTCATGTTAAACTGTCCTTGTCATTTCCAGTGAACTCCGGACTAATCTACTTTATTCATATCGGCTTAGTATTGTAACAATACAACGTATCTGCTCCTGGGGTAGAAGTATAGCTAACCAAAGTATTATAGGGTTAGCTGGCTGACTACTTAACCTGGAATCCTGTATCCTGGTGAGATCTTCTTAAGACACCAATATTACACAAGACATACGAATATATTTCAGACGTTGTTACAAGTAGGTTTAGCAAATGAGTCTACTGATTCGAGAGAATCAGTAGTTTTATACTAGAGGCAAATTACTCTAGAACAGGATGTCTCTCGGTTACGAGATATACACATTTCATGGTTGGACGATAACAGGGATCTCCTACACAACCCCTTCATTGAAAAGGAAACTTAATTAGTTAAATTAAGTGGAAAAGCCAATTACACAACCTTGTCAATATTGGCGTCTTAAGAAGATCTCACCTGGAATCCTGTATCCTGGTGAGATCTTCTTAAGACGCCAATATTACACAAGTCATACGAATATATTTCAGACGTTGTTACAAGTAGGTTTAGCAAATGAGTCTACTGATTCGAGAGAATCAGTAGTTTTATACTAGAGGCAAATTACTCTAGAACAGGATGTATCTCGGTTACGAGATATACACATTTCATGGTTGGACGATAACAGGGATCTCCTACAGTATAAGCACCAAAATTGCGAGAGCTCATGCTATGAATAGCTACTGAGATTCGCAATGGCGAAGCGCGAATTTTTTTTCAGATCCGCAAATGAATTTTATCATCAATATTTGTAGTTCCACTCTTCCACATATTACTATATGAAAGATTTATCCTTTCTTAGCCCATGTGATCAGATTCACCAGTATAGTTGATGAGGGGGAGTGTTCACAAAACTTTAGGGAAAGTTATAAATGATGATGCATCTTCGGGCGGCTAATTAGTTGCATGCTGACGTCCCATCAGGATTGTCAGTATACTGGAAAGATATTGGAATCGCCCAAACGTACTAGGAACAAAGTTCATTCTTGAGGAGCAACCGACTCCAAGTTGGCATTTTTAAAAGGACTCATGATTTTCCTCTGCTGTTCACATCTGTACTGACAGGCTCAGATTGCAAAGGGCGCTACTATATTACAATCAAAAATTGAAGTCACATTGAATCGCGCATAACGTGAAGAAAATTTCAAGACTGATTAAAATCTCTCAAAACTTCGGGGGTCAATTCGTAAATTCAATTTGCATGTCCTGTCCACGGCTGCCAACACATACGAATAGCATTACCTGTCGTACCTGCCACAGATTGCCCACCCTTGGTTTATTTACTAGATACAAACGAACATCGTAAGGCTATACATTGCATGATAAATATATAATCACCATAATATGGTACGATATGTGGCATGTGGTATTGTAGGTTTCAAGTCAGGTGCAAGGTCAACTGCAGCAGCTATGACCAAATAACGGCTTGCAATTCTGCCATCGGACAACACCTGCATAACCCCGAACATGCCAAATATCAATATATATAGCAATCAGTCTTCCATACTCTACTAGGAATCGAATCATCCTGCCTCTCGACTTTCCATAGCCCTACTAATGTACAGCGTTTTGTTTTAGCGCATCTGCCGAATCGCCTCAAGCTCTATCGCAAGCTGACAATGAATTGGAGATAATAAATGACACCCACTGTTACTACGCTATCAACGAATCAGCGTCAAACAGCCGGCCGTCGATAAACATCGCGATAACTTCAGTCTATCAAGCCCCGCGTAAATTTTCTGTGGAAATCGAGAATCCGCAGAGGTTACGAGCTCACTTTGCTGGCAACAGCACGTGCGATCAAGGCGCGGTGGTTACACAAGATTCATACGTCCGTGTCGCCCGCGCGTCGAATACCTTTCGAAGGGAGCTTCGTTCGAGGAAAAGAGAGTTGGACGAAATGAAGGCGATTTTCGTTGCTGGGAACCGGTCTCTGACGATTGCCAAGAGGCAGAAAGAAAACGTGAAAGGGAGGCTGGTCGAAGCGAAGAAAGAGCTGAAACAGCTCCGTCGAGAGAAGGCTGAGCTGAACGTCAGGCTGCGGAATGTCACTGAGGAATTGAGAAAGGTTTGAACGACTAATATGATACGATTTTATTATTAAAAATTATCACGCAAGACTCATACGAATGCCTTTCACTATCTGAAGAGACTCTTTGAGATACAGAACTACAATATCCTATTGAATGAAATATTCATATTGAGATAAACCCGTATATTTTCAGCTGACACAATTCAGGAGTAATCGCCAGCAATTACTAGAAAATTAGAATAATGGACACTAACAGGTGTTTTAAGCTCAAGCCTTTTAGTATGTAATTTTAGTTTTCTTCATCGCGTACAAAGTTTTGCTGTACTTGACTTGCAGAGGATCTTTTCAAGTCATTATGAAACTTTCAAGTACCTGTAGAAAGTCCTTGTATGGGAGGGGCAAATTGAGATTTTGGTTGTGGTTTAGGACAACTGAAAGTCTACTGAACAATGTGAGTGAGATTTCGAGCTATGATTTTGTATAATCACAATTTCATTCAGAATTGCACTGAGATTTTGCAATGTCCTTGAATTCTGGCGCGAGTTTTCAATGAAATTTCAACCGTCACAAGATGTGATGTCATTTGGAAATAATGTCAAACAAATACGATATTCACAAATGTCTCTTAGCGGTACACACTTTACTTTCAGAAATCGTCGATGAAGTATTGCATGCAGTCGGCGTTTGCCAGCGAACTCGCCCGTGTCAACAACACCAAACTCTACAAAGTCGCAGACAAAATGGCAAAAAAAGTCACCCAAGCGAGCAAGAGAGCCTGGCTGAATTTACAGAGAATGATAGGAAAGTATTCTCACAACGATGGCGAAAAACAAAGAAGAAAGCACACTACAGTCAAGTTTTCCGTCAGAGACTACAAAGACAGAGCTGTTCGTGGAAACAAAAATAATCGTAACACTCCAAAGCATCACAAAACGCAAAAGAAATCAACCAAATATAACGTTGACGATGACAAATTTGGTCGAGAGTTTAGTCGCAATTCAAAAACAAAGAAATCAAGACACTGGCACGAGAAAAGACAAAGGTCAGCTAAAGAAAGTCAAAATTCAGCAGGAAAAGGTCGAGGGTCAGCAAAAAAAGAGAGGTCCGGGTACCGTGACTTAGTCGCTCGTCATTTGGCGCCGGTATACAACCAGTGGGAGAGAGTCTACCGAGACGTGAGAAGTAAAGTCGCAAAGAAGTCTTTGCGAGACGTTTGGGATTCTCTTCTGGAATCGGACGAAGAGGAAGGCAAGGGTGAGTGGGTTTTGGAATGAAGCGATTATTCGCGTAGGTTTGGAATTTGTTCTACGTAAATAATTATCCAGTGATGGTCAAAGTTGTCATCGTTGGTACATAATTAGAAGTAACTGATGTAAAGAAGTTGAAGTTACAATTTCCTTTTCAAAAAGTAAATGTTCCAGGTCTAGTTTTGGCCAAAAAACTGAAAACTGAAGTAGCAGTCCGATATCATATCTACCTGAGTAATAGAGAAAAGAGAAACCTACCGAGTTTTTCGAAAACGTAGATGACCTTTACTGATCACATCTGTGATGATTACATCCGGAGTAATGAATTATGTCAGTCAATGCACACTTTCGCGCCAATGCTTCTTCGGATAACCGATCGAACCAATAGCTGCAGTAACGCACCTCAATAAAAAAAGAAACTACTGCTACATGCTACATCTGAATATATTTTTGGAAATATCGAGTGCGAATATCCTATTTCTTGTCAACGCAAGGTATATTGTCCACGGTGTCAATTCGACCTGTCGTTCATGTTTAAAACTTGGATGTAGGTGCGTCATGTACTAATTCAGACATCCATGCTCAATTCCATAGTCTCGAACCGTACACCGCTGATCCTTCACTGTGTCTTGCATGGTAATATCCTATGCCTTTTTATTACCACGTTAACCATTGAGCAGTACGTCTGACATTGGGAAATGAATGTCTCACAAAACTTGCGAGCTGCTTTTCTATGGTTAACTTGTAATGTCGGTCGGTATGAGTTGTATGTGCATGTTTTTGAAAGAAAGTCTATCCATAATTGCAGGGTGGCGAGTATCCAAGAAATAGTAATGTAGAGTTGCTACAATGTCTTAATAAGTTTCTATATGTTTAGACATGGAACAGCCAGAGCAAGGAATCTTCGATTGGGATTGGCAGTCTTGTGAGTTGAACACAGTTCTATGTTCCTTGTAAAAATGGCTGAAAACAGTACTATTTGTCAATGCCATGCTTTTGACGTTCATGGCAGGTTCAATAAATGATTTATTATGTCATGGAATCTGTAACAATGGCTTGCTTTCAGATGAAAACTTGACCGCATTTCTGCAACCCATTCTTCCCAACGGCGCGCTGTCTTACTGGGATGATAGCAACTCGAATCAGCAAAAGCCGGGTTTGGTGAAAAAGCGAAGTGGCGACGATATTCCCGGTGATTTAGAGTTCTTTTATTTCATCTTGTAATTAAGATAGAGGTCTGACAAGTGCTGAAGCAGTTTCAAAAAGTAGATTTGGTTCAGGGGCTGACTATTGATATATTTCTTATATCTTACAGGAGGCCCGAATGCGACCATTCTAGTTTATTTTGTGCCCAAGCATACCGCCATAAGATAGATGCTGTATCTTTTGTAATTGTAATTATAATTGTAATCATAAATGACGGTTCAGAATATAAAGACTCGAAGGACTCGGAATGGTTTGACCACAGATCCCAACAGCGAGAAACGATTCGTAAACAGAACCTCGACGCCCCGTTGTCGGAAGAGGAATTCGATTGGTTCTTGCAAATGTTCGAAGAACGCGAGAAACTACGCCAGTCTAAGGACGGCAAGTACCCGAAATCGGACCCAGATGACAGGGAAGTGGACTGGTTCCTGAAAATGTTCGAGGCCCGGGCCAGGTTGCGATTTCGGAACGAAGATCGGGAGATGAATTGGCACGAGAAAATGACGACCGCACGTGAGGCGAGAAAAATGAGAGAAAAGACGACCGATTGGTACACGGGTATGGTCAAGGGGAGAGAGGCTTTGCGTAGGAACAAGAAGAAGAACTGGTACAGCGTAATGGCGGAGGGTCGGGAAAAACTGAGACGTGAAGCATTCAACGGGTGAGCATTATTTAACTATCTGGTTTTTCCGAAAATTTTGCTTCACTTTTCAAGACTGTAAAACACGACCTCAATGGGATGCGAAATCAACAAGTAATATATTGTTGGATTGTTGAGAGGGTCAGACTACGTGTTCAAGGTGAAACGCTCTGCCCTGTTTTGATAGTATCGATCAAAATAGTCGAGCAAAGCGGTCACTCATGGCTTGTTTGAAAGAAGATATCTCTCTCGCTGTGAATAGCACACACTTATGGACCTGCATTCGATTATACGAAACCTACTGATTTCTTGTAGATTTTCCGTTTCATATCTGTCTCCGTTTTCAGAGATGCCGTCTGCCAAGCTCCAAAAGTCACACTGGGATAAGCCGATGAAGAATTACAAATTATTCCTGTCAACATTTGTGTTCAATATTTGGTTAAGAAGGTAGACCTTGTCAGTGGGACTCACCCGAGGTCTTTTCTCATTAATAAGTCTTGTTAGATCCGCCCTGTGGACATAAACCCATAAAATATCATCTGGAATGTTCTGCATTATATGGGTAGTGTGATGGCATGTTTGTCCTCGTATTTGTCTTCAATATTAGCATACACTTTTGCACACAGCCTTTTGGTCACTTATCTGCCACATGTATTTTCACTTGACTTTGGGTTATCTGCATAAGCGACTTTCCCGGTATGTAGTTAGTTTTGTGAATGTCATTGAACTCTTTGCACTGTTGTCGTCGAGATACCCAATGAAGTGTTGTAGTCTGTAAGAGTGATTTTCATTGCATGTATTCTACTACTTATACTCAGGTTCATAAAATATCCGTTGTCCTCCACCATGGCAGCTTTCAATGTTTGTGGTTTGTGTCAGTGAGTAATCCTTTCATTGAGAAACAGGGCTTGATATTTTTTCTGTATGTCTTCCTGTTTAAAACTGTGTGTTTCTATTATATCGTCGTTGACATGTAGGCTAACAACCCTATCGTCCTGTGGTATGCTGTATATTTTTCTTTTGGATGGGAGTAAAATAGTAGCTCGTTTTCAACTTTACTCATCTCTTGGTGAATTTATTTCTATCTTCGTCTGGCTGGTTATACGGAGCCTAGTGCAATGTAAACTATTAGCTGTATTGCTACAAGACTTCAATAAAAGTATGTCATCTTAGTGAGTTGTCTCGACATCACATGTTAGGGGCTTCGCAGGTGGGTTTTGAATGAACATGGTTGTTCTTCATTTCAAAACTTGACAATATTACAAAACCATGGCAGCTAGAAATCATCATGAAAGAGTACGATTCGGAGTATATACTTGATCGACATATTGATCATGATTGCATCGTAAACTAGTGCTTCTCCGTATCGACGTAAGCCAGTGTTGGGATCAAGTCACTGTCTCCGGGTCACGAGTCATTGCACATTTTGACTCGAGTCGAATCATGAATCCATTTTCTGAGGTGACTCGAGTCAAGAGTTTTAGAGGTGAGTCAAGTTGGCTTTTCGAAGTATGAGGACTGAGGAGTGGTCAGTAACGAAGTACTTCTACATTATCGAAGTACTCAAATAGTTTTCCTTTACTTCTGGTACTTACTCAAGTAGACCTGATTTTCGCTACTACTACTTCGTAATATTTTGGGATCTACTTCATTTTCGCTATTTTCAGTTTGTCAAGTAGAAGTAGTTCAATCTTCCAATCAGGAAGATAGCCTGAGGAATTCCGGGACTGTTTTCACGGAATAACAAAATTAAATTTTCATATAAGTTTAGTAAATCCCAGAATTTTCGTCGCGCGCAGTGCTGGATACGGAGTGACCAGTATGATTTCACGAAATTATCGGTGGATCTAATTTGGGTGGAGGGTTGGCGTGGTTCCGTTCACACCACATTGTCGCCCTTCGTCCATATCAAATAATTCATCTTAGTATATATGGCTCATCATAACGTTTGAAACCGATGTTTCGCAATCTAGCATTTACTTGGCATATCGTAATCTAGCATGTCTATGGCGTGTCCAAATCTGGAAAAGTGGACTCTGACTTTTTTTTTAGTTTTAGAGCTGTTTTAGCATACCACCTTTGAACCTTTCTGGACTAAAAACATGAAATACATGTTCTGCTTTTAGAAGCAGTATTTATATTTCACTTTCAATTCCCGGTATCATACACTTTGAGTTATAATTATTATCAGTTCTTTTGTCTGGATAACATACATGTTGAAGTATAAGAGCAAGTGTAGTGATGCCTTTAATTTCTGGAAATAAAGCTACACAATATGGCATTTTTACGGTCCACCATATTTTTTATCAACGTTTACTAATCGCGCAAAGTGTTTACACCGTATCCTATACAACATCTCCGTGTTGCTCTTCGACTAAACTACGGGCCTTATAATATGGGGAATGGCACCATACCAAGCTATTTTCTAAAACGTGCTGTTCGAGAAAACAGAGGATTAGCATCGCATTTCCATATCAATACTATCATTTTCATCCCATGATGTGGACGAATGCTATGCTACTAATGCTACTAATGCTATCGAAAATTGGATACCAGCTGGTATGCATCAATATGAATCAAGCTCGTCACCTATCGCATAGCTCAATTTGCACCTTTTTACAATCCATGTGAACGAATTAGGATCGTTTTCATAACTACTTACTTACTTGAGTACTTTTAAAGTCAGTCAATTCTACTTCTACTTCAAGTAGTTTTAGGTTGCTTATGGAAGAAGTACTTCGACTCGTACTTGAGTTGATATTTTCGTCGCTACTTCTACTTGAGTAGATTTCTTGACTACTTTGACCACCTCTGGGAGTGATTACGTCACTACATTTTGCTAGCTGTGAGTGGTCATTGATTTTGAACCGATGAACGAATATCAAGTTAAAAAGGCGCTGAATCGCTGACATATACGTAGAACTGCTTAACTACGTAGCTAATTCCATAGCCTCAGTTTATAGTTACCAGCCAAAATAGAGAAACGAATTGATAAGATGCAATACATCACCCATTTACAAGTTGATATGATAAAATTCGAGTCTGCGGCAATGATTGAGGACTATATAAGCTATATTCGGATTCAATCTCAATAAAACAAGAGGTTTGGTTAAGGTAAGAACAGAGAACAGAAATGGATATTTTGCTATTAAATTACTTTACGATACAGTTTACGACAACATAAGCTGTAAGCTGCGATCACTTCGTTTGCGGTCAATTTATTTGTGAGAGAACAATGGAGGCTCCGTAAAACGAATGATCATTGAATGATTGATCGCTCTCGCGGGTCACACCAGCGTTTCGCGAACAATCCGAACATATGCAAGACGCAGCGATTTTTATCGACACCGATTACTTGATGACTCAAAATTGACTCGAGAATTTTGCTCCTGGTCATGAGTCAATCCGTATTTCTCATACGCCGAGTCAAGTCATTTTAGCAAAGTAACTCGAGCCATCCCAACACTGACTTAGCACTAATTCTTAGACAAAAGGTAATAGTCGTTACTATACAATATTGTCATGAAACAGTTTATTCAATTCCAGTTTTAAAGTTCGGATGAATGTGAACTTAAATTAGTGGCTACTTACTATCAAGAAAACAGTAGTACGAAAACAGAAATTTGTGGAAATTTTATTGCAACTTGAGATTAATACCAAAACAGTTCACTAGAAATAATCATGTGTGGGAATTGACGATATGTTTCATTACATTCGTAGGCACGTTAGACCCACACAGTACAACAGCTACGTTTTTCCCGGCATATTCCTTGCTAACCTTGAGAAAACACGCCAAAGCACACCCAGCGGCGCCTTCCACAATCTGCAATGGGAATACAAATGTCGAAGACTGTTGGGGCAGGGAATATGATTAATGCTCAAATATACCTGATGATGAACGTCTAACAGTAAAAACATTGCGGCTGATATCTCCTTCTCAGTGACGTTCACCCACCGGTCAATATTTCTTTGGCAAACGGGAAACGTCACGGTAGGAATTTCAATGTTACCTAGAAAGACATAGTTAAATGCACAACAATCTCATGATTTATAGATGAGCGTAGGTGGGGTGTACATATTCAGAGTACCAAGTGGGATTTGTCTTTACTTGCACTACTTACTAAATTAGTGATGTTTTCAGCTGTTCTCCCGCTTTAGTCTTTGAAGCTAAATTATTTTTTACACATATAAAATTAGTTTGAATCATTTTGCCTCGTGAAATTGTCACAACAACCCGGCTAAATAGCCCCTGTATCACAGCAACTGGATATTTCAAATAGAGTGCATTTATTTGGTGCACCTATTAGTCATTTTGCACGTCTTTCAATATCAAATTTAGCCGACTTCTGAATGACCACGAAAACGAAATCTACTCTTTGTAACTAGATACTCGAGTACTTTTCGAAACTTTAAAATCCTGCTACATTAGGGCATATTTTAGAAAATCGCCATTTCTACTTGACATTAAGTAGTATTTCGCAGTATTACTGATCCTAGAGTAGCAATGTTGACTACTTGGACCACCCCCACGGTCAGTTTACTGGATTTAAAACAATTCACACTGAAAGCATTTGCCTCTGCCTGCAGAGTTTGAATTCAAGACAGAATTTAAGCCATAACTTCAGAATATTACCAGCAGAGCCATCCGATAAAGTGTCTTCATTGACAATATCAAATTGCTTTCCCGCTTTAACTGACTGCTCCATACAATTTGAATTAACCGGACTGCACCCGATCACCTAAATTCGAATAATATATTCTGTAAAAAAGAATGCAGTATGCTACCGAAAACTGATTGACTTTCCATTGAATGAATCACATACCTGTATGCTTGGGTTACAATGCTTCAGATAAGCAGATACACCTCCTATAAGACCACCGCCCCCAACCGTTACGAATACAGCATCAAGGTCTTTGCAGTCTTCAAGCATTTCAACACTGTATAAAACACAGGAGTAAAGCGATTGTATTTTTCACTCATAATAGCAGCTTATGTCCATTTCACACATTTTGAGAAAATCTTAAAGTTTACATTTTCTTTCGGCCCTATCTTGGCTATGGTTCACTCAGAGACAATGTGACAAACATGACCATGACCAAGACATAAAAAAAATTAAAATTTCATAAAAACTTGATTTTCTAAAAATTTGAAACATGGATCCAAAAATATGGAAAATGGACATAAGCTACTTTGATTCCAGAGTGATGGTAAGTTCATATTAATATTAAATATCAACTTTATTCCACTCCAAGTTTTTCGGCTGGCTCTCATTCGGAGCGAATGACAGTAAATGCAATTAACCAAATTCAAAAGATAGAAATGATAGTTAAGAATAAATGAACAAATGCCCCCTCAAAATACAAAACCGTTTTGCATGGCACGAATGAGCTGTTTTTTTTTCAGACACATACCTATTAGTGAAGAGCGGATCGACAAATTCTCTGGTCCTACTCCTATCCTGTTTTTTAAACCTTTGGTCCTACTCCAGTCAGACTCCTAGGCCGGATTCTAGAAATGACCGTGATCCGGTCCGAAAAACTCCGGTAATAATTATCTACTCGGAGGATGGTGTTGAATATTGATCGAAACAATGCAAACGGGAAATTAAAAACTCGGAGATCAAACCCAACCCTTATCTGAAGTACTTATGCCAAGTTGGACTTAGCATGTGGTTTATTTCCTTGAACGTTTCACTTTAACTATTGATTCTTAGTAAAAGTACTGATCCGGCTCCGGCCCAAAATGATAAAATCCGGCTGGATATCCAATCTGGCTCCAGTCCATGCTCCGCCCTCGTACCTATACCAGTTACACTAGTGACATCGCTTATATTCAATTCAGAAATTCAGTCGCTCAATCAATTTTTATCAGAAAATTGATATCGCTCAATCACAATTCCCATTACCAAGACAATCCACAAGTAACTCACGCCAAAGTCCCTTGTCCAGCCATAACGTCAGCATCGTTATAAGGTGAGATGTACACTCCATTTTCTTCCTGGTTTAAGAGTATGTCAAGGGTTATTCATGAAACATTTGATTTCATTGCAAATTGGGAAAGCCCTTGTGTAGATTGATTCAAGTCCAGACTAGCCGGAGGTGCTCCTTACATCGTCACGATCAACAAAGCCACTAATGGTAGATCTCAGTTTGATAATAATGAAACGATAATTATTCATAGAGAAAGTAATGAGCTTTTTTCTACAGCCAGCAAGGAGCGCTAGACTCATCAATCGGAGTTGTCGACATCAGGAAAATTATAGCACGCTGATAAAGTGGGAGCATCTCTGCACTAAGCGATAGGTTGGAGTGATGTGCTAGGTCTAAAAATTTGAAATTTCGAATTCACTCACTTTTGCAGCACGCTGAGATTCAAGCTCTGTAAGTACGCAGTCGGAGCCGAACTTTCTCAATTCAGCTCCCCGCAATAAAAGACTTTTTTCTTTGGCTTCGGAGCAATTTTCCGTAACGTAGACAACAGCACCTTTTCCTAATGTCTTCAGTGCCAAAGTCTGAAGAGAATCTGGTGGAAATTTATACGACTAGTGATGTAGTTTAATCCAACGTCATACCATCGCAAGGCCGTGATTTCCTGATGACGCCGTAAAAAACTTGGCGTCTTTGAAGTGTTGCGTATTGCGTTCCGAGTACTTCAAAACCTTGTTGAAAGCTCCGCGAACTTTGAAAGACCCGGTGATTTGCTGCGACTCTACATAAATATCCAATTCGATATTAAATCCTCGTGGTAAGAGGGACCAGACTGACTTATTGCAAACTCGCCATAAAAGTGCAACTGGGGGTTGCAGAGTTTATTCAACTCGAGGGGTTCACTTAACAAGTGGGATTTAATTCACTGCCATATGGACTTATGAAAGCCAGGTCAGTAGAAAGGCAGTAACAGGACTTTGACAGTCCCTCGCTTCCGAAAAAAGCTTTCCTGGAACCCTCATATATGGTGTTTCCCCAAACTTCCAGACTAATTTTATTCTACCCGTATTAACATCACAAGTGTTTATGCACACGATCCACAAAATTACGTACATACATAGCCTGCAACTGTACAACCGATCCATACACAAGCTAAATGCAGTATGTTAATAAGTGTCACATATAGGCAATACATAGTCAGTAATTCTACTTTGTCTTATTATTTTTCAATGAATGACTTTCACAGCCTGAGGCAAAATCAGTTACCTTACTCGTTAATTTTGAAGCGTTGAAAAGTACAGAGGATAGTTGCGGCAGTCATTTGTTTCAGCTGCAATTTCATCAAAGCCTGTGTTTTTGACTGCACACTCAACAGCGTCACATGTGACGATGGTAGGTACAATTGAGTGAACAATAACGACAGTCAATGCATGCACAAAATTTTTTGCCCATCATTCCAAAATCGTTATTGGGCGCCTAGTGGCTGGTTCATATTTAAATTTAAGTCTTCAAATTTAGGATTTTGATATGGAATCCAGATAATAGACCTTCCGCTTTCCAGTAATTTTCAATGACTAAGACAGCTTGTCCTGTTCCTGCATATTAGGCAAAATTATAGGGGTAGTGCTGCCATATGGAAATCAAAAAATCTTGTGACAGTGATGGCCCAAAATACCATGTTTTATGTTGATTTACAAAATAATTTGGCACTTCTTCGTTATTCCCCACACATCCAGAAGTGATCACCATGAAACCAATAAATGATTTCCATGAACATGTGAAAATTTATAAACGTCAAAATAAATTGTTTTTCGCGCTGGGATTAGCGCCAGGGGAATATTAGGGTCGTGGGAAGGGAATATTGGGGTCGGAGATATTAGGGTTGGGAAAGGGGGTATTAGGGTGGGTTAGGGTCAAGGTTGCGATATCCTAAGACTAGGGTTGCGGGTGCTAGGGTAGGTTAGGGTCAAGGTTGAGGTGGGATATCCCGAGATTAGGGTTAAATTTGGCGTCAGGGTATCCCAAGATTAGGGTTTGGAATATTGTAATCTTCACCCCCAACCCTAATCTTAGGATATCCTAACCCACCCTAATATCTCCGCAAAACCTAATCTTAGGATATCCTAACCTAACCCTAATGCACCCTAATATCTCCCGACCCTAATTTTCGGATATCCTAATATCCCCCTCCCCTATCCCACCCCAATGCGAAAAACAATTCATTTTGACGTTTATAAATTTTTCTGTTCATGTTCATGGAGAAACATTTATTGGTGTCATGGGGATCATTTTTTCGATGTGTGGGGAATAACGAAGAAGTGCCAATAATTTTGGGTCCTTTCAATTAGGGAGTTTAGGATGCGGCCTTTAAGACCCTGGTGTTACGACGAGTGACTACTGACTAATGTATCATTGCAGTTCCAGACACTTGGCTAAATGTACCATTTATGGTATATAATTCTGCCTTCAAGGTCATGCATTACTTTACCAAGAAAAATCATTTGAAATCATTATTTACCAAGATATCAAGTAATATATGACTGATGGCTGCAGATCGTATGTTCTACTGTGCAATATCGTATCTCTGTCTCTATCACGTGCGCTACCAGTAAGCCTCACCCATTTTAAGAAACACATTCGCATCCGTGACTTTCGATAGTTGAATTGATGGCCGAAGGGGCGTTCGATACACATAATTCTTGATACGAGCAGACGCCTTCTCAACCTCTTTCGACAGTGCGATGTTTGATAGATCAGCCTCCATAATTTTGCAAGACTTGCTGCAATATCTCGGATGTCGGGAAGTCACTGCGGCAATCCAAGACGCGAAGTTAAACCACTGAGCTTAGTGAGCGCAAAATATATGTGCTTTCACGCTTGAGCGACAAAGGTACCAACATGCTACATCAGAGCTACACTCGGTATTAGTATCAGTATAAGTCTTTTGTCCCATTAATTTCATCAATTCAAAACTACAAAAGATTGCGAAACAATATTTACATAAAAAGGAGTCAAAACCACCGCTCCATCAAGTATGCCGGACCTGCAGTGTGGAACAACATCCCGCCGGCTATCAGACAGACGTCGAGCATGCCCAGTCTACATTCAAATAAAAATATAAGCAATTTCTACTGAATGAATACTAGTATGCCGTCTGCCCTCAAGATTACTGGACCACATATCGAGACATATCGACCCCGCCAGCCGGCAGCATTAATTTTTGTAGCTATTACTTTTATGTTATCCTTCCAGTGTACCTGTACAGTGTACACTGTACATGTACACTTGTACAGCAGTGGTCGAGAACCTATGACTCGCGAGCCATATATGGCTCTTTTGTGCACAAGATATGGCTCTTGGACATATTTTTAATTTTGTACTTAATTTTATCGATATTGCAACAAATTATTACTAAATTTTCTTAACGGCCAGAATAATTATTCTCGTGGCAGCATAAGCATGCATTTGAGGGGTCAAAGCAGTGACCTATCCATGATTAAGGGCTCTGACCCCTTTACAAAATCCTAAGATTTAAGTTGCTGTAGCGCCAGCGACCAATATCCTTTGCGAACGTGATGTACCAGGCATCGCGCGCAGCGTATTCTTGGATTGCACCATGCGTTGGTTGGTTGATCAAGAGAAAAGCAGACCTGGGGATTGGGGACACCTTTATGCTAGTTGTCAAATATACATTGTCTGCCTGATCTATGCCGAAAAATCAACTGCCTTGGAAGTGACATTTCAATTACAAATCCAAATTACAAACAACGCCATCGCCATCCACGTCCAAATTGATAAGGAGCTTTCTAGTACTGCCATTAAAATGTAGGCGTGTAGTGGTGTGCAGTGACGTGCGGTCCAATGAGGCAGGTGAGGCACTGCCTCACCTGTCGTCAGGGTGAGTAAGTGAAAATTGTGACAGCCCTCGATGAGTCGATGATTATTGATATTTTACATCGATGTTCATAGATAACTAAATTTGAACATTTTTTCACCCAACATCATCAATTTGCATAATTATTATTCAAAAACACAGCGCGAAATGAGAGGTGAGGCACCGGTGAGGCACGGTCGCGTCGTCCCGCTTTATGATAGACCATGCCATCGCAGAGAGACAATAGCCAGGTTAGGCACAAACGAATCTGCCTCCTGAACTATTCGCTAACAATTGGACAATCGGAGCACAGTGAAAAGCGCTATCGATTTCGGAATCCAACAGTCTTGTAGGAATTATATAGTAGCGACGGCCAATACGTAATGCAGAACAAATACATTCCCTTACTTATGTAGATGTTATGTATTTTCCATCCATAGCTACGTTAAATTGGTATGTGATAGCTGTACTTACATAGCCTGCGTTGTCGTTGTTTGTGGTCAGTGGTGCCACTACTAGTGTTTGTTACACTAGATCTAGTGTATTTTGACTTGACCCAGCGTCAAGTAGTGTATTTTCTTTCAAAAGTCAGGAAATCTAGTGTTTTTTTACTGAAAAAGTATTTGTAAATAAGGATGCTATTTTTATGTGCTTCGAATAATTTATACCGTTACTTGCAGAGATAGTAATTATTATTCGTCTAATGGTCTAAACTTGCCCATTTAGCACAATAGCGACTATTCGTCTATGTAGCCTATTGTAGAATGTGGAATTGCAACGGCTATCCGTGTGTAAAGAACATGCTCTCTATACCCGCTGCTGTTGTTATTCACATTTTAGGTCTCTTTATCACGTACTCAGGAATTTTCAATGATGACGTAACAATTGATTGACATGTATGGCTCTTTTGGAGTTAAATTGGAAAATATATAGGGCTGACATAGCTCTTCAGACGAAAAAGGTTCCCGACCACTGCTGTACAGTGTGCATGTGGATGCCTCTGATTTACATGCTATAGGCCAGGGGCGTGCAACTTCTCCAGTCGGCGGGCCGGATATAGGGAAATTAAGTACTTGGCGGGTAGGGTTCTGGTTTAAATCAGGCTGATTTAAATCAGTGTGATTTAAATCAGGTTTTTTTTCCTTGATTTTTGATTTTAATTTCACCATTTTGATTTTAATGATTTTTTTGATTTTTTCAAATTTTCTGACGAGATGCGTGAATGTGGTTTATTATCGGACAATCATGTGCGTTTTATATAAATCGGACGTAGTATTTCGTGACCGGCACCATTATGGTTCAGCTATTTAACAGACAGGCGGGAAAAAAGCAAAGAGCGGTAGTCAATCAATATGTTAGTGTTTTTGCTGTGGATAGTTAGTTGTCTACGACATGCTGCTGCTATTTCCGAGACACTCGTGCGATACCGAAAAGGAAGCGCAATCCGGAGTTTCTATCGAAAGATTCCCTAATCTCTGATGCCTGAGCGTTGCAAAAATCAGTCTGCAGGTATTTTGGGCTGGAGCGATGGGCCAACTAGCTGTGGAATGTGAACACAAGTAAGATACCATGTCATTATGTCTGATTCATATTTATGTATAGCTGCTTGAATACTGGTTATGGATTGAAATAGAAAGGAATCTGTGTGTACCGTAAACAGGAACGCATACCGTAAAACACCATGTCCCTAGATATATCAGAACACGCGCATGACGTTCGGTGAAAATCTCACCCTTGACTCATCCCCTCAAGCTCGATGCTGAGCAATCAAAGGCCATGACTTTTGCCATTGGCAAACATCTATTGGGTAATCCCGCTTGTATATGTTAACCAAAAATATGGTAGCACGTAAGATTGCCATTTACGTTTAATTTTACTGCAGAAAAAGAGAATACGGCACTTGGTTTTTGACTTAAACATGCATGCTGTGCTCAGAACAAGCAAGCTCCAATTACATAGAATAACTTTAAGCAATGACAGCGACATGATAGCGACATCAAAACATATAGAAAGAAAAGATTTAGACCAGTGGTTTCAAAACTTTTTCTGACTAATCGCATGTCTGAATTAAAAATCTTGCATTTTTGCAGCCATCTCTGGACAATACCTCTGCTGCCCTTCTTTTATCAAGCTGGATGTGGCTCAAGCTCGAGATTAAAAAGACTATTGCTCTTTGTGCGGACGATAAAGTCTAATGTTGTCAAAGATGCAGCTATAAGAGCATTAACTCATGTCGGGGACCATCATTTAGTTTCATGGATTCTAGATCCTCGAGTTAGAGGATGTAGCTTGGACAATGGACATTAATCGCAAAAGAGTTGTTCGAGACCCGGCAAAATGATTATTTTCAAAGATGGAGCCAAAATGCAATGATTAGTCTGCTGGTAACCTATAATCGAACAATGAATTGGATTGATTATGATTGTAAATTGGTGAGTATATTTGTGTACACTCCACACACACTGAATGTCCCTTATCTTCCCTTGATTTTTAGGAATTTTCGATTCGGAATCGAGTATCTCGGTACCATATCTAATTCATCGGCCAGCATTATTCTGGATGGATCATGCCAGTGTTCTCCAAAGCTTTCAAGACTCACCTTTCGTCCGTTGCACATGCTGCATCTTGTGAGGGGCATCAGTCATGTGCAGCCGCAACTGCAAACAAGAGTCGTGATTGCCTGCCACAGGCAAATCTTGAAGTGATTCTGCGAGTGAAAGATCACTTCATGGACTATGGTACTAACAAAGCAGATAGAGAGTTCAGGAAGATCAACAGTTTGCTGGCAGAGACCAATCCATCAATCAAGATGAAGATGCAACTAAAATGGATGGTCCCGAAATAAATCAACATGTTCCTCGCTACTAGAACAGATCAGTAATGATTAGGGCAATTTTTTTTTGACATGTCAAAAAAAGTCAAAATTAGGTCAGAATTGTAGCGTTAGGTCAAAATTTGTCAAAATTGTTTAATAAGTCAAACATTTTTGGACCTCTGCATTTCATTTGTATCGTAGATTTTGCGCTATCGGTGAACTTATCATTTGATATTTTACAGCTTGTAGCCTACTTTATAGGCCTACCGTTGTAAACGGACCATCGTCTGCTCATTGTGAATCACAAATGGTCAAATGAAACAAATAGTGACATGATTTTATGGTCAACGTACCGCAATATCCTAGCTGAAGCAAGACGGCTTGGACATTGCATGGTTCTTATATCAAGAAGCGCAAGCTGAAAAATTGTGATATAGACAACATTGTCAGAATGAAGCAACACGGTTTGTCACCAGCAGTGTGCACACAACTTGAGTGTTGTCAGCCAACAAATGCTGCTGTTGAACGTTCTTTCTCCGTTTTTGGCAAGCTACGTAGTAAGGACAGACACTTTCTACCCGAGAATGTAGGAAAGGATCTTTCGTTGTACTACAACAAATTTTAATTATTTCCACCAGAATACGTAATGTAACTACTGGAATTCTTCATAGGGCCAGATTTATTTAAAATACTAGTTTTTCATGTAAAAATCTGTCCGTTTTTGAGCCAAAAACGTTTTTTCAGGCCAATCTACTTTGTAAGAACAGACAGTTCCAACCAGAAATGAAGATAAGTAGTACAATTTTAACATTATATGCGAAAACACCTAATTTGCATACGTGAGGTCAAAATTTGGTCAAATTTCAGTTTTTTTAGGTCAAAAAAGGTCAAAATTTAGATTTTTTAGGTCAAAATCTTCCGTTTTTTAGGTCAAAAAAAAATTGCCCTAGTAATGATTCTAACGACCCATCATTACCACATAGGTTAAATGTTTTCAGCTATGTGGGTGATGATTCACAGCCCCACATTATGAAAGTTTAAGCGTCATCCTTCGTCACCTTGATTGACAGTGTCGTCATTCATCATTATCATCATTATGAGTACATTATGAGTAAAAAAACCCAAAAAATCAAAAAAATCATGATTTGAATTAATTATTCGATTAAAATCGATTTTAATCAGAGGCAAAATGCTTTAAACCGGAACCCTATTGGCGGGACGGATTGCTGAATCGATACATTATTCGCCCATTTATCAACATATACAATATACATACAAGCTGTAAATCGTATTTAATGAATGTATTTTAACGACATCAATGTCACTTCAAAGCCGCTTCTCTCCGATAATGACGGAAACAATGTGGATTTGAGAACAGCATTGTCATACAGGCGCCGCCATGTCTGCTTCTCTCTCATCAATCACCACACGGTGCAATCCCTAATTAAGATTTCAACGCGTTCGATAAGTCCGTTACCCCAAATTTACCAGGATATCAATTCATTAGGGCTAAGTAGGTGACGAGATAGCGTCGTTGTTCAACTATGTGGCCTATTTTATCTCGATATTGAATTCATGCGGAACGCGGCTTCTACGACATCTGAAAAGTGGCCCGCGACCCGTTTTGAGTTGGCGATCCCTGGCATAAGCGATGCCTTACAAAAGCCTAGAAGTGTGTCGTGCTACTAGTCAGCGGCTACGGAATCAAAAATAAGAAATATCGGCGTGGTGTAAATGACCATTGTAGTCGACAAACACCAAGCTTACCACAAACGATATTAGGGTTGAGTACATCATAAATGCCGATAATGCAAGTCTTGCCGCTTCGACGAACTTACGAGTAAGCTCCACTCTCGCACGCTGCGCAGTGCGCATACATGTATATTGTATATAATACCATACAGTCACTAAAATTTGACGTAGTAAGCAAGTAGCGGGTAATCCCGGCAGACTGTAGCCGCGGGCCTCATTATCATATCAGACGGAAAACTGTCCGCGGGCCGGACAAAATCCCTTCGCGCGCCGTATCCGACCTGCCGACCGTTTGTTGCCCGCCCTGCTGTAGGCCAAAGTTGGTGTCTGATTAAAAGACTGCTCCAAGTCGTTTCGGCTCCCTCCCATCTTTTTTATATCGCAATCGTGTGGTATATTGATTTTATTTTATTAAAATGATGATATGTATGGAGGTAGATAATGTACTGCAATTTTGAAAACTAGCACCAGAGATAGAGAAAAAAAAGTCGCAATCTGTTTTCTCAAAATAGTTATTTGTCTACTTCTATGCCTTGTCATTTTCTACCCCAAGTAGCAGTTTTGGGATGCTTGGAAAATCGCCACTTCTACCTGTAATTGAGTTGAAATTTATGGGATCACTTTTATAAATGGACTGAGTACTAGGGTTACCATATTTCGGAAATCGGAAAAGAGGACACTTTTTCAAAATTTTCAGATTTGCACAACGGAAGGAAAATTCTGAAAAATGAAAAAATTTTCCGACTTCATGGTCGGTTGACTAAAAAAAAGGTCAACTTTCTCGCTCAGTGCCCAAAGTACAGTTTTTCTTTCACTTTATCAGGTGGTTGACTAAAAACAGGTCAACTTTCCGGCTCAGCTCCCGAAATACCCGCCGGAGCGTACTTCGGTGCTGATTTACGGCATATCAGTCGAATTTGGCAGCGAATTTGACCAAAATTCACAAAAAAGAGGACAAAATCTCAAGAAAGAGGACAAAAGGGCGTCCTCCGAGGACGCTTTCAAAGAGGTCAAAAAAGAGGACGGATCCTCTTGAAAGAGGACGTATGGTAACCCTACTAAGTACCAACAATGGATCGTTTGACCACCACCAAGTATTTTACACTTTATTGGAATAATCGAAAAGGTTCTGTTCACATCAGAGTTGGATCAATTGTAATTTGTAATTGAGCTGAATGTAAATAATTACATTTTTTCATATAATTGTAATTGTAATTGTAATTGAAGCATTTCTATTTTGTGTAATTGTAATTGTAATTTGATCAAAATTTTGCTCAATTACAATCTCCATTACATTTTCATGGAAACCTGACAATCACAACATAAAATAATCATTTAATCACTCATTTATTCGTCGCACCAGTGAAAATCCGGTACGAACCAGGATGACGACGAGGGGCCTTAAGGCCTTAGTAAACAGTCACCACATGTAATAATTAGCCTATTTACATCGGTGTTCTATGTGTGCTGCGGTGTAACTAGATAATTCAGTCACGCTAAACTGTTTCCCATACTTCAGTAGCAACAGAAAACTTTGTGAATTACAATATAGGCTAAACCAGTGGTTCTCAAACTGGAAGCGTGCCCCCTTGGGCGGCGTTGAAAGCATCTGAATGGGGCGCGACGCTCCAGTGAACTGAAATCTTTTCCGCGCTTGGCCCGATTCACCTCCGTTTTATGACTGTTGCTCGGTGTATAGTCTGAATTTCGTACTGGAGAATTCTCTCATCAACAGTCATAACCTTCCATACCATCAAACTATGTGTAAGGATTGTTAACTTTTTGGTTTCATTGTGTGCTATGACTGTACGGGGGGCACGAAATATTCACTGTCATAAAGGGGGGCGTGTCTAAAAAAGTTAGAGAACCAGTGGCCTAAACTAAATCTTAATATTTCAAAAATGGATGAACAGCAAATAAACTCTTCTGAAACCTGTGCTAAACCATTTCCTACACCACGGTCAGAGTTTTTTTTTTAAATCTCTGACCAGTACCGAGGCTTGGGCTTGGTGCAAAAATTGCAAAAATTGCAAAAAGAAATTCAAGTTTCCAACCAAGGCTTCATCAAACTTGATCACGCATTTGTAGAGATGTTATCCCAATCTTACCTCCAATCTTGGCCAAATTTACTGGGGCCAGAAACTTTCAAAAGCAAAACAGAAACACCCTAATGTTCATCAAATGCAATGTAACAGTTTCCGAGCAAGTGAAAATGTAAATGCGAACCAAAATATTGTAATTCTTAGTTATCAGGAGGTTCTTTCTTTTTGCATTTATTTTAATTTTACGCACCTTATCGGTATCATCCTTGTCGCTGACGTCTTACCAATTACATTTCCTTATCCTGGCTCAGCTCTGAGTAGCCTAATCGTTTGATTACATTTCATTGACTGTCTTGTGGCCTATTCGCTGTTAGTAGCTCAAACCTTTGGTTCTTAACAGTCGCTTGAAACATTTTTCCATTTTTCTATGCTTGTAGTTTTCAGTAGTCATGATTAGGAACAGTTCGAATACGTTCGAGTTTTTTTTAATTACAGGGTATTCAGGGTATTCAGGATGAAACATGAATAGCTTGAGATTGTTGCTAATTACGTCACTACGGTTGTCAAAGAACACCTCTTTACTGAATCAATTACCTGTTAAAAAGTAATTGTAATTGTAATTATAATTGTAATTAATTACATATTTAACAGTATTTGTATTTGTAATTGTAATTGTAATTTAATGTTTTTAGCATTGAGTAATTGTAATGTAATTGAAACATGCAAGGAAGTGATTGTAATTGTTATTGAATTAAAATATTGTAATTGATCCAACTCTGGTTCACATACAATAATTATTGCTGAAGTAATTTCGTGATTGGACCGGTATCTCGCACCACCTTTTTTAGATAGCGTAGAGGTGAGCGTGGCGGTTGGAATCCCACCGTCGGGGGTTATTCTGGGCTCCCGTCTATGGCGACGTTTTTGTTACGGCGACAAAAAAGCCCAGAAAAAAAGACCCGACAAAGAAAGAAAAAAAGCAAGAAATAGCTTCTAAAAAGGACTGACGAAGAGAGAATAACATCGAAGAAGAGTGTGACAACGGGCAAGGTCGGGGTGGATGTCAGTTCAAGAGACCCCAACTGGTTGGTCGTTCGGCACCCCCATATCTGTTCATTGCGTCGCATTGGGTGTTTTGTATATCGCATTGTACATTGCGTGTGTCATGGGCAGATGAAAATAATCTGACGATTGGTCGATTGATTGTTTTTCGGACCCACGCTTTTCAAATGAGGTAGCGAGGATGGCAGCTTATTGCGTCTGTTCTGTCACGGTGCTTTAACGAAACAAAGGAAACAAGACTTTAATCTTTTACTTCTGATTCAAGCGTGCTGCTACACCTAAGGGTTGCGAGCTCGTGTAGATTCCAGAACCGCTCCCCAGTTTATTTACACTACATTGTAGTCTCCAAATTGTCAGAAATGGTGTATCACTCAGGGCTGTGGAGTCGGTAAATTTTACCACCGACTCCGGCTCCGACTCCGACTCCACACATTTTCAATATACCGACTCCGACTCCGACTCCTGAGTCTTTAAACGTACCGACTCCGACTCCGACTCCTGGGTCTTTAAACGTACCGACTCCGACTCCCGACTCCGACTCCGACTCCAGCATTATTACCAATTTACCTCGAAAATTATCTGCCACATTGTCGGTTGAATGACTATCATACAGCCATTAAACATATGCAAACATATGATTAACTGTGGCATGCTGAATTGTTTCATTGTGGCACAGCTCGAATTATCCACTATGCAATTAACATGATATAAAGATTTGCTAAATATCCTTCCTTATTCAAGTTTTTATAACATGGACTCTCTAATATCCTGCAATGTATGAATCATTCATATATGGCAGATATCCAATCCTGTATAATAAAAATGTAGATAAAAAATCCAAGTGTAGCTCTTGTGTATGACTCAGCAACTAATAAAGAAATTGAACTTACTCATTTTGTCATTACACACTATCCTGATTTCAAGCACAAACACTCTTACTACTAATAATAGACATTGGTCATAAATGGAATTTAGTTAAGTATTCAAAGACCATAGCCTATGTCTAGTCTACATGTACTTAATCAAGTACTCAAGGATTGGGACTTGCAGTCCTTCCTAATCATTTGTTCGACCCACACAGCTAAGCTACACTACAAATATTTTTTAATTTTGTCAAATGGGAAGCATCGTTTGGTCATATTTACATATTTTTACAATTTTACAAAACCAGCCGATGCATTTTCTCTGTCACAGTATCATGGTATAATTCCAAAAATTGCATCAATTTTGACTGCATCGCGAAAAAGCGTCTTGCGATTTTCTTCCCCTCTGCAACTGAGTTGTAATTTGCAAGTAATGTCTTTTATCTATATCAGGGGTGGGCAAGTTTTCGGCGAAAGGGACACCTGAGATTTACGAACCATTGCGCGGGCAACGGAATGTTGATAACCTTTTTTTGGTCGTCGATAGGAGCGAACCGAATTATGAAACATTGCAAACAAGACTTATATTACTACGCTCTAAAATTGATAACATTATGTCTTCCAACTGTGCAGTGCGCAATCAGGCCCTGGTCGCGCGAAGCGCGAAATTTTTTTGCAAGATAACTACTGAATTAGGCTATAGCTATCTATATCAATAAATATATCGCTAACATACATTGGGGGTCGCATCTGTATACCACTGGGCTCATTTGGCAAGGACAGGATTATTCGACGTTTAGACATAGCAAAATCGACGGTATCAGTGAACATGCCTCTATCATTTTGTGCAAATGTTTTGTCGACGATCTCGCTGCGAGTGCACAAGCGAAGCCGTATCTCCTAATTGCGAATATAGTTAGACTCAATTCTGTGAATAATATGTATTTATAATTTTCAAAAGGGGGCTCAAATACTGAATGCAAGAAATCTAGTGACAATGAATCATACGAAGTACCGAGAAAAATTTCAAGTCAAATAAATCTCCTATGAAATATTCTACTTCATGGTCATATACGAAGATCTGGGATAAATGTGGCTGACCCCTGGTTACGTCAATGCCTCAGAACTGTTGTTTTAGTCATCATCAAATTTCTCGGTCATGCTAATCAAATTTTGGTTGGCCTTGCAATTGTACCTGATGTCATAAATAATTTCGAGAATTACCTCGCAGGCCACACCTAACCTTCTCGTGTGCCAAATTTGGCCTGCGTGCCACGGGCTGGCCGCAGCTGATCTGTATGGTTAATAATAACAGTGATTGGTGGTACATAAAAATTATATTGAAAATTCTTTGAAAGCAAATATTTTCATGATAGAGAAGTTGGATTCGGAGTCGGAGTCGAAATCATGGTCATTCTCACAAACTCCGACTCCGACTCCAGTCAGTATTTTCCCACCGACTCCGACTCCGACTCCAGCTATTACAGTTTTCACGACTCCGACTCCGACTCCGACTCCACCGACTCCGACTCCGACTCCACAGCCCTGATCACTATAGGATGTGTCGAAGGTGGGTTGTGATAATGTCGCCAGTTGGACTTTCCTAATACAAAAGATTTGCCTGGGATAAAAATGTCCTTTAATACCGACACATTGACAGTGCTAAGCAACAAATCTCGTTGATTGTATTACGATATTAAATATATATGGATATAACCAGGATCATACTTAGGGTTATATTTAAAACAAAAATCAATTTAAAACAAACATGTTCCAAACAAGGCCCTGATTTGAAACATTTTTATTTTTTTCAATTCATGACGTCACAAATATTCAATTGTGACGTCATAGTGGATTGGGATTGACAATTGAAAATATAAGGTATATATAGCTCCTTTGACAAAATATCTACGTACTAAAGATGTTGAACCGACTATTTTGAGGGTTCCAACCATCCTATATCGTGTACGTCGGCTCTATCGGGTGGTAATTGTCCGTAGGATCATACAACATGTTTTTTGGAAGGTATTTACACAATTATGGCATAATTTTACAACTTGATAGAACACAATTTTTTAATGGGTGCTGTGACAGCACGTTGTGCGGCGCCAAACTAGTATATCGGTTGAAGATGCCTTAGAATCGAGGTTAAATGATGTGCGCATTATAATAAGCTATAGTCATGCATGTTCGAATGTTGCAAAGCCTGATTGCCATCTGAGCCTAATAATCTAATTCATATGAACTGTGACATGTTTTTTCAAATACAGATGGACCAAAATAGTGAAAAAGGGCGCGAAGAAACGCTAGCAAAATCGCAAAATAAATCCCTAAAAATGTCGCTAAATATGGAATCATTCTGAGGATGACAAATTTTACAAGAATATCCAACATTTTCGTCAGTTGCATTCCCCTTGTTTCCGGGTTAATTTCTCAAACTTCCAATTCGAAATTCGCAAGGCCCGCCGCTAACCAAGCCGAAGCGTGTGAATCAGGCCAGTGGAGTCGGAGTCGTGGATTCAGAGTCGGAGATTAATTTTGAGTCAGAGTCTCAAATTTTTTGTTAGCCCGCCTTGGAGTCGGAGTCGAGAAAAAGTACTGGCTGTAGTCGGGGTCGGAGTTTCTGAAAATGCTTTTGACTCCGCCTCCGGTTCCAACTTCTTTAATATGAAAACAAGTGCTTTCAAAGGTCTAGAATTACTAATAATAAAGAAATTAGAATTTGAATGTACCAGCAATCATTGTTATTAGTAACGATATTGACGAAATTAGGCATTATTTGCAAATTGCAATTCAATTACACAAAGAAATAAAATTGCAATTAAATCGCAACCAACACAAAATTACTGATGTAGTCACAAATTGTTGCAATTTTTCGAAACATTTTGTGGAAAATAACGTAAGCTAGCGTGACGGGAGTATTTTAACGAGGAATTGATGATCTACAAGTACGCGCAATTAATTTTACATGAATCATAATAAGCAGCTGCATTCATTGAAACATGTTGCCAATATTGCCGGCACATATTTCGCACACAGCGCGATGAAAAACTGCGAGATTTAACAGATGTTGTCGAATGCTAATTTGAAATGAGAACTCAGGGATATATAGAACTGTATTCGAAATCATATATCCCTACTGCACCCTCTACTGCAGGGATGGGCAAACTTTTTAGCTCGCGGGTCGCATTGAATATTAGAATACATTCGCGGGCCGCACTATATAAAACTGGAATACCAAGCCAAAATTCAATATTGTCCTTTGAATATATTATATAACGACTGGTGACATGGAAATAATATATATGTATTTGTATATTTAAAAAAAGCACTGGTTTGATGATATCGTACACGCGTCAGAAACATTGACGAAAATTTGTAAGCTAGTCGTCCTCATTGACAAAATTAGGGACGGAAGTCTTTGTACTTATTCTTGGAACTGGATGTAAATTTTAGTCTGTGAGCAGCGATCTGTTCATAGATTTGCCGATTGTATTTTTGATTTAACTCCAAGACACACTTTGCTGACAGCATCATAACCATGTTACCTTTAAATGCGCTTCCATAATATATAAATAAAGTTTAGCCAAGGTTTTCTCGCTGCCGATCGTTCTGGCAAACTTCTCGGAGTCGCATACTACGCGGCATAAAACTTTATAAGTCTTGGTGAGTCGTGGCTTAGTAATGCCGACGTCGAAGTCCCCAATCCATCAATCACGCGTTTTTTCTTGGTGGAAGGGAACCGAACAATGAAGAAAAAGGTCACATGAAATAGCGCGCAGCGCGAAAAATTTTGAAGAAGTTGCAAAAAATTACTTTATAATTGATGGTAATTCGCGAAATAATTTTGGACCTCCTTTGAGATCGTCCCTCCAATTGGTGGGTATGGGGCAGTTATTACGGTCCTGCAAAGAACGAATCAATCTAACACACTTGTGGATCGGTTCCGATTTAGGACATTTACGTTTCACTTTCTGTGATGTTGAGCAATTGATACATTTCAAAATGCATTGGTCGTGTTATCGCGCCATCAATGAAATAAATAAATACTGTGGTAAGAATATAACTTATCATTATCATGTTCAAATATATTAAGAAAATTTTCAAGCAAGTATAGTGATTAATATATTTTTAGTAAGCATTTTAGTAATATTTTTGCGTTTCTCGAGGCTTTCGCGGGCCGCACAAAATATTGTTGCGGGCCGTAGTTTGCCCACCCCTGCTCTACTGCGACGCCATATTTCTTCAACGCCCCCATTCCCCCTGAATCCAGCACCCCCATTTTGCCCCCTGAGCGTTTTCGCCCCTTCATAATCCAAATCGCCCCTTTGGGGGCGCTGGCGTCCAGGTTAAAAACACTTTAGTAAAGTATCCAGGGCCAGGCTATATGTTTCAAAAACTTATAACATATGAAAAAGGGAGGATATTTCGAAATGATTTCTTCCATGATAATTGCACAGTAAATCTTTCGAGCTGTGCCACAATGAAATAATTTTGCATGCCAATATGAATAATATGTATGCATATTGCATATGTTTGATGATCACAATAAAGTCATTTAACCGTCACTGTGGCATATAAGTTTCGAAGTAAATTTGCAGTATCGTTGGAGTCGGAATTGCGTGTCGACGGCCGCACAAATTCTCTTCTACATCCGCAGGTTGGCCACCCCCGAGTTAAAGACTTACGAGTCAAAGTTGAAGTCGCTGGTAAATTTTACCGACTCCACAGCCCTGTGTGGTTAATTTAGAACGCTCTGTGTAGGTCCTAGGACCTAGGTATTCATGTCCTATCGGAATTGGCAAAATGGTATAACTCCAAGGAAATATATCGATAATTGCCGTGATTTTGGCGATAGAAGGTTTATCATTGTTTTATGTTGTTGAATGCCCACTTTGCCCAGGTTCAATATGTAGAACCTACTAAGGTTCGTTTGCGAACACGAGCCTCTCAATTATCAGCAATGTTCGCACAGTGAACGCGAACAGGAAGCAAACGCTCGTACCATCTCTAAGCGTAGGTATAAAGACGAGTGTGAGCGAACACAGATCCAGAGCCGAATGGGTAAGAGTCGGATTCTAAAAGTTTTACCCGTGCCAGGAACCGAGTTGTAGTTTTGTGTAGTACAGCCGAAGTCGGATCGAGGTAGGTGCATGAATTTTAATTAGCCCAACACCGTGACTGACGACAGGATAAAACTTAATGAACAGTGTCATGAAATTCATGCTTGATGATTGATGACACACTTTCAAATATTTCTCAAGAAATTGGCATTTTACGTCTTATCCTGCGATAGACACAGTCAAATTCCATGGACCTACTCTAAATTTATGCGCGTGACTTACCTGAGTTTCAAGAATTGGAATCACGCTCAATTTGATAAGATTTTGTCTTGTAGCCGGATCGGGAAAGCGTGCCGTACTATCAGTCGGCATTGGGGATAGGCTTGGTGTGAAATATCCGTTTTGAAGTCGAAATTCCATGGCTATCAAACTAGCATGTCAGCATGTTACCTTTCTTTCTACAGATGGGGCGGCGGTGAGAGAGCATCCTGAGACCAGAGTGAGATAAATTTATTACAATATACACACGTTCCTAAACTATTTTCTATTACGGCTCTTCAAGATCAAACTCGAATTACGTAGCAAGGCTCCCGGTAGTCAACGCGTGCCACAACCAAATCCACACTTGTATATCCTTCAATATATTCGTTGACTACAGTCAAGGCGCATGAATTTTCTTTTTGCTGTGGAAATACGGAAGTGATACGGTGAACTAAAAGTTACATAAAAACAGAATCAATGCTAGCCTACTGCGTCCTATCTAACAATGCGAATCATACCAATTTATTCCGGCAACAATCCTACACTAACATCGTTGATCTTAATTACTAGATATGCCTGTAGAAAGGTAAACATAAACAATTACTAAATATGCCAATTAAACAAGAAGCACAGCAGACCAAGAGCATCGCTTACATCAGGATCACACGCATGGCTTGGTACTTCTAAACAACGATGGTACGCTATCGTTACACTGTCTACTTACAAAATCCAATAAGTAAAAGTAAATTGGTTTCAGTAAATACTATTGAGTGGAGGTAGTCTACTCTAAAACATTACCGCTTGAGCAAGTAGAGAAAGAAAGAAAGAAGAAATTGATTATTATTATTACTAATACTGCCAGATATGCTTTGGTAACTCTGGCCTTGATGACTTAGGTCGTATCGGGTCTCCTAGTCTATATACCATGTATTATATATTTGGGCAAATATAAAAATTATCTCAATATTGGACGTGAAGATTTGTGAACATTGCCTATACTGTATTTCATGATTGACGAATAAAAGAATTCCCTCTCCCGTCTCTCTCACATGAGCACTCCGAAAAAGTAGAAGTAGGCCTACTTTGTTTCGGACCACCAGACATGAGTGGTGATGACTGCACCAGTGTGATCGATTATGATTACTATTACAGCAAAATCTCGTAGTAGTGGATTACGATAACAATTATTAAAGACTACATTTATTTAGCGTCATTGGAATTAAACTTCTCACATATCAATATAACCATTATACCGATTGGGATAAGGCTGCATCATAAGAGAACAACTTTTTAAAATTAAATTAAAGCCCCTCATGATTAATATGAGAGCAGCAATTGTTAGCGTTTGAAATTTTTACGATAAGTAGTATTTTGATGTGCTTATGTCGGTAACCAGGGCTGTAGCAGTAGCAACCCAAACTTCTTACTGGTGAGGGTCGCAAAAGAGTTCGCAAACGAGCCTAAAGCATAATATTCCCAATTGTATTTAGTTGCACTTGCTTCGTTATTCGAGTGATTATTAACTTTAATACTATGGTTTATATATTCGTAATGATGAAATTCCTGATTGGGGATCCGCGAAGACTCGGAAAAAGCAAGTTTAAGAACCTCGGTATAGACCAGTGGTTCTCAACCGTTTTGTCTTCATTCCCCACTTCAGATTTATTCCGAACCTTCATTCCCCACTACCCAAAACATGTCAATACGGAGCAGTTATTTGCTTGTTTGAGTAAACAAGACACACAACCTCACCAGTACGCGAGAAAATCGACTATAACTGCAACACAAAAGTACCTGTATTGTTATTTGTGAACAGATACCGGTAACCCTTAAACTTTAGTGAAAGTTTGTTTTTTTCACGTCATACTGGTCGACTTTGGTCGTGCTGGATGCGTTCGTGACACCATCACTGGTTATCCGGAGTTAAAAATGAGTTTTCCTGAACAACACGCAATCTCATTTGCGATACATACTTTCCAGAGCAGTTCACTGGTAACGGTAATTTCGCATGTGTCTCTGTAAATATCTAGACTGTCTTGTATATAGTGTTAAACAAATGGGTCTATTCCCCACCAGAAACCATTGAATTCCCCACTCGTGGGGAATTCTCCGCCGGTTGGGAACCACTGGTATAGACGATTCCACAAAACCGGTTCGAACCAGCTGAATCCAACCACTGATTATGAGCAATGAGGCTCCGCAATCGAATATCTTGTTCAGTTTATGCCATAGTAGTTGGGTTACCATACTTCCTCTTTTCAGAAAAAAAGTGTCAATTTTTCAGACTCCCAAAATATGGTAACCCTAATAGTAGTCATAAAACTGCAACGTTTAGTAGGCATAATGGTCCTTCTACAAAGCATTCCTTAATACGTACGCAAAACAATCGGTACTAATACTATTTTATTGACTGTTTTGAAATGTAATCGGTTACGATTACCTTAAAATGCCGTATTCGTCATAATTGATTACGTTCACAAATCACGATGACCCCATGTCTGCTGTACAATGACCAGCAGAAGAGAAAATATTTTATAAGATGATTGTAGTTTTCAAGCGCAGTATCCTTTGATTTTTTTGTAACAAACACATTTTCGTCAAGGCGACAAACTGACTTCAATTTGTACATTTCAGCAAATAATGTACCAGGCCGTCTCTTGACAAACACTGCAATTTCCGATCACTAGTAGAAGAAGAATTGTTCATCTGCTCCCAGCCCCTAATTCATCATATCGTCGTCAGACACCGTCACCATCACGACCAGGGAATGGAAATATTGCGATTTTACTGTACTTACTACTACGAGATGCAAGTAAGTTTCCTCTGCTGGAACTTATTCCCAATCAAAAAATCAACTATATGAAAAGCAAAATGCAAAGTTACCAAGTCTTATTTTAGAACGCTAGACCTTGACGACGATACCGGATCTCGTCTTATGTATGCTACTATTACCCGTAACAAATACACCTCGCAATATTTTAGGCACGTCAATTCTATTAGGATTATCCAACTTGTTCACTCCGGCATCAGCAACAGTCATCGGCATCGAAGCACAGAGTGAGTATAGATACGCCGCACTGTGAAAATGGATTAAGCGTTGAACCGACGACGATTTTGAGGGTCGTATAGCCATGCCATATATGGTATACGTCGATTATATCGGGTGCAAATCGTCTGTCGGATTATATTCTGGAAAGTATTTACAATACGATGGCATAATAATACAACTTCTAATTTTTTTTCAAAGGCATTGTTTTCAAAACACTGTTTTAAACACGATTGGTTTTATATGCAAACCTATCGGGACAAGAGGGATATAGATAAAGAAGGTATTTAGTATTTATTTTTATGCAACCGAAATACATAACAAACAACCAGCATCAATGATGACACAGAATATGAACGCACACAAGGTATTTGATATAGGATAGGGATTATCGACACGGCGTTTGATCGTGTAACCAATGTAACGTATGAACAACGAACATGACCGCGAACAGAAATTGTCACACGTGCTCTTAATTTTGCCAATAACACTAAAACACTTATGTTTCAAGCGTTGATTATCATTTTTTTCATAAGTGCGGTTTTAAGCCCAAAACTATTTTAGGGTTGAGAACGTCTATTCTAATGAAATAGCCTACGCAGATCGCCGCACGGCACTTCGATTTTGATTCCGACCATCCTACTCCCCGGTGCGACTGCTTCGATATAAAATTTAGGGTACAATGTAGTGACTGATTCCGGTGATTGTGATCAGAGTTGGGCAAAATCGAGTACTTGATTGATTCGATTCTGAATCAAGTATTACGCTTCGAGTCGAGTACGCGAGTATCACTCATTATGACGTCACAACAGAATGTACTATGTCAAAGTTCAAATATGTACCTTTTATGCCACCACAAAGAACATAATGCCTGTTATCCGTCACGTTAAAGATCTTTTGAAGATTTTTCGACGATACCGATTTCATTGCACTTCTTGACGATGTTGTGGGATGATCATGACTTCGAAAATGTGTTATTTCCAATAACGTTTGTAGCTTTGTACTATGTCTCGTATGCTGCGACACGGCCAATCAAGGTTTCAAGGCTTCCTCAGTGGATAATATTATCAAAACTATAATTCTCGTTAGTAAATAAACTTTCAGTTTCGACGAGCGCATAATTTCAGTATTCGAAAAAAATCGTCTTTTACTGCTCGACTCGAATCATTAAAATTAATACTCAATTCAGATTCGAGTACTCGAATCATTGTGCCCAGCCCTAATTGTGATTCAACTTAGAACCTTCCTGCTTTGTCTTCGCATCTATTTTTTTGAATTTGTGATAATAGATTCTATTGTTCTGTGATGCGATTTTATGGGGACCTCGTTGACTGTGCCGAAGATATCATTGTTCTATTGTGTATGGTTATTCTACTCAGCCTACATCATATATCTGTAAGTCACCTGAAAAGAGCCGGAATAGTGAAATAAGGGATGCGGCAGCACCCTAAACATATAGTAAAGCGAACTACGCACACATAACATTGCAGAACTGTGTGACACAAGTATACAGTCATTTGTAGTCTATATCATAATAAGCGTCTGAATATTGTGTCGTTGGAGATGAAAATAAGCATTTGATATTTGTATCGTTATAAGTTCGTATATTTAGCTGTTCGTATGTGATACCTGGAACCGTAACTGTCGCACTCCAAACCCCCAATTGAGAGAGGCGAGCTCGAAAGGGGCCCAAAATTATTTCGTCAATTAGCATAAATTATAGAGTAAATTATAGAGTAAATTTATGATATTTTCCAAAAAATTGTTCGCGAATAGGACTGCCCTTATGCTGACCGAAAACTTATATATATAGACTATATACATATATGATTAATTGTCCATTGGCGCCTAAATCGCTGTTGCCGAATGTTCCTGTCCTGGCAATCCGAACCTCACAAGTTGAATGCCATCCGCGGGGACAAATTAATTGCCAGTGAAGAAATAGCAATTTTTCAGTACCTTTAGTCGATTTCACTATCTTTTGATGTAGCAGACAGGAGGTCACAAAATAACATCATGTAACGAAGTCAATATAATACCAACGGGTCCGCCGCTCGAAGATGTTTAATTATTATTTACGGGCCCTACAGTTTCCAGGACTCACTCACTTACTCAGCTCTACCGGTAAATCTGATTACGTGAGTCGAGAGCATAAAAATTTGATGGCAATATATATACAATTCCCGATCCTATTGACCGATTCAATCATGAATAATTGAAATTTCTCGCGCTTCGTTCGTGTAGGCAGCATAAGCTGACTCACTAAGCAGTACAACAAAAATCGTTGATAAGTCACGGCAAAACTAACAAAAGATCTGGGGGGCTTCCAAGAAGTTAGATTTATCACCCTATGGGGGGCCCATGACCAACGTTTGGGGGCGTAGTGCTGTTACGGTCCTGGTGATACCATCGCTACTGCATATTTCGTTGGATATATATGCGAATGCGTGATGCAAATGTTGCCATATTCCAAGGTTTGTCCGACTCGCAAGCTCCGTTTTACATGCTCATGTGTCACACACCGGAATATCCTCATATCGGAGTGACAAATATATGTCGCGCGTTGCGTTCCCGAAGCCGATCACGGCGTAATGTCGCCAAATAGTATTGTCGACATGCTCTAGCGCGCAGAATGATAACATATTCAAATGTTCAAAGCGACTTTTTAAAAGTATTCATTGACACGATTCAATCATCAATGACGGAAATACTCCCCACATGATCCGAAATATGTCGTAAGTTTATTGAGGACTCGCAATTGTTCATTGAACTGAGATTACTAAGATTAGTGATAATCTGTGTTCGATCGTTACAGCTTGCATCGTAAGCTGGGGTAGTTGGACGGATTGTAATTTTGAAGACTCAAGATATCGTGATCGACAGTGTCCTAATGGATTGGAAACCGAAAAGGGAGATTGCTCCATTGGTAAGAGTATCTCTTGAATTATGACGCTCCAATCACGGCATCGTTATTATACCAAGTGAGCCCTGTGCACAAACAGGCTATGTTAGCGACGGAGATAGCGTAGTGTTGAGAGTTGGTGCCACCTACTCAGACGGCCCGGGCTCGATGTCAACTCATGAGGTTATTCTGGGCTCCTCGTACCCCGTGTCGCGTTCGCGGCGACGAAAAGAAAACAGAAGAAAAAAACGATTAAGACAGAATAAGCGCAATAGGCTAAATATGTTCTAAAAAGGACCCCTATCTGTTCATTAAATCGCATCTGTGTGTCTTGTCTATCCATTGTACATTGTGTATGTTTGCGATTGCGCATGCTATTTGTTGTTCTCTATTTGATGACGTTTTTAGAGGAATCAGTTTCCAACTCAACTGTCGTATATTTCTATTTCGCTTCTCTAATCATTCTAATGTCTGATTTTAATACTGATTATTATTTGATGACTGTTTTACTTTCCTATTCGCTTGCCTATATATCTCCCTCGTTGCTGTTGCATCCTCCTCCATTCCATCGAGCAACGGACGAGCGAATACTATTGCTAATCTCGCTTATGCATCTTCGTGTTTCAACCAACCAAATCCTTGTTCAATTATAGGAGCGCATGGTTGTGTAGATTGAATGCATGTCTGTTACGCAAGGCTTGCAGAGCCCAAGAACAGATTCAGCTGAGTAGACAGGATTCGACGCCTTTAAATCGGCAGACATTAACATCGGAGTGTCGCGTCGAATCAGTGTGCGTGTCTTGAACAGATGAAAATATATAATCAGACGATTATCGATTTATATATCAACTGCGAGAAATAATCGAAAAGCACATTTGGCTTAGGATTCATATTAGAATCAAGAATTTTCTCTAATGGAGTATTAGTTAAAATTGATTTTATATCCCAGAACGTATGTCATGGGGAGCTTGGACCATGGCCATGACCACATGCAGTACACCAGAGTTTGTGGACGAACAAAGATCAAGGATTCGACAATGTGATACTGGCTTTCAAAGCCAGCAAGAGGATTGCTATCCAAATACAGGCAAGCTTCATATTTATCATGAGATCAATTGTTACTTGTCTTTATCATTAAGTTTCTCAGCTGCATCAGCTTTACCTGCGCGTAATGTCAGTAGAGCTCAACCCCCATTTTTCTACGTTCAATACTATCATTAAACGTAATGTACGCGAAACGCCCATATGCACAATGCACATCCCCTTCGTAAACGTGCGATAAATAAGGTGTCGTGAAATTGATGCGAAGGGGTCTATTCGTATTTTCTAAATAGGGCTTAAATACGACGAGCCAAACATAGTCAATTATCAGTAGGGCGATTTGTTTTACCTAAAAACGAAAGATTTTGATTTTAAAAAATCAAAATTTTGACATTTTTCGACCTGAAAAAAACCTAATTTTGACCTCATGTATGTAAAGTAGGTGTTTTTCCACATAATGTTAGAATTGTAATACTTATCTTCATTTCTGGTTGGAACGAAGTAGTTTGGCCTGAAAAAACTTTTTTGACTTAAAAACTGACAAATTTTTACACGAAAAAACATTTACTTTAACGAAATCTGGACCAATGAAGAATTCTAGTAGGTACATCACGTATTATGGTGGAAATAATGAAAATCTGTCGCCATGACTGGAGAAAGAACGTTCAAAAGCAGTAGTTGTTGACTGACGGCACTGGAGTTGTGCGTACACTGCTGGTGACACACCGTGCAGATGTTGCTTCTTATTCTGACGATGCTGTCTACATCACAATTTTTCATCGTGCGTTTCTTGACATAACCAATGCCCACGCATGAGTCTTGCTTCAGTTAGGATATTGCAGCATGTGGAGACAGCACCATGTCAACCTATCTCTTTCATTTTACCGTTTATGATTCACAATGAGCAGACAGTGGACACTGCACAGTGGACAGTCTACAACAGTGGTTCCCAACCTTTTTGCCTTCATTCCCCACTTCAGATTTTTCCGAGCCTTCATTCCCCACCAGGACCGTAACAGCACTTTGTCAGTCCCGCCAAAAAGACGTTGGTGTTAGCCCCCAAGAACCCCCTCAGCCCGCTGGGTCTGTACGCTTTATCCCTGCAACTTATCAGCTACATTGTGTCTACTGTTTCCTGCGTCGCCTTATGATGTCGGCTAAACGCGCAAAGCGCGAAAAATTTATATAATTCGTGTTCGAATCGACCAATATGATCGGGAGTTGCATATTCTTTGCTATCAATTTTATATCCCCTCTCTGCTCACGCAATCCGATTTACCGGTCGAGCTGAGTGAGGTGTGTTGCAAAAGGTAGGACCCCTTAATAAGAATTTAACATCTTCGGGCGGACCCGTTGGTATACTGACTCAGACTGACTATGCTATTTAGTGACGTCCTATATCTGGTATGTCAAAAGATAAGGAAATCGTCAAAACTAAAAGGCACACACGATATCAAATTGGTGTTGCTTTACTGGCAAATAATTTTTCCCTGCGGGATGGCATTTGTCCTGTGGGGTTCAGATCGCCAGGGCAGGAACATTCGGCACCAGAGATTTAGCCAATTAAACATATATGCATTTTGTAGGCTATATATATCGAAGTTTTGGGTCACCACAAGGGCATTCCTTCTCGGCCAAGGTCTTCTCGCTGCTGATCGTTGTGGCACACTTCTCGGAGTTGCATGCTACATAGCCTATAACTTCATATTCCTTGGTGCGTCGTGACGCACTAATGGTCAACGCCGAAGTCTCCATTTCTATAAATTCTACATATTTTCGTGGGGGTAGGGTACCCAATAATCAGATATTCGGCAATATTAAATCGCGCACCCGGGGCGATTTTTTTTTAAAAGTGACATAAAGTGAAAAAATACTTTAATTTATGTTAATTCACGAAATAATTTTTGGCCCCTTCAAGCTCGCCCACCCCCTAATAGGGGGGTTTGGGATGCGGCAGTTACGGCCCTGTTCCCCACTACCCAGCACGTTTGTCATGACAGAGCAGCTATTTGCTGGTTTGACTAAACAAAACACACAACCACACCAGTATGCAAGACAATCGCCTATAACTGCAACATAAAACGTATTGGTGACCGATACCAGTATCGCTCAAAATTTCGCGAAAGCGCTATTTCACGTCAAACTAGTCGTGCTGGATGCGTTTGTGACGCCATCATTGGCCTTCCAGAGTTCAAAATGAGGTTTTGTGAACAACACGCAATATAATTTTCGATACATACATTCCAGAACAGTTAACTGGCAACGGTAATTGCGCAAGTGTCTGCTGAATATGTTGACTGTCTGTCCTCTATATAATTTTTAACAAATGCGTCTATTCCCCACCAGAAACCATTGAATTCCACACCAGTGGGGAATTCCCCACCGTTTGGGGACCACTGGTCTACAACGATAGGCCTATAAAGTAGGCTACAAGCTGTAAAATGTCAAATGATAAGCTCACCCACAGTGCAAACATCTTCGATACAAACGAAATAATGCTTGCAAAAAAATGTTTACTTCGTAAAGAATTTTGACGTAATGTTACAATTTTGATAAAATTTTGACTTATTTTGACAAAAATCGCCCTACTTATCAGTAACGATGTATTTCTACTTTGTCTGAGTACGCAGATCACTATTGTCTCATTGAAGCGATCTTAGTTGCTGGTAGATTTTGTAGCTATGTCACAGGGAAAATAAAGTTTCTAGATTGCCACAATTCATTTGAGTGAGATTGTAATAGTCACTGTACTGCGATTCTGTATCACGTTCGCAGAGTATATTTTCACAAATTACACAATCTACAGCGATGGTGTCAAACTCAACTTGGGTCGCTGGTCAGATTCAAACCTTCTGATCACTCGCGGGCCGGATCAGCCAAAGGATACAAAATGTTACCTCCCAACCCGTACCGTTGTTTTTCAACACTATATATATGTCATAGTATATAACATTATATATTAGGGATCGGGCTATGTTCCAGCGACACCTTTATTTGTTAACATCTAAACCAGCAAAAATACGATGAATGGCCTGTTGAATATAGTCATAAACTGCTACAACAGTGAGTAGTAAGGGGATCCTTTTTATACGCCGTCCAATCCCAGAAGGCCACGTTGCCTTAATTGCCACGCCTACATTGCCACATCATCCGCCCATTGCCGCACCTATAGGACGCCTATTGCCACATCATCCATCCATTGCTATATCATCGCTGCATTGATTGCCGCATCTTGATACTTTTCTCAGATATTGTATTATGTGTATTTAGGACTAATATCATCCGTCCATATTTTTTAAACTTGATTTTATGTGTACAAGTTACGGTTTCTGCAGTTTCCACATTTTACGACTTATGATTGCTGCGTCAAAACTTACCTCGGCTAGAATCGACAGATTTTCTATTATGTGTATTTAGGACTATGTATTTAAATTCCTATTCAGATTATACATAAATGCGAAAACTATGATGTCTATGTAAGGTTATATTCTCCGGATAATATTATTAATATCAAAATTCTACACATCATCACTAATTACTTAATATAAAATGCGACTTTGAGCGCTGTGACTTGATAATATGAACCCCTACGCTTCTGATGCATGATTTTTTGTGATAAGGACCTAGGTAACATTCAGAGTCTGCAACGATTGTTTGGATATACATTAGAGCAATACCCCACTAAACTATAGGCGGTTATATTGCTCTATTGGTCAGAGATAACTCATCCGTCCATATTTTTAAACTTGATTTTATGTATACAAGTTACTGTCTCTGCAGCCTCCACATTTTACGACTTATTTTCATTAGACGCAGGCAAGCGATTCTCCAGTTCGGAGCTACGGAAACAAATCACTCGCATGTGCGCGTTCCGAATAGTCTTGTAGAATTTTGTAAAGTCGTGACAGCTTAGTAGCATATACGCGAATCCCAAGGTGAAAATAATCGAACGAACTATAGCCGTAGGCGTGCGATTCGCAGGGCTTTATTTATACAAACTCTATCGATGCCTGTACGCGAACCCCAGCGTTAAAACGATTAGGTCTAATTAACACGTTCTGAAGCCGAAAATTTAGTCAACATCATTGAGATAGCCATGATTTGAAGATGGTGATCGAGTGTGACAATAGCACTCGCCAAGGTTAGACAAACATAACCTTAAACTACTCTCTACTTCACAAAATATAAAGTTATAAAAGTAAGCAGATTTCTATGAAAACCCGTGAAATAGAAGTAAAAGTAGCCTAGAAACATAACTACTTAATGAAAAATCGTGATTCTTGAAGTGACCACATTTCATACGATTCAGTCCTTTTCATGTCACTAGAATAAGGTGAATAAACTGACAGTGAAACGGCGCCGGCGTCTTATAACGTAATAATGTAAGCTGCGTCGGGTGCTGCTATAATGTTAGGAGCGAATATAGTAGAAAGTTCACGTCTGGACATCTGTAAGCAGGTGCGCATACTACCGTAGTAAAACGCATAACAGAATTCACGCAAAAGTCGATATTGCTTTGTGATGCTTTTGATGTTGTTCCATACCGATTGGGAAGATAGGACTCCTAATTTCCTAACTAACTACATAATCCCTAGTAACGTAGTCAGACGCATAACGGAATTTACGCAAAATCGGTATTGCTCTGCGATAATTTTGACCACTATGTTTTGATAATAACTTGCTTCCGAGAAATAAATAACATTCATTATACGTTAGATGATACTTTTCTTTGATATTCTATTATGTGTATTTAGGGCTAATGCGACATCACTATATTGGCGACAGGCCTGATTTGAACACACTAATTTTGCGAATTAAACTTATCGCCCAACACGGACACTCAATGAAGAGCACCCCGGAGACCCGCATAAATGCTCCACAATTCTCGACATATAATATACTGAGCATATAATAAGCTAACAAAACCTATACTATTCAGAGTTGATATCCGGATCCGGTTATTTGTAAAGTGGATAGAAAACTACACTATTCCGATGCAGTAAAGACTCTTACACTCTGGATTTTGTGCAGTATATACTAATTTTACATTGCGGAGTATTCCATAAACGTTAATCCAGTGATCCTCCTTCTATTTTCAATCACGATCCGCTTATTATTCTAGGCTTCGAACCCCACACCCAGTACGTTTTATGGGGATTAATATTTTTAGATTAAATATAGCGTATCGAGACTTCGTGAAACTTACTTGGAAATAGTTATTTCTACCCTAATTTAATAGATTTCTCAGATATCGTAGCAACGGAACTGGCTTGAGCGAGCGGTTAAGGCGTTGGACTTGAGTTTCAATGAACAAGTGTTCTAAGTTACTCATGTTTTCAACACAACCTAAACGCAAAGTGCACTAATTTCCATATTGATCAAATACCACAAATTTTGCTGGCTTTCAGAGTTAGTAACTAAGCTCGTAACAGAATTTACCTAAAAAATTCAGTACTCCAAAAATTTTGTAAAGTATAGCTTTTTGGCGTTGGACTTAAGTTCCAATGAACAAGTGTTCACATAGGTTCGAATCCACACCCACTACGTTTTACGAGAATTAATATTTTTAGATTCAAATTTAGCGTATCGAGTACTTTTTCTGCCTTTTTCAGCGCATTAGAGACGTTTACACTATGGATTTCGTGAGCTTTACTTGAGTTTTATAAATTAACGTAAAAGTAGTCATTTCCGAGTCAGTAAAACGTTCGTATTGTAGGTTCATTTCTGCCTAATACTATAATTATCATGGAGTTGGAGCAGTCCAATATCAAAAACACCCGAAAGTATTTGTTGCATATAGCTAAAAACCTAATTGAGTACCCTGAAGAAGTGCAAGTAGCACAGTTTGTGGTATTTCTATGACATCGAAATTTAGCTAACCAGAACTTATACTTGAGTACTCCGAAATGTACAAGTACTTTACCTTTACACGACGTTTCTGTAAAATGAATACTGATTTTATTAAAAAATAAAAAAGCACGAAAAATTACATTTTATCCCAAACCATCAGAATACTAAAGTAGCTTATTGCGTATATGGACCTAATACTAAAGTGTTTATGATTTCAGTTTGCTTCAACTTCATGACATTTTCAGTATTAAACGGAAGTATAGGCCTAGAATGCTAACTTTCTTCGTAAATTGCTACTTCTGCCTTAATTTAACGGATTTATCTGAGATCATTGCTTTACTTAATCTCTCCGAAATGTGCATTATACTAGTACGTCACCATTGATACGCAGATGTAGGGCATTATGGCAATGCACCATGCTAAATTTCATCACACATCTAATGATGGAACACCTTTAAAACTAACGCAGTCGAATACCGACTTTTACGCATATCTGTTTTGCGTGAACATAGCATATACCTATACATAGTCAATTTTAATAGCAGAATTACCGTGTTAAACATTGAATTCCCACCTTGAAAGTTGGTACGCGGTTATAGGACATTACAAAAATGCACGATACCAAATCCCATCACACATTTCATGATGAAACAACTTTAAAACTAACGCGGCTCTACATCGACTTTTTGCGTACATCTGTTTTGCGGGAGCGTATAGCACGTACCCATACATAGCCAACTTTAATAACGGAATTACCATGCTTAACATTGAATCCCAACTCTAAACTTGATACGTAGTTGTAGGGCATTATGGCAATGCACCATGCTAAATTTCATCACACATCTAATGATGGAACACCTTTGAAACTATCGCAGTCGAATACAGACTTTTACGCATATCTGCTTTTCGTGAACATAGCATATAGGCCTAGCCATACATAGTCAATTTTAATAACAGAAGTAGCATGCTAAACATTAAATTCTCACCTTGAACGTTGGTACGCAGTTGTAGGACATAATAACAATGCACCATACCAAATTTCGTCAGACATTTCCTGATGTAACACCTTTAAAACCAATACAGTTCTATACAGACTTTTGGCTAAATCTGTTTTTCCGTAGCGTAGCACGTACCTATACATAGTAAACTTTAATAACGGAATTACCATGCTAATATTCGACTCGCCACCTGGAAACTCGGTACGCAGTTGTAAGACATTATGACAATGCACCATGTCAAATTTTGTTACGCATTTCATGATTGAACAAATTATAAACTAACGCAGTTCTATACCGACTTTTGCGGGAGCGTTGCACGTACCTATGCATACTCAACTTTAATAACGGAATTACCAAGCTAAACATTGAATGCGCAACTTGAAGATTGGTTCACAGGTGTAGGACATTATGACAATGGAACATATCAAATTTCATCACACATTTCATGATGGAACACCTTTAAAACTAACGCAGTTCTATACCAACTTAGCGTGAATCTGTTCGCAGGAGCGTAGCACGTAGGCTACCTATGCCCGATCAACTTTAGTGATGGAATTACATATGTAGGCCTAATTAAGTTGCAACACTTTTACAATGATTCGTCTTGCTTCCTATAACATCCCACTCGATTCCCGCGCGTTATTAGGCTGTAATCTCTGCCTGAGCTATGTCTTGACGCCTACGGGACTCTGCAAATTGTTTCGATTTATTCTGTCCGTTTCAATTTAAGATAAGGAAGCCCATTTCACTTAATGAATCGATGCCTACGGTACTCTACAAAATTTTCTGATTAATTCTCCCTAAGCTTATCAATCATAAGAAAGATGATTTGACACCTAAAGTACGAAATACTTGTTCGCTTGAGCTAAGCCACAGCGCTTGGAGCGGAATTTTACGGGGTATGTGGACTCATTTCGTAGGGCTCTATGCCACAGGAGCATACTTTACGCTCCAATTCGATTCCCACACATTCCATATAATTACTAACAGAACCATTGAGTACCAGCCTTGACCCTACAGTACGACGGAGACTATCAAAATATCGAGAGAAGCCCTCTATTCTTTTCTGAAATAATCAAGGTTTTATCAGGACTTCCCTTCATATAAACTCCAGCAGAATCACTAATAACCTCTCAAGTTTACTCAATTTACTTTAATCTGATACTCGTGTACCAAATCTTTATTTTCCGCAAGTATGATAGAGGCTATCGCTCGACACTCAGCGATTCGTAATTTTGCTGGAATACAAGTACAATTAGGGATTGAAAAGTAATTGATATAGGTGGTTATGTTCGTAGGTTATTTACACTTCTACTTACCGGTTTTTCAGGAGAAACTACCCACTTTTACGACTTTATATTTCAAAGTAGTTTGAGGTTACGTTTGTATCACCTTGATAAGTGCTATTATCAAAAGCTGCTTAGCTTACGTTTTTATTACCTTGACATGGCATTATCAGACATGAAAATGACATTATCACCTAATACCAGAAGTTAACACACGTCAATGTGGTTCAGAATTCACGAGAAATTGGTTACTAAGAGAAGTATATTCTTGTATACACAATTGCGGAGAGAATCTCTAAAATTTAGTAAGCAGGCCGATGGGTATTCGTTGAGTTGTACAAGCATAAAAAACATTTAGATATTTTAGATAGAAAGTCGATGTAGAGCCGCGTTAGTTTTAAAGGTGTTCCATCATTAGATGTGTGATGAAATTTAGCATGGTGCATTGCCATAATGCCCTACATCTGCGCATCAATGGTGACGTACTAGTATAATGCACATTTCGGAGAGATTAAGTAAAGCAATGATCTCGGATAAATCCGTTAAATTAAGGCAGAAGTAGCAATTTACGAAGAAAGTTAGCATTCTAGGCCTATACTTCTGTTTAATACTGAAAATGTCATGAAGTTGAAGCGAACTGAAATCATAAACACTTTAGTATTAGGTCCATATACGCAATAAGCTACTTTAGTATTCTGATGGTTTGGGATAAAATGTAATTTTTCGTGCTTTTTTATTTTTTAATAAAATCAGTATTCATTTTACAGAAACGTCGTGTAAAGGTAAAGTACTTGTACATTTCGGAGTACTCAAGTATAAGTTCTGGTTAGCTAAATTTCGATGTCATAGAAATACCACAAACTGTGCTACTTGCACTTCTTCAGGGTACTCAATTAGGTTTTTAGCTATATGCAACAAATACTTTCGGGTGTTTTTGATATTGGACTGCTCCAACTCCATGATAATTATAGTATTAGGCAGAAATGAACCTACAATACGAACGTTTTACTGACTCGGAAATGACTACTTTTACGTTAATTTATAAAACTCAAGTAAAGCTCACGAAATCCATAGTGTAAACGTCTCTAATGCGCTGAAAAAGGCAGAAAAAGTACTCGATACGCTAAATTTGAATCTAAAAATATTAATTCTCGTAAAACGTAGTGGGTGTGGATTCGAACCTATGTGAACACTTGTTCATTGGAACTTAAGTCCAACGCCAAAAAGCTATACTTTACAAAATTTTTGGAGTACTGAATTTTTTAGGTAAATTCTGTTACGAGCTTAGTTACTAACTCTGAAAGCCAGCAAAATTTGTGGTATTTGATCAATATGGAAATTAGTGCACTTTGCGTTTAGGTTGTGTTGAAAACATGAGTAACTTAGAACACTTGTTCATTGAAACTCAAGTCCAACGCCTTAACCGCTCGCTCAAGCCAGTTCCGTTGCTACGATATCTGAGAAATCTATTAAATTAGGGTAGAAATAACTATTTCCAAGTAAGTTTCACGAAGTCTCGATACGCTATATTTAATCTAAAAATATTAATCCCCATAAAACGTACTGGGTGTGGGGTTCGAAGCCTAGAATAATAAGCGGATCGTGATTGAAAATAGAAGGAGGATCACTGGATTAACGTTTATGGAATACTCCGCAATGTAAAATTAGTATATACTGCACAAAATCCAGAGTGTAAGAGTCTTTACTGCATCGGAATAGTGTAGTTTTCTATCCACTTTACAAATAACCGGATCCGGATATCAACTCTGAATAGTATAGGTTTTGTTAGCTTATTATATGCTCAGTATATTATATGTCGAGAATTGTGGAGCATTTATGCGGGTCTCCGGGGTGCTCTTCATTGAGTGTCCGTGTTGGGCGATAAGTTTAATTCGCAAAATTAGTGTGTTCAAATCAGGCCTGTCGCCAATATAGTGATGTCGCATTAGCCCTAAATACACATAATAGAATATCAAAGAAAAGTATCATCTAACGTATAATGAATGTTATTTATTTCTCGGAAGCAAGTTATTATCAAAACATAGTGGTCAAAATTATCGCAGAGCAATACCGATTTTGCGTAAATTCCGTTATGCGTCTGACTACGTTACTAGGGATTATGTAGTTAGTTAGGAAATTAGGAGTCCTATCTTCCCAATCGGTATGGAACAACATCAAAAGCATCACAAAGCAATATCGACTTTTGCGTGAATTCTGTTATGCGTTTTACTACGGTAGTATGCGCACCTGCTTACAGATGTCCAGACGTGAACTTTCTACTATATTCGCTCCTAACATTATAGCAGCACCCGACGCAGCTTACATTATTACGTTATAAGACGCCGGCGCCGTTTCACTGTCAGTTTATTCACCTTATTCTAGTGACATGAAAAGGACTGAATCGTATGAAATGTGGTCACTTCAAGAATCACGATTTTTCATTAAGTAGTTATGTTTCTAGGCTACTTTTACTTCTATTTCACGGGTTTTCATAGAAATCTGCTTACTTTTATAACTTTATATTTTGTGAAGTAGAGAGTAGTTTAAGGTTATGTTTGTCTAACCTTGGCGAGTGCTATTGTCACACTCGATCACCATCTTCAAATCATGGCTATCTCAATGATGTTGACTAAATTTTCGGCTTCAGAACGTGTTAATTAGACCTAATCGTTTTAACGCTGGGGTTCGCGTACAGGCATCGATAGAGTTTGTATAAATAAAGCCCTGCGAATCGCACGCCTACGGCTATAGTTTGTTCGATTATTTTCACCTTGGGATTCGCGTATATGCTACTAAGCTGTCACGACTTTACAAAATTCTACAAGACTATTCGGAACGCGCACATGCGAGTGATTTGTTTCCGTAGCTCCGAACTGGAGAATCGCTTGCCTGCGTCTAATGAAAATAAGTCGTAAAATGTGGAGGCTGCAGAGACAGTAACTTGTATACATAAAATCAAGTTTAAAAATATGGACGGATGAGTTATCTCTGACCAATAGAGCAATATAACCGCCTATAGTTTAGTGGGGTATTGCTCTAATGTATATCCAAACAATCGTTGCAGACTCTGAATGTTACCTAGGTCCTTATCACAAAAAATCATGCATCAGAAGCGTAGGGGTTCATATTATCAAGTCACAGCGCTCAAAGTCGCATTTTATATTAAGTAATTAGTGATGATGTGTAGAATTTTGATATTAATAATATTATCCGGAGAATATAACCTTACATAGACATCATAGTTTTCGCATTTATGTATAATCTGAATAGGAATTTAAATACATAGTCCTAAATACACATAATAGAAAATCTGTCGATTCTAGCCGAGGTAAGTTTTGACGCAGCAATCATAAGTCGTAAAATGTGGAAACTGCAGAAACCGTAACTTGTACACATAAAATCAAGTTTAAAAAATATGGACGGATGATATTAGTCCTAAATACACATAATACAATATCTGAGAAAAGTATCAAGATGCGGCAATCAATGCAGCGATGATATAGCAATGGATGGATGATGTGGCAATAGGCGTCCTATAGGTGCGGCAATGGGCGGATGATGTGGCAATGTAGGCGTGGCAATTAAGGCAACGTGGCCTTCTGGGATTGGACGGCGTATAAAAAGGATCCCCTTACTACTACAGTGGCTCTAACAACCCGACAGAAGTTGTCATACTTCTTGCTCCCTTTGTTTTATTCGTAATGTGGCTTTAACACTGCATATGCGTTTTTTTCGGACTGTTCGTTTGTTTTGATATTTATGGTGGTTCGACTACATTGGTCATTTTACACCAGACCGATATATTCTTTATTTTTGATTCCGTATTTACCGACTTGCAGCACGGCCCACTTCTGAACTTTTATAAGACACCGCTCATGCGGTTCACGTGGCGAGAAGGGGGCTAGATAAACCTTCAACACATAGGCAGGAATTCTGGAGTTGACCTCGGTCGGACTCGAACCCGCACAGGGGTTTCCACACAGAAGATTTAATTGTAAACGCGGACGTTGGAATTTCGGTCATAATTATTAAATCACTATTCAGGTTTCTATGGTAACCGGCAACCTTGCGAGTCAGAAGAGACGCAGAATTGTGACCAGATATATTTGAATTATATTATTTATATTACATTTTGGGTATATTGCTCTCCGAGTAAAATGGCTTGGTATGGTATGGAACGGAATGCGAAATTTCGATAGGCCTACTTCATATCCATCGCAATCGTTCCATATACCATGCTTGACTGTTTTCCATACCATAGCAACCATCTTCCATTTCCTATTTGATACTTTCTCTATACTTTCGCAACTTGCCCAACCTCTCAAGTGATATTATATTTTCGGTGTGTGGAATTGTTCCAGCGTTTATAATCTAATTGTTTTGGTTGAACTTATCAATTCAAACAGCTATGATGCACCAATGATATCCCAGCTTCTTTATATCATACGTCGTCAGCAATGTATAGGTTGCATAATCATTAATCATCGAAGACGGAACGGAAAATATGTAGGCTACAAACACATTGGAAATCACGACAGAATCTTATGAAATGTAAATCTAGCGTGGTAACGCACTGATAACAGTAACATCATCTACAAAATTACAAATAAATTACAAAAATATTGTCAAATTGGAGAGTGGTTCCTAGCCTTATTTGGTCATTTCCCACAACCTGAAACCTCTGTATTCACCCTTTAAACTTGCTCCCTCCAATAACATTGGTAAGAATTTATTTTGTTCAGACATGCTCTCGGTGAAAGTCGAGATCCCCAGAATTGAATAGGACGCAATATAATGAATGAGCAGTGAACTGGTAACCGTAAACGAAGTGTTGCGCCCCCGTAAAATGTATACGTAACAAGACAGACGAATAGGAAGCGTTTAAAATTTTTCCAAGTATGGCGAGGTAGCGTCAATTGTCACGTGTAAATGCCGGGTCCGGGGTCATATGGGGTCGTTTTTCAATCAGGTCCAAATTGCTTCGCGAGCCGGATGAAATCGTTTGGCCTTATGATTCACATCCATGTTGCAGGCGTGATCTGCAGTCGACTTGTGAGTGACTGCAGTGGTGGTACGGCGTGTGCAATGGCGTAACCAGGGGAGGTTTGGGTTCGGAACCGAATATCGTTCCTTCTGAAATTTTAATTCAATCTCCAATATTTCTAAGCTCAGTCGAAATCAAACAATTTTTATCACGCTGTTACGTTTCGACCGAACAATACGATGACACATTCCGATTTCCAAGACAATCACCTGGCAATTCTGAACTGGTATCTAGGAGCGAACAGCATAAGCCATACTGGTTTGCAGTAAATAATTATGATACTGTTTTCATTTTGTGTAGAATCGTAATCATTTTGTTCTATTAACACTATGTTAATGCAGTTTATTTTGTACACAGTAGCCTATACTCTTATAGTACTGTATCAGATGTGTGTATTGCGGTATATATTTTATTATGACTCAGTCAAAATTTGGGGTTCCCAAAGGCTTGCGGATTAGCGTAAGTGTTCCCTAGTAAAGAGTAAGAACAATTGCAGTATAGGGTTAATGAAAACGTGTATATATGTTGGATGTAACGTCGTTTTATCGATACGCCATTACATTTTTGAAATGAAGATACTTTTTTTCTTCAAAGCGTTGCTTTTTGCAGCTGGATTCACGAGTGACGGATGGTATGGATTCACGAACGGATATGAATACAAATACATCAGTACCACGGCAACTTATGAAGCTCATACATCCGCCTGCTCAGATATGGACTCGACTGCGCGTCTAGCAACGGTAGCAGCGAAGAGTGGTGATCTGTCCAGGTTGGTCATAGGAATGAATTTGTAGATTGCGTGAATACAAGACTGGCTCACATTCGCATTTAATATGCGAAACTTGGTAATTCGAAAATTTACGTTTGTAAAAGAACTAATAATATCTTCTTTGCTCTGAACTTCGTCGACAAACAACATCATTCTGAGAAAAATTGTCAATACCAAAATGATCAACTTATCGACTTCGGTATATAGTTACATGAACTGAACCGATCATAACCTTTGTGGCCACATGAACTGAGTTGTAAGTGTCTCATGCCTCTCCCCACTTGATATTCCACATTATATCGCACGGTTTCATTGAAACATTTGAACGTTTCAGTTTCGACGGTTCCGAAATGGGGGTACCAGATGGTACCATATACTTCGTCGGGGGATCAGATTCCATCACTGAAGACACCTGGATTTTCCAGGATTCCGTTGTACAGACTACTTCTGATATCACAACGTGGGCGACGGGCGAGCCGAATACGCCGGCTGAGGATTGCTTGGTTTGGCTTTTAGAAGTTTCTTCGTTAAACGGGCTGGCAGACGGCGGATGCGCAACGTCATATACAGCCATGTGTGAGCGACCGATTGCGTAAACTTTACGCCGCATTGAACAATAAGCACGGAGACGTCTGCATTCATAGACTTCGGAACTGATAGCCTATGCTTGACAAGTGAACGTTGTTTTTGCCAAATCTATTATCACACCTGCAGACATCAATTATTTCATCATTTTGGAAGCTGAAAGATTCGTGTGGTTGTATTGTAATATATTTCTGCAACTACTTGAATGAGTATTTGATGTGTGTGTAGGGAAAGCGTTTTGAAACATCATAGTGTCAATATAGGCCGGTCATCGCGAAGCTAGGCATAGGCAAGATTTGCGGGGCTAGTTTGTCTTTTTATTTTGGGGGGTGGGGGTCTCAAAGAGGTTCAGCTCTTCGCGCAATCATCTCCGAAATAGACTGTGAGTTGATCTAGACCACGGGTCGCAAACTCAAATTTGCTCGCGGGCCAATTTCATAGTTTTCGATAACGTCGCATCGGCATCAATAATGGTAATCGATGTGTTTCCAAGTAGGCAAGTGGGTCTTATTTGACGGGTCCTTTCCGAATGATATTCCACACCCATCGTGAAAATGTGATTTACTGTGTAGCCTGGCACTAAAAAAATCGCATCTTCAATATTTGAATAAAATTGTTGGGCTGCTTAAATGTTCTCACGGGCTGCGTGTTTGAGACCCCTGGTCTCTAGAAGACGGTGCTGACCTTCCCTTAGCAGGAATGAACGATGGGACTGACCCTTTTTAGTAATCAACAAATAGGCCACGGGTAGGTCTGGGTTACGGTACGGACACATTTCTCTTTTTCAGTAATCAGCACACCAAAATTAAATGTTGGTCACAGGAACAGTTTTAAATCAGAAATTGGATCGCGACCGTAAAAAGTTTGAACGTCAGTGTATTATGTAGTTTGATGTAGCTAAATTCCACTGTTGAATTTCGCCAAATGTCATTTAAAAGTCTTCATAACTGCTGGTGACAATCACACATTACCAGTAGGGCTGGATAAGATCGAGTACCTGAATAATTCAATTATGAATTGCGTACGGATCATGATTTTTTCGCGATCCGCTACGATAAAGAGCGATACTGATCCATGTTAACGTCCGGATCCAAAAATCTTGCGGGACGGTGAGCAAGGATATATTGTCCTTGTCACCAACAGAGGTGACCAGTAACGAAGTACTTCTACTTTTTGTGAATACTCGAGCATGATTTGACTACTTGCGATATTTACTCGAGTGCTTACATTTGTAGACTACCTCCACTTGTACTTGAGTTTTTTTTCATTCAAAAGTAGGCTACTTACTATTTGCTAAATTTTGTTCGGATACAGATGGGCTTAGGCCTACCAATTTGCTATACTTACCAGAGTTGGATCAATTACAATAATTCAGTTCAATTACAATTACGATTACAATTATTCCCTTGCATGTTTCAATTACATTCCAATTACAATTTCTCAATACTAAAAATACCGAACTACAATTACAATTACTGTTAAACATGTAATTACTCGGTAGTGAGGTGTTATTTGACAACCGTAGCGACGTAATTAGCAACAATCTCAAGCTATTCATGTTTCATTCATGATACGTAGAATACCCTTTAATTTAAAAAAACTCAAACGTATTCGAACTATTCCTAATCATGAGTGCTGAAAACTACAAACACAGAAAAATGTTTCAAGCGACTGTTAACAACCAAAAGTTTGATCGACTAACAGCGAATAGGCTACAGGACAGCTAATGAAATGCAATCAAATGATCAGGCTACTCAGAGCTGAGCGAGGATAATGAAATGTAATTGGTAAGGCGTCAGCGATAAGGATGATACTATAGAAATTAAACATGGAACGGCAGCGACTGATTTTGCAGCTTCGTTCCGCTTCCCTGAGGCTGGAGTGGAGAATTGTTTTGCGCAAGCGACTGTGGGATTTCTGGCAATAGGGTCCATCAAACCACTAGGTGTCGCCAGACTTTAGGTGGTAACCACCGTTGTTACGTACGCGGTTGCCGTTATCAGAAACCCGTAGGTTACTTTCTTGACTGTGTAAGGGTATTTTATATGGAAAAAATGGCTACAACATATTCTGCGTGGACCGTGAGCTCGATATAATATGAACTAAAACTTCGAAAACTTCTGGTGCTGAGCTGGTAGCCGACATTTAGTTGACAATTTCACATTCTCACCTAGTTATCAAATCAGCCTTATTTCCTTCCGTAGAAGCTTTCCGAAGTTTTAGTTCATTTTATATCGAGCTCACGGTCCCCGTAGAATATGTTGTAGCCATTTTTTCCATATAAAATACCCTTACACAGTCAAGAAAGTAACCTACAGGTTTCTGAATACGGCAACCGCATACGTAACAAAGGCGGTTACCACCTAAAGTCTGGCGACACCTAGTGGTTTGATGGACCCTATTCAAAAGTTATCTTCCAGAGCGCAGAAATTACTGAATCTGTTCATGATCGAAAGCTATTGTCGCACTGATTCCAAAAATATGAATAAAAATATGGTCACGCTCGAGTCTTTGACGAAAAACTACCCTCAACATCTGAAATGTGGATTGTTCAGAACAATCGGGTAAACGCGACACAATGGCCATAACAATGACCAGTTGCGACTCTCCGATTGTTCGAACAATGCCGATATTTCAGACTTGGAGGACGGATTCTAGACAAGCCCCGAACTACTGCTATCTCCGGCTAAGCAAATTTGCGTGATCCCCATGCGCAGATGCATTGTGGGTACTCGGTTAATCGATTTAGTACAGGGGCTTATGGAAAAGCGGTCAGTGTTTGAATATATTTGATTCGTGTTGGTTCTGTAGTATTGTATGCGTATAGAGCTTTGAATGACTAATTATTCTAACATTCAGAATTTGTTTCAGCCCAATATCTCGTGTCAGTATATTGATATTCTGTGTAATTCGACATGTCGAAGATAGTACGTTTATCAGGTGGTAGTGGTAGCCTTTGCTGTGCCTATATGGGTGTAGTAAAAGGCGGAAGAAGATATCCAGTGACTCGTATGCAAGAAGTAATAGTAACGGCAGTAGTGATGAAGAGTCGATAGTAAAGCGTCGATACCCCAGAAATTTTCACCGGTAAGTGAATAACAGAATAAGCATAGCAGCCAGACATGCCCAGATCAGTCACAGTTGTAATGAACAGGTCATGGTAAAGTGATAGCAGAACATTTCGTTGCAGCTATATGAATGAAATGACCAGACCAGACTACAAGCAGAAATCCGTGTCACCATATCTTCTATGTAATGTTCATCATCAATATCTGTAATAATCTGTAATAATGTCCATCTCACTGTTCGTATTTTGTCCATGATCGAGTACAAGCAGTTCGGCCAATAATCAGTTTAGTATTCAATTCTTGCTTATGCTATGTAGGCAAGAGTAGGAATACAAGGAAAAGATTCAATTAATGGCCTATGGGTTTTCATCAGCATCGTTAAAACAGGATATCTTTTTCAGATGCTAAACAAATACTGTGGAATTTGCAAATTCCATAGTTGAGTTCATCTATATAGTCCTTATAGCTTTGTGCGAAACTGTCAATTTATTTATTCAAAAATATTTTTCAAGGTTTACCTTTGAACTGCTTTAGCTTTAGAAGGCTGCGTCAATCTTGAATACTATAGCCTATGGAGTGAAAAGTGGCAGATGTATACTTTTATCAGACAAGTTATTTTATGTCCCTTCTGCTTTTATCATAGCTCATAACAAAGAATTGACTATTTAGTAGGGATGGTGTGAACCTCTGAAAGGTTCAGGTTCGTATGAACGCGAACCTTTTTGAAAGGTTCTGTGTGAACACGAACGTGAGCCTCATGACGTCACGTTACGTCATATTGCTAATTCCAACCCTATCTTTCAATGAATTGATAGCGTATGTTAATGTACAATGTACATGGTACCTAGCGACGACTCGGACCACATCATGCTACAATGCCGAAGTACTTGGCATTTTAAACGTCGCTAAATGTATCAACTGAGGCAATCGAAGGATATGATACTCCTATAAATCTATATCTTCTGTCGCTTTGCCTACAATTTCGACGAGGACTTACCAGGGAATATAAGCTTACGCCTTAAGGGTCTAGGCCAGACCGGACAGTGTATTCGGCGTCTGAGTATCGCTACATTGATATTGAGCCGCGTGTAAACGGATTTCTACACTGGCTGCCGATACTACTACATTAACATGTTATACAGCAGTAGCCAACACCTCAATCACAAGGATACAGTAAATATATGAAGTCAAGATTAACCCCGTACGCCTGCTACATTTTTTGCATCAAAACGATATCAATCTCATTGATTGCTTGAATAAGCATCATTCGCTGACTACGTATTTCGCTAGGGATGTTGTGTGATTGCGGGTCAAACTCACAGCAGAGAGTCACTAAATTTTCACAAACGGAAAGCTGGATATTTCGAGCAAATTTTTGTAACCAAGCAAGTAAGACTTTTGAGATTGTCAAGGTGCAAGCTCGTTTAGTGTTGATTTCTAATGCTGCCAGCGCCATGCATAGAGTTGAAATGCAATAAATATGAACCAAAGATTTTAAAATGAAGTGAAAATTCTAATATATGAAAAAGGTTCACAGTGCAGAACCTACCAAGGTTCTGTTGTGAACGCAAACCTCTAAATTTACGAGGTTCACACACAGAACGCGAACGTGAACCTCACGTTCACACCATCCCTACTATTTAGTGTGATTTGCTTCATACAATGCTCCGTATAATGCAGCTTTCCTACCAATGAATCGCTGAAAGGAAGATGGTTAGAAAAAACTGGGTTCCATCAAAATAGTCAGTTATCTGCTCCGATCATTTTCCGGAAAGTGCCATTTACCATGTGGGCCAGTTGATACGTTTGAGAGAAAATGCTGTGCCAACGAGATTTCTGAACTTTCCGAAATATATGAGGTCAAAGGTACAGTAGACACTTATAAATTTACTTCCAAAGTTAAGTTTATATTAGTATACCCTTACCCTGGCCTCTGTTGATGTGAAATTCGTGAATTTCAGGCTTCCAAGAAACGGCAAGCGAGACCAGCAACACTTCAAAATGAACGTTATTGTAAAGCACAAACCGGTGAAGCAGTTCTCCATGGCCACAGTGACTGTGTACGTACCTCTCCTCAAAAGCTCATTCAACAGCAACGCCGTAGAGTGGTACAAATTAAAAAGGGGTTTCATGCTGCCAAAATGAGGACATGCCGCCTGAGGAAAAAAGTGAAAACTCTGGATGAGGTCATTGCATCTCTGAAAAAAAATAATTTGATCAGCGATTTGTGTGGAAAAGTGATGTCACAAAAATTCAGACGTCTACCAAGTGAACTGTTACAGCGCATGAAGCTACAAGTTGGTGGAAGAGGAGTCAAATACTCGAAAGAACTGCAATATTTTTGCAATGACGCTACAGTATTATTCTGCTAAGGCATACAATTTTGTGCGTCAAAATTTTCAACTCGCTCTTCCCCATCCGAGTGTGATAAGGCGCGGGTATGGTAAACTTCCCGCTGAGCCTGGCTTAACTGGTATTGCGTTTTCTGCTATCAGAGGAAAAGTAGAGGCATCAACAGCTCCTGTAATATATCCCAGCAAACACAAAACCGTAAAAGGATCATCCGGGATCATCTCGATTAGGTTCTGATTTTCTAAGTGTCGAGGGAATGTCTAAAATACGTAGTAGGATGGTCTTGTGGTTATATTCAATCAGAATAAATTCATACTCGGTGTTGTTCCATCTCATGCATTAGGCTTCGTTATATCCGGTAGTTAACCTAATAATGCAAATTTTCTATCTCTCGCGGGTACGACTAAAATACGTAGAAAGGATGACTTTGTCGGTACATTCAATCACGATGAATTCTATCCGGTTTTGTTCGATCTCATGCGGTAGCTTCGTTCTATCCATTAGAAAACAATGTTCTCCCTTCGTTTTATTGCGTGAGGATGTCACCGGTGTTGTATATTCGTGTTGTTGCTCTAAGGTCGAATAGTTTTGTTTTCCTCTGATATATATGATCTTCATTATATATATATTCGCTCTTTCGGTAATCTCGCATGTTCAACGAGTATGGTTAATAGTTTTATTCAGAGAATAACTAAATAAGTGATATGTTGTACGTTTAGGAATATGATTATCGATGCGTGACTTCTAGAATATTTCGGCGATTCAAATTTTACGTCATCGCGCCATACAAAGATTTGAAGCGCAGCAGGTCGCAGCCAGGCATAGTTCGCTCTTTCTGTATGGTAAATGCCGTAAATATATAGGAATTGTGACTGACTGAGGTAGCGGGTTAAAGGTATATATGCAGTAGCATATAGCTTATGGGGTATTTCGAATTGCCTGTAGTATATGACGCCTAGAGCTGTTTGACTTTCTGCAAAACAGGTGTAGACAACTATAGAAAAGTTTCAGCTTTTCCAGGTTAGAATTAGAGCTAAACCGTTTTTCCGAATTAGATTACAATTATATTGCTGGCATTTCGCTCTAATTTAGTGAAATTAGACCACTATAATTCGCTTCAAACATCTGAATTACCGGTACCTATACCTACGGTATATCATAATATTTATGCTTGAATTTTCTAGGTATATAAGTCATATAGATACATTCCTGTAGAACACTGATTCATGATTTTATAAAAGTTGGTGCAAGAATGGACATTTTCAACTTGATGTTGATTAATGGAGCAAAATTTGATATTTGAGTGCAATTATACCTCGAATCCAGTGACAAGATTATTAATCGTTGAAACCAAACGCAGCTTGATTATGTTGGCCCAGAGAATTTGGCTAGCCAGACCATATTGATGGAATATGGTCACAGTAAGATCATATTTTGACCTATTTTACATGAACTTTCCAACATTTGATTTGATATGTCCACTAAAACAGTTGTTATTCTGCTTTCGAATAAGACCTTAATTGCTGGTTTCAATGGTAACTGTGTTTGTCAAAGGCTGCAAAGGTAATTTCTTTTCCTTGTTAGATGTTTATTTGTTTGTTTGTGGTGTTCATGGTGGTGGTTCGACTACACTGGTCATTTTACACCAGGCCGGTTCTTATTATTATTATTCCGTATCTGCCCGATTACCAGTGAACTCGGCACTTAGTGAATTCGGCCGCACAAACTCGGCACTTGGTGAATTCGGCCGTGGTAGATCTCGTAGCGGTACCGGTCACCATGATTGGTTACTGGAATGTTTGCCGGTGAACTTGGCACTTTGAGTGGTTGTCAATGTTGTACGGCGGTCAGGGCATGCGTAGATCACACAGTCACGGCGTGATTAGATCACAGATTGCGTAATTGCGGGAAATAACGCGACGCTCTTCACTTGGTGAACTCGGCCCTTGGAGGAATTGGCACTAGAACACCTTCGCATTAGAAATGCATTTAGTATGAATGAACAGTATCAAAAAGGAAATTTAAACGTGTCGTGGCTCGTGGTAGATCTCGTAATCTTGGGATCCTTCAACCGTGTTATCGAGACACCCTAATCCCAGAGTGGAATCGTCTCTCCAAAGGCAAAAAATAATTTATTTTGACGTGATCATGCGAAACATTTGTTGATGAGGAACACTGGCTTGTCGTGATCGATAAACGAAGAAGCGCCGCTTGATGTTCCACAGTTTTGATCTCACATACAACGCCAAGATCCATCTTCTCAAAACTTACACGACACAGGCCCGTGACTCACGCCATCGATTCTAAGGAGACCGCGCGTGGTCGGTATATGAGCGCTGTGTTATTTCCCGTGGCTACGCAATCCGTGATCTAATCACGCCGTGACTGCGCGATCTACGGATGCCCTGACCTCCTTACAACATTGACGAATCACTTGATAATACTATTATTAGTTTGATAATTCATATTAATAGCTGTAAATACACTTCATTTCAAAATTTCCCGAGGGCCGAATTCACCAAGTGCCGAGTTTGTGCGGCCGAATTCACCAAGTGCCGGGTGCATCGGCAACCATCTGCCCACTTACAGCACGGCCCACTCCTAGGCTTTTTAAGACATGGCTATGCGAATCAGATTGCGAGGAGGAGCCTAGATAAACGGCCAACACTTCGGTAGGAATTATGGAGTCGACGTGTCACGCTCGAACCCGCAATTCATTGGTGTTTAGCTATAATGGAACGTACCACTACGTTTCCTCGCCATACCTTGTAAAATGAGACCGTAGCATTTGGCATTTCGTGTGGCAATTGACTTTTGTGTGGAAAATTGTGTTCGTTTTAGAACTTATCCGAAACTTTTATTCCGCCATAGATTGTATATGATAAAACAGTATCGGAATTGATCCTAGAAGAATTCCAAAGCAACTCACCACAAAGGGGGATTTAAAGAAGTTTGATGGAAAATTGAATGAAAGCAAAAGCCTTTGCAAGAGATGTGGTATGTTGAATCTGTTTTGGTATTTTTAAATAGGCCTACTTTGTTGTGCCGATAGCAGACAGTATATATAAACGTAAGATGTGGAAGCTATCAAGGTGTTTTTAGAAATTCAGTCAGTCAAAGTGGACGATCGTATTGCTTGGATTATATTTAGGCTTATTTTAGCATCTTTGAGATGCAACTCTAAACGTGGACGGTCATGAACAGTAGGGCTCTTCAAAAATGACTTTTTTTCTCAAATCGTACTGGCTACTTGATAAAATTGTTAGGTTACCTAATTTAAGCCTACAAACAAAATATGGTTCAAATCCAGCCAGTATCCGCTTTGCTACAAGAGAAGAAAGTTCCTATTTATTATATAAAAATGAATAATAAAAAATTTGAAGATTTTCTGTTAACCCCATGAAAGTGTTAGGCTGTCTATAGAAACGATGCTCACCAAATTTGGTTCAATTCCAACCAGTGGAAGCGGAGTTATTGCTGTCGAAAAATTTGGATTTTAATAAAATAGTACTTACGGTGAGCACAACTTTAATAAGTAAACAAAGAATCGGTCACCGTGAATACTATTTTATTTAAATCCAAATTTTTCGACGGCAATATCTCCGCTTCCACTGGTTGGAATTGAACCAAATTTGGTGAGCATCGTTTCTATAGACAGCCTAACACTTTCATTGGGTGAACAGAAAATTTTCAAATTTTTTATTATTCATTTTTATATAATAAATAGGAACTTTCTTCTCTTGTAGCAAAGCGGATACTGGCTGGATTTGAACCAAATTTTGTGTTTAGGCTTAAATTAGGTAACCTAACAATATTATCAAGTAGCCAGAACGATTTGAGAAAAAAAAGTCATATTTTAAGAGCCCTACTGTCCATGTGAGAGAAACGTTTTAGGGTAGGCCTACTCATATGTCTCGCAGCGTTCTCTACATAATTGTCAATTGCGATACAAACTGTTTGCTTGTATTGGTAAAGCCATCCAACTTCGAATTGTAAAATGTTGGGAGTCTTGATATCAAATTTTTGAAAGGTGCACTTTGAGAAGATTTCGGAATCTGTCAAATTATACAAAAATTTAGCAAATTCTTTGACATATTTCATCTATTTGGGACTCGATCAACGTAAAAGAATTGGTAATCATTTTATACAATGTATTGTATTTGTAGTTGAAGTATAGTAATAATTCTTATGGTTACCGCATTTGTAACGATTCACGGCCATAACTGGAATAATTAGAATGATGTAACTTTCAAATTGTCATGCATTTTGCAACAACATTGTTCTCAATTTTCAAGGTGCTGACCATTCGAGGAAGAATCACCCACCGGGAATTCACGATCTGTAAACGCGGCCGACTGTTTCTCTCCTCAAGCGGAAGCGACAGAGAAGAGGAACGAAGAGAAAAAAGGAGCAGAAATAGCAAGAGTGTGACTAGTCGCGTCCGTTCGCTTTAATGCGTATTTCCATCCGCGAAGTAGTAGGTGGGAAAACTAATGGGCGTTTGGTTAGGGCTTATATAAGGTTGACTCCAGCGCTGTATTTGCTAAATGTTGCTATGAAATAGGGGTGGTGTCATTTGGTATCAATATTGACTATTGAAAGACCATTTGTTAGTGGTCATGGATTTGTTCGGCCAGTATGCAGTAATTTCTGATGGTCACTTCCCGGGCTTCTGTTCTCTAACCCCTCATAATTGTTATTCTGCTTCTAGTAAGACTGTCGATTCTAATGTTTTATCGTATCATTTGTCGGAGGTTTCGCTCGCTTTATTTACAACGTTTTGCTCTCTGCTAGGTCAATTACTGGCTGAGTATCACTACAGCCTAAGAAACTGCACTAATTCTCATTTTAATGTCTTGCTGGTTATCTTGCTGTCAATTCTAATAATTTATTAATGTCTATACCAGTGCCGCCACTCAAATGTTTTGTTCTCTGTACACAATATTGTTAGGTCTTCAGCTTTCCAGGCAGAGTATCATTCCACTTTCTAGACTTGAGTATATATCTCTCCAACTAGCTGCCAAATAACTGATTCATTTGGATTGTTGAATTGATCATTTTGGACAGAATGTGAAGAAATGTTAGTCAAGAATTCTTTTTGTGTTAGTGGCTGTTTTCAAAGAGTGCTGAAGTAGTCATCGTTGATCTTGATAATCAAGTAGAAGTGACGATTGAAGTCAGTTCTCTAGTCATATAATATTAAAAAATATAATAATAAAACTTGAAAACTTGAGTGGAAATAGTTCAGAATCGAATCCATTTTAGTAAGTATGGGCGAAAAAAATGTAGGAGTCATTCGTTAGTCGCTACCTCTGCCATTTTCGCAGTACGAATGTCTTAGCTATTAATCATCATTTTCATTTTATTTCTGCAGGGTGTTGAAAAAAAAAGGCCGCATGCTGGTTATTTAACTGGCTCATCAGAAGATGAAACCTGATGATAAGGACTGTTTTCACTTTCTTTCTAATGACATTCGTTCGTTTGTTCGTTTTATTTTTTACAACGGCATTATTGCCAATTCGTTTGAAATTAAATTATCACAAATGTGATTAATATGTAGTAAATAATGTGGTGTGTGTACGCAGCCGTGATCAGGTTAAGCCCATAGTGGTAGAAAACAGGTTATTATATCAGGATCTTCTTCTTCTAACGTAGGATCTACATTCTACTCACCATGTTTAAAGGCTGTAGCATCTGCATAATATTTACATTATTGAAGGACATGGAAAAGACGTTGAATTGAGTCGACACAAAATCCCCCTTTCTACGACCTGCCGAGATTTAATATCTACTATATCGGCTCGGCTTTTCTACATCTTTGGTCTGTACTGTGTTTGCTGGGATGTTCCGTAATGATGGATGAAATGTCGATTCGCAAACAGGTTTTTTGGGATGGAAGAAGATATCGAGGATATGTAGACATGGGTACTGACTGCGAGGACGATGATTTTTTGCCACTGGCAAAAGATGTATTAGTTTTTATGGCTGTTTGCGTCAATTCATCCTGGAAGATTCCGCTTGGATACTTTTTCATTAATGGTTTGACAGGATCGGAACGAGCAAATATGGTTAAAATTTGCATGAACAAGCTTAGCGAAACCGGTGCAACTGTTGCTTCATTGACATGCGACGGGCTTTCCTGCCACTCCGCTATGCTTTCCTCATTGCGGGCAAACATATCGTCCAGGAACATTGAGTCTAGTTTTCCCGGTTCATATTTACCCAATCATCAAATCCAAGTAATTTTAGATACTTGTCAAATGCTCAAACTCATCAGAAACTGCCTAGCAGAATGGGTACTTTGCTGGATGGGCGTGGTCAGCAAATTTGGTCTATTAAATTGCAATTACGATCAGAATTGGTTCGTTTATTGTACCTCGTTCGCAGAGATTGAGCCCTTACTTATCCCACATTTTACTTTCAGATCACCCTCAATTACGTCGAGGGTGACGTCAAGTCAATAACAATTGATTAATTTCTGTTTTTATTTTTTTATGTTACTTATTTTAATAGAAAAATCATTCAAAACCTTGCGGTTCTCGTGACTGAAGCTAGTGTTTCTGAAAACGAAAGTTTGGGTACGAGACAGTACAGCGTGGTATTTCATGTGATCCCAGAAATAGTTGATCGAAAGCCAGGTTGTAATGCATCGTCTAGTAGGGAAGGAAGGTAGGCAGCAACTGCGTGATCCCAGAAAAAATGGTTCATCCGAAAACGCACCAGGTAGGAATGCTTCATCTAGCAGACAAGGAAAGGTGGGTGGGTGAAGATTACCTCAGGTCGTTGCGTTACCTTGCTCTCTTTTCATCGATGATTGATCTGATCAAATCAATAACGATAATAAACTCCGAGCGCAGATTGCTGTAACCAACATGGCGTCAATTTCAGTGAGCACTGTGCAATTCTACCCCGATCTAAATAAGGACTCATGCATTCATCTTGTCTCTCATGTAATGATATAAATATATTATTTCTCTCATTGGATCACCTCTGCAGAAATCGCTAACCCATATTGCTACACATAACTCACATATCCTCACTTTCACTTTCTACGATTTATTTCGACTACTTTGACACAATGAATAAGTAGAATAACAATTAGATGGTATAAATTTGATTGTAGCTGTGCCTTTGTCATGTCACATGATGCTGAATTTTCCTCCGCCAGTGGTATTCATAGCCCTCACCTAGCTGGCAGCGAGAGCATTGACATCAGCGCCATTGTATATAGTGAGAAGATTTCGAATCGAGTCCAGGGTGATTCTGAGGCAGTCTCCGATAATAACTTGAAGCTGGTGGTCATAGCCATAGATGCTTTTACTACCTATAGATACAGTACCTGGGAAATAACAACAAAACTGACATTATCCATTGCAATCATTTGATATAGCTTGGTAATCATTTATACTTGAGATGTGCCTGTTTGCTGGTTTTCAAGATTTGTAAGAATAGTAAATTACAGTGTGTGCTTGCAACAACAATAATTCGAGGACGCAGTACATGAAACTGAAGCTATAATGAGTAAAAAGACATCAGCAAGCTCCCTTCGGATTAATGGCATCATATCCAAATCAAATTTCCATACACAGTACCTGAAACTGAAGCTGTAGGGATAGAGAAGACAACATTACCAAGCTCCCTTAGGATTAACGGTATCATATCCAATTCGATATCCATATCGAATTATCAATGCCATGACAATTGACTTATCCCAGTAATTGTGAAAACAGCACTCAAGGCCAGCAGGAATTTTTGAGTAGAAGCATATGTTTATTTACCTGGATACAACGAGTTAAGCAATCTACATCAGGAAGATATTTGCAAATGAATACATACGGTGACACATATATAACCTTATCTTGTCCGAACCATCGAAATCGATATGTCCAGGCCAAAGAGTAATCAAAACAGTCACATCAACCAACCACTTCTGCCTTCACTACCAGCTTAACGCGCAACTATCAACTTAACCCAAAGATGGCGGCCAATCGATCACGCAAATATCGCGAGTAACGCACTCCAGTGTTTATATAGATCAGTGATTCTAGATGGATCGGTACCTGATCATATTTTAATTTATATTTTCGGAATCGGTGCAACAGTAGCTTTCGATCAAGACCAGATTCAGTAATTTCTGCACTCGAGAAGATAGCTTTTGGATTGCCACAAATCCTACAGTCGCTCACTCAAAACAATTCTCCACTCCAGCCTTGACGAAGCGGAACGAAGCTGCAAAATCGGTCGTTGCCGTTCCATGTTTAATTTCTATAATGATACCGATACGATGTGTTAAATTAAAATAAATGCAAAAGGGAAGAACCTCCTGATAACTACGAATTACAACATTTTGATTCGCGTTTACATTTTCACTTGCTCGGAAACTGTTAGATTGCATTTGATGAACATTAGGGTGCTAAAAGTTTCTGGCTCCAGTAAATTTCACCAAGATTGGAAGTAAGATCGGGATAACATCTCTAAAAATGCGTGATCAAGTTTGATAAAGCCTTGGTTGGAAACTTGAATTTCTTTTTGCAATTGTTGCAGCAAGCCTCTGTACTTGTCAGAGCTTAAAAAAATTCTGACCGTGGCGAAGGAAATGGTTCAGCACCAGTGTTGGAATCAAGTAACTACCTTCGAGTCACAAGTCATCTCGAGTCATTGCACATTTTGACTCGAGTCAAGTCGAGTCAATCGATTTTCGAAGATGACTCGAGTCAAGTCAAGTCAGTCGATTTTTGGAGGTGATTCGAGTCAAGTCGAGTCAAGTCAAGTCACGAGTCAAGTCGCAATCCAAGTCAAGTTGCCCTTTAGTACGAGGCATGATTACGTTATTGTATTTTTCCATCTGTCTGAAATACAGATTGAGGGGTCATTGACTCTGAACCTATGAACGAATATAGAGTTAAATATACTCGTAAGAAGGCGCTGTATGTCGCTCACATATACGTAGAACTGTTAAACTACGTATACGTACGCACAGCCTCGGTTTATAGTTACCTCCCGAGATAGAGAATAGACCAGTGGTTCTCAACCTTTTTGTATTCGCGGACCACTTTCGGACCGTCACGGACCCCCGCGGACCCCCATGAAGTTATAGTTCAAATTTAGGGTAATTATCGTGCAATCGTCACGTGTCTTGTGCAAATGATACCTGTAGGATTAGTGATAAACAGCAACAAATTGACTTTTCTTGAAAATATGATCATACTATTCATGTAGAAATTGGTTTGACTTCTGTTATTTCAAAGCGAATTCTGCAACTGCATTTCTTGAACTACGTGGTCGTGTCTTGAAAATCCGTGCCTTCGATTTGATATGAACGAGTGCCGAAAATCTATTTCCACAAATATAGGTGATTGGCGAGTGTAATAAGAATGCGTAGCGCTTCCGACGACACATTTGGCTATAATCGCAACAAATATGGCACCAAAATTGACAAACAATTTTTTTAATGAACATACAACGTCAATCCTGGTCATTTCTATCTAGCAGATTATCTTGAAGTTATTATGGAAAAATGATTATGTACATCACAGGAGAAAACAGATTTTTGTAAACATTTCAAATTCACCGTTATTGACCTTACTCATCCAACTTTTTCCCCATGACAATCCCCAACAAAACATCTCTAAACAGCAAAATGTTTGTATCCGTAGGCTATTGGCAATTAGCACTTAAAATGAGTCTGCACAGCAGTGTTGGGATGACTCGAGTCATGACTTGACTCGAGTCAGACTCGAGTCATCTTTTTCGCATGACTTGACATGACTCGAGTCACTTTGCTAAAATGATTTGACTTGAATTGACTCGGAGGATCAGAAATGTGGATTGACTCGTGACTCGGAGCAAAATTCACGAGTCAATTTCAAGTCATCAAGTAATCGGTGTCGATAACAGTCACTGTATCTTGCATATGTTCGGATTGTTCGCGAAACGTTGGTGCAACCTGTGAGAGCGACCAATCATTCAATGATCGTGCGTTTCACTGAGCCTGGATTGTTCTCTCACAAATAAATTGACCGCAAACGAAGTGATCGATGCTTACAGCTTACGTTGTCGTAACTCTGGTAGTAAAGTGGTAAAATAGCAAAATGTCTATTTCCGTTCTCTGTTCTTACCTTAACCAATAAACCTATTGTTTTATTGAAATTGAATTCGAATATAGTTTGTATAGTCAACAACCATTGGCGCAAGTTCGAATTGTATCATATCTATTTGTAAATGGGTAATGTATTGCATATTATCAATTCGTTTCTCTATTCTCTATTTTGGCTGGTAACCATAAACTGCGGCTAGGCAATTACGTTTAACAGTTCTACGTGTATGTGAGTGATACAGCGCCTTCTTGCGTGTATATTTAACTCTATATTCGTCAATCGGTCGGAATCAATGACCACTCAAACTGTATTTCAGACAGCTAGCAAATTGCAATGACGTAATCATGCCACATACATACTTCGAAAAGGCAACTTGACTTGAAATGTGACTTGACTCGTGACTTGACTTGACTTGACTTGACTCGACTTGACTCGAGTCACCTGCAAAAACCGAGTGACTTGACTTGACTCGAGTCACCTTTGAAAATTGATTGACCTGACTTGACTCGAGTCAAAATGTGCAATGACTCGAAATGACTCGTGACTCGAAGGTAGTGACTTGATCCCAACACTGCTGCACAGTAGAATATTTCATATCAGACAGTCATTCTGTTGATGTGAGCTCTGGAGTTTTACCAGTAATGAACCGAAACAGCCTCGTGATTTTCCGAATATACAAAAATACAAAATAGGTCATCAATAATTTTGAGGCTTCGCGGACCCCCTCAAAATGCTTCGCGGACCCCCGGTTGAGAACCACTGGAATAGACAAACGTATATGGATACGATGCAATACATTACCCATTTATTAGGGATGGTGTGAACCTCTGAAAGGTTCAGGTTCGTGTGAACGCGAACGATTTTGAAAGGTTCTGTGTGAACGCGAACGTGAACCTCATTACGTCACGCGACGTCATATTGCTAATTGTAACCCTACATTTCAATGGAGTGATATATATTAATGTACACGATACCTAGCGACGACTCGGGCCACATAATGACACAATGCTGAAGTACACAAACACACTGACTTTTCGAACGACGCCAAATGCATCAATTGGGGCAATCAAATGATATAATAATCCCATAAAATCAATATCTTCCGTCGCTTTGTCAACAATTTCGACGAGGACTTGCAAGGCAATATAAGCTTACGCCTTAACGATCTAGACGGGACCGGACAATGTATTCGGCGTCGGAGTGTTGCTACGTTGATATTGAGCAGAGTGTAAACCGGGTTTTGCCCCATTAACAAATTATACAGAAGTAGCCAACATCCCATAAACGGATTTGGTTTTTATGATATAGTAAACATATAAAATAGAGATGGACCCCGTATGCTTGCTAGATTTTTTACATCAGACAACGATATCAATTTCATTGATTGGTTGAATAAGCATCATTCACTGACTATCTTGATATTGTGTGATTTCGGGTCAAGCTCATAGCAGAGAGTCACTAAATATTCACGAACAGAAAGCTGGATATTTCGAGCAAACGTTTGTAACAAAGCAGGTGAAATTGTTGAGATTGTCATGGTGCATACTCGTTTAGTGTTGATTTATTCATGCTGCCAGTGCAACGCATAGAGTGGCACGCAGCTGTAATGCAATAAATTTCACCCAAAGATGTTAGAATCAGGGCTTTGGAGCCGGAGCCGGAGCCGGAGCCCCGGAGCCATGCATTTTTACCAGAGCCGGAGCCGCAGCTCTATATAAAATTCAGCCGGAGCCGGAGCCGGAGCTAGAGCTAGTTATTTGAGGGGTAGCTCCGGCTCCGACGTATTTCATGTGATGCCATTATGCAACAACCATATCGGCTGAGCCCACATAATTCAACAGCAGGCCTGCGCGAAATTAAGACTCTTTTCCTCTTTGGCGCTACCTTATCCGACTAACCATGTTCCTGGGGATTTAACAGCAGAGCAGTCATATGTTCAATGTTCAATTTTCATACATGAATGCCGAACCTCGGTTACCTAGATCATTGCCTGCTAGTAGGCCATGGCTATATACTAGGGATGGCGTGAACCTCTGAAAGGTTCGGGTTCGTGTGAACGCGAACCTTTTTGAAAGGTTCTGTGTGAACACGAACGTGAACCTCATGACGTCACGTGACGTCATATTGCTAATTCCAACGCTACATTTCAGTGAAGTGAGAGCCTATATTGTTGAACACGATATCTAGCGACGACTTGTGCCACACAATGCCACAATGCCACAATGCTGAAGTACATATTTACGTTTTAGAGGTCGTCAAATGTATCAACTGCGGCAATCAAATGATATAACAATCCCATAAAATCAATATCCTCCGTCGCTTTCCCGACAATTTTGAAAAGTGCTTTGCATGGGAATATAAGCTTCCGCCTTTACGGTCCAGGCCAGACCGGACAATTATTTCGGCGTCTGAGTATTGCCCCGTTGATACTGAGCAAGAGTGTAAAGCGGGCTTCTTTACTTGCTACCGATATTACCCCGTTAACAAATTATACAGCCGTAGTCAATACAATACAATAAACATGCAATAAACATATGAATTCAAGATTGACGCAGTACGCTTGCTAGATTTCTTACACACAATGACATCAATTTCATTGATTGGTTGAATAAGCATCACTCGCGGACTACCTACCTACATGTAGTTTATTTCGGTACTGATGTTGTGTGATTGCGGGTCAAGCTCGCAGCTGACAGTCATTGAATATTCGGACATACGTTTGTATGAAGCAATTAAATTTTTTGAGATTGTCAAGGTGCATATAGTGGCCCGCAGTTGAAATGCAATAAATTTCCACCAAATATGTTATAATGAAGTGAAAATTATAATATATGAAAAAGGTTCACAGTGCAGAACCTACTATGGTTCGTTTGTGAACGTGAACCTCTAAATTTCTGAGGTTCACACACAGAACGCGAACGTGAACCTCACGTTCACACCATCCCTACTATATACGCCTGTGAATATTATGGGTATTCGGCATACCCGCAATTTCATCATCAACACAACCTTGTTGGCCAATTGTACAGTTCGAAAATAATGATCACTACGTATTACGCCAGGGATATCTTAAACTTAAAAACTGGTTTTAGATATCCCTGGTATTGTACGCGAAATGGGAGGGAGGATATAAACGTGATTTCGTTGCACATGTCGACATATGACGAGCACGAGCCGAGAAATTCCATCTCATTGTTGCTATGAATCGGATGAGCATATACTCGTTCTTTCGTGATAGTTCTTTAATCGAGCCGCGAAATTGGACAGTGTTAGTGAGTATGCAATTATGCAAGCGAATTGGAATTCCTTACTGCGCATGATCGTGCGCAGATCGATTTTTGAGCGTGAATAGGGGATGGCAGAAGAGTAACCCAAAACGTCGTTACACTCAGCGAACAGTTGTCGCGGTGCGAGTGACTAAATGCGATGTCAGGACCCCATGGTATTTTATGTTGGAGACAAATTACTGATTTGAAACCCGATTTCCAATTTGTAATCATCTGTTTGGTAAATTCATTCTTGATGTCTTCTTGATACTATATAGTAGGCTATATTCCCGGATTTTCGAGCACTGTGACTTGTAAATGTGCAATGTGCTTACCGCATAGTTTAATTCGTTATGGGCATGGCGCAATGTGCATGGCACATTGTTTAATTCGATTATTCCATTCGTTTCAATGGGAAAATATTATATTCCGATAAACTGGATCGACACCGGACTGGCAACGAGTGCACCAATATCAAACCTCAAACCATTGGCCATTTAGTACAAATCGAATTTTTGTTGATCAGTTCGTGATCTCCACCCATATTGCTTTTACTACAGTTACAGTTGAATAACAATCGCTTATTTAAAGATTGAATTGAGCTGTATGGCTTAATGTTAACGAGTACATCAGTACAGTGCCAGTGTTAAACGCCGCATCAGAATTTTCATACCGTACACCAGGGGTCGGCAACCTTTTGCTAGTCACGGGCCAAATTTCGAGTGTACAACTTCTTGGCGGCCCGGAATTTTTCTTAATACTATATTTTCCACTCACTTCGGTATATTATCCTACATTGCTGCAATCTCAATCATACCAATCATAAGACAGAAGTATTTACACTTCAACAACGCAGAATAAATATGACAATTGACGCTGCTTGCTTTGTGAAAGGTTTCAACTTCTAGTAACAGTCAGATGAAGCAAGAATCAGACCATATTCTAAATGTGCGTCCGAGATACGTGATCTTGGCTTTCTATTCGTGAATTTCGTCGTTCAAAACTATTGCTCGCATGCGTACGTGCTACCAAAAATCGATGGGATGTCTTTTGCATCGCTTGATAAGCTGGGATAAAGATCAATTTCAAGAACGTACTCTTTGTCAAAGTCATGCAGCGATATTCTCTTTGTATGAAATTTGTCATTCAATCCAACTGCATCGCATTTCAAAAAGGCCCATTTGAAATTTTCAGACAATGGTATTGGCGTCCACATTAAATGGAGTACTGAATAGTCAGAATTTATTTTGTATAGAAGGAATGTCGGAAAAGTGGGTGAATATTCAGTAATTAAATTTCGTATCACAGTTACAAATATAGTGTTGGTAGTAGGTTTTCTCTCCTCCAGTATAGGAAAGTGAGCATAATTTACTCTGTACTGTTGACATTCCCCGAGTCGCAGATTTGTTTCAAATGCGCCTCAACATCTCATGTATTCAGTTCAAGTTGCAAATTCAATTTGTTCAGATGTGACGTTAAATGTAGCCTACCAGGACTGGAGAGCAAGATTAGATACCCATTTTCGATTACAAGATTATGAGTCGGCGATATTTGTATTTTCGGGGAAAGATGCTATTTCATCTCTCAGTTCATAGACTCGTGCAAGCATAGCTGCTCGACTTAATGCGCGAACATGGCAGATATACATTACATCGCCATATTGATTCTAGTTATCTGTCGTAACAATGTTGGTGATTCAGTTTGTGAGACAAAATGATATTTACAATTTTAATCATTGTGGCCAAAACACTTCAGGTTTGTAGTATTGGCGCACAATGCCTTCTGGTGAATTAAACTATGAATAACTAGCCTACGGAGGCAAGTTATCTGTAATTAAACAGTTTAAGTTTAAGATTTTGTCATTGCGTCTGAGATGTTCCAAGCGTTTTTGAAGCAGAGGAAGGACACCTTTATTGTCACACCCTTCAAAAAGTATGGTACACCTTCGGTTGCGAGATACACCCGATTGATAAGCACTAATCTAGTCTGCTCTAGACAATCTCCATCTCCTACTTCAACCGCCTTCGTTTTGTGGCGTCACAATAGACTAATACGATTTAGGCAACTTATATCGTTTCAATGCCGCATTCTTTCCAAGCAGTGCTGCACTGCTGATTGAAACTCATTGTGAAACGGCGACCGCATTCTTGTGAAAACGAATTATTATGTCGCGGGCCGGACGATTTCGTCTGGCGGGCCGGATCCTGTCCGCGGGACGTAGATTGCCGACCCTTGCCGTACACAGCAATGGCATGGAGTAAACTGCGTTCTAGTGCAACTATATGATGGTATCGACAATTGACAAGTATTCATTATGACGTCACCTATATCTTCGTTACTGCATCCGATGTTACTGACGGCTGACAGACTCTGTATTACTATAGATAACTAACCTACGGGTAAATTAGTAATCTATATAGACCAGGGGTGGCCAACCTTTTCGGCTAAAGGGCCACATGAAATTGACGAACGAGTGCGCTGCCCACTAGGCGCGCCAGGCGCGTAAAATTTTCAAAGTTAATATTATTATTACTTGGGTATATTGCGGGTCGACTGTATACCGCCCGTTGGGCTCAGTTTGCAAGGACAGGACTATTCGGCATCTGGACATATCGATAGCGAAGGTTTCTGCTAATATACGACAATCATTTTGTGCCTACATTTCATCGTCGACGATCTTTATGCGAGCGCAAACGCGAAAAGACTTTCTCTCGTAATTACGAATACAGTTAGACTCAATCGGCAAAATCAGGCGTTTTTACATTTTCAGGAGGGGGTAGGCTACAAAGCAAGAAATCATGTGTGACAATTAAACACGCTAAGCGTAAAGAAAATTTTTATTACTCTTCCAGTTTATTGTAATGTACGACGATTTACTTGAAATGTGACTCGAGCCTGGATCTGCCAATGCGAAATTAGCTCGCGGGCTACTCAAAACCTTCTCGCGGGCCACATATGGCCCGCAGGCCGCGGGTTGCCCACCCAGATACACAGAGGACCCTTCGATAGTTTTCAGAGTCGGAGCCGGAGCTGGAGCCGGAGGAGTGGTAATAATGCGGCTCCGGAGCTGGAGCCGGAGTTAGTGTATAATAGAAGAAAGCTCCAGAGTCGTGATGTGTATAGTGAAGTTTGATTAGTAGTTTCAGGTTTTTGGAGTAGATTTAGAGCGAATTTCAAATGCTCAAATTTAAAAAAAGATGTGCGGCCGGTAAATAATGTCGAATACTTTAAAATCCAAAATGCCGACCCGCGCAGCACAACATGATCTGTTCTTTATTGAAAAGTAAAATGGCGCTTATCACCTGTTGGTATTTTGCACCACGGTCAATCATGGCGTAAAAGGGGAATATAAAGTATAGATTCCCGTAAGTAAAGTCTCCGCTGGGGCGAAGACGAGCAACGTCCCGATCGAAAACTGCGCTCGTATGTTCCTTTAGGTTCAACTGGTCCATGTTGAACTGCTTTTCATATGAAATCCTTTTTCATATGAAATCCTTTTTCCGCTTTGACTTTCCAATCTCTCATTAGAATATTTGGTACTGCGGCCGCGGCAAATAATTGGGTTCTCGCGGGTTACCGGTAGCCCGCGGGCACCACGTTAGTGGACCCTGCAAACACATTCTAATAGTGCTCGTCCAACGATTTTCGTTCTGGAATGGCTGGTATTAAGATGTAATCCCACATTATTCGTCCGTAGAGCAACTCTGCCCGATGGGCATGTCGGCATATACGAAAATATGTGCAACGCACGACTTCCTGATAAATGAGTGATACTGAAACATCACCAAACACTGATCGCGTAAAGTTGTTATAGACCTAAAGCTATACGATGGAGTTGAAGATGTACAAGAATTCCCTACCTCTTTTAATAATACTCGGAGCTGCTTTTGGGAAAAGTTTGACAGGTAAGCTAAAATGCAGGAGGATATTCATTTTGCAGTGCTGGTTGGATTGGATTGAGTGTGACAGTGGCTTATATTAGGGATGGTGTGAACGTGAGGTTTACGTTAGCGTTCTGTGTGTGGACCTCAGATATTTTGAGGTTCACGTTCACAAACGAACCTTGGAAGGTTCTGCACTGTGAACCTTTTTCATATATTACAATTTTCACTTTATTATAACGTTTTTGATTGAAATTTATTGCATTTCAACTGCGGGCAACTATATGCATGGCGCTGGCAGCATAAAAAAAATCAACACTAACCGAGCATGCACCTTAACAATCTCAAAAGATTTACTAGCTCTGTTACAAAAGTTTGCTCGAAATATCCAGATTTCCGTTTGTGAATATTTAGTGAGTGTCTGCTGTGAGCTTGACCCAAAATGACACAACATCAAGAGCAAAATACACTACATGTGGTCAGCGAACGCAGCTTTTTCGATCAATCAATCGATCTGATATCGTTGTCTGATGTAAAAAATCTAGTAGATTAAGAAGTCAATCTTGACTTCATATGTTTATGGTATCATAAGAACAAAATCCGTGTGATTGGGGTGTTGGCTAGTGCTGTATAACTTGGAATGGGGTAATATCGGCAACAAGTAGGCTATAGCAACCCGACGTTTTACACTCTGCTCAATATCTACGTCGCAATATTTAGACGCCGAATACATTGTCCAGTCTGGCATAGACCGTTAGCACGTAAGCTTATATTACCTTGCAAGTCATTGTCGAAATTGTAGGCAAATCTACGGAAGATGTTGATTTTATGGGAATATTATATCATTTGATTGCCCCAGTTAATACATTTGTCGACGTTTAAGACGTCAATATGTACTTCAGCATAGTGGCATTACGTGGTATCGCGTATATATTAATATAGGCTATCACCTCACTGAAATGTAGGGTTGAAATTCGCAACATTACGTCACGTGACGTCATGAGGTTCACGTTCTTGTTCACACAGAACCTTTCAAAAAGTTCGCGTTAACACGAACCTGAACCTTTCAGAGGTTCACAATAACACTTATAAATAAGCATTGGTTCTAGTCCAGTCGATCTCTCTCGACATAGGACATTCTGTGGCCTAAACAAAATACCACGTGTTCCATGTTGGAATAGAGCCAGAGATTAGCATTGGTTATTTTCGAGGCTTTTTGTTAGTGTTTTGCATGAATAAACGCCAGTTCTAGATACAATTTTTTTTACATTTTGGGTGTCTTGTGATTTGCCGCAATTTAACCATGAACTAGAGTCGGTCGAAGTGATCAGCGTTGCTACTGAAGTAGCACAAGTAACGCCTTACATTTCTACTCAATTACAAGTAATAGAAGTAGTCATTTCTAAGACATGTCAAAACTACTTCAAGTGGAAGACGAAATGAAGGGTATGAGGATTACTAAAAGTCTGTAAATATGTAAGTATATTTGGTTGGGGGGGGGGGGGTAGTCGCATACCTTCAACAGTTAGTCGGGGGTGGCTACATACGAAATCGCAAGATGTATCGCCGCATATAACGCAAAATGGCTATAGTAACACCACCCATAGGTAGAATCTTCGAAAAAATATACTCGGTTACCGTGATCCGGAGGCTATTTTACACGTTTTTTATGACAATTTAAGTCACGATAGTGGTGCAATATTATCCCTGAAGTACTTTCTACTTTACAAAAACCAAATTGCAAAAGTAATAAGTTCATCCAGCATACTGTTCAGCTAGATGTTGAAGTATAGTTGTAAAGCATTACCACTTCAGTGAGTACTGCAAGTAGCAAAAATCTACTTGAGTACCACGAAAAAGTAGAAAGATTCAGCTGATGCAATATCTCAAAAACGTGACGTGATGGAGCAAAAACATCGTCAGATTCGTATTCAGCGCCTCCAAATTTAGTTTATTTGACCCAAAGAAGTCCTGGCGCAAAAATCGTGTAGACCAGTGACATCAACTTGACAAAACTGACTTCTGTAATTATTGATGGGGATGCAATTATTGATGGGCAAAAATGGTTGATTACCTTGCTCAAAAGAGATCCTGCAACCTCAGACTTATCATATCAATGTATTTTACATGAGAGGTGGAGAGCTCAAAGTGACAATAGCCTGTTTGACGAAAACAGTTACCATAATTTTCTCCAGCATTGAAACAGAGAGTTCCGTAGTGGAAGGGTTTGATACATATACCTACCTGGCAATGCATGCAAAGCATGCTCATATGCTCAATGAAGTTGACATCAGTAGTAAGCATAGTTTAAGAGAAAAATAGGCTTGGTTTGCTTACGACACTGGAAGATTACATGTTCTGTTCACACATATAACAGCAACGGCAAACTTGCCAACGCTGTCCATTAATGCATAAACATGTATTAATCCTCCGTATACGACTGGTGAATACAGTTAAATTGATAGTAGCCTACGATTACCTGGTAATAATGATGTGAGGCCCTCAGCACTTTTTGATGTTAAAATTAGGGCTGGGCACAATGATTCGAGTACTCGAATCTGAATCGAGTATTAATTTTAATGATTCGAGTCGAGTAGTAAATTACGATTTTTTCGAGTAATGAAATTATACGCTTCTCGCCACTGAAAGTTAATTTATCAACGAGAATTCAAGTTTCGATATTAATTTTAACTGTTGAAGCCTTGAAACCTTGATTGGCGGTATTGTAGCTTACGAAATCTAGTACAAACCTACGAAGGTTACTGGGCGTAGCGCATTTACGAAGTCATGATAATCCCACAACATTTTCACAAAGTGAAATGAAATCGGTATGGTCGATAAAATACCAAAGTGTCTTTTACGAGATGGATAACCGGCATTATATTCTTTGTGGTAGCAAAAACGGTGCAAATTTGAACTTTGACGTAATACATTCTGTTATGACGTCGTAATCGGTGATACTCGATTACTCGACTCGACTCGAAGCATATTACGTGATTCAGAATCGAATCACTCAGGTAATCGATTTTGCCCAGCCCTAGTTAAAATGCGCCCCGTTATAAACGGGAAGTTGAGAGCCGCTGGTGTAGAGTATGACTATATAGATACCATACATCGTACCGCATAGAGAACATGCTCATGTTTCCACTTCAACTGACTTTGTGCGATAAAAAGTGGCGTTAATGGATATATAATATTAATCGCCGGATCGAAAGATACACGCAATGTACCATGCGATATACAAGACACCATGCGATATGATTACGCTCATGGGCGACAAGATGGGACCAAAAGCATAACCATCAGATCTGCTGCTGCATTACCATCGGAAATCGGTCCGACGTTGACTCCAAATCTTCTGAACAGTTTGACGGTTTTCCATGACGACACGGGGTAAGCGGACACAGTCCCGCAACAGCGTATTTAGTGAACTGGGTCGTACGTACCGCAAGTCAGCGATTGTAGCGAAATATACCCTATCTATGCAGAGGTGATCAGAAACGAACTACTTCTATTTTTTCGAACTACTCAAGTCACTAGGTTCATTTCTACCCGAGAGTACCTTTCCGGACTACTCTGTCCACATCCGTGTGCACTGTGCATATGACTCAATGTCAGTGAGAATTTTGAGCAATTCTCATCGACAATTGTATATAGCCGACATACCTCATTTCTACTGTAGGCCTATTTCAATGATTAAGATCGATTTCAAGATCTCAAACATTTTTATTTATGTAATGCATGTAGTGGATGTAATACATGTATATACATTGGTATATACCAGGGCTGTTCCACGTCCGGATTTTCCCGCACATGTCCGGAATTTCAGTGTTAAAACTGCGTCCACTGGGATGCTAAACTATCATAATTTCGATTTTACTCCGAGCTTTTGTAGGTTGCCAGTTGTCATTTCTCTGCCTCAGCTCTACCACTAAATCAGATAACATATGGACTTAGAAACGATACGTATTTGATAGTAAGCAGGGCTGGGCAAAATCGCAATAGTGTTAATAATGTATATATTTACTATGTAATAATATATTAATAATAAAATGTACATTTTATGGAACCACAAAGAGTATAATGCCAGTTTTATATAACAATAACGATTGCATGGATTTTTTCGGCCGTACATATTTCGGTGTAGGCTACTTGAACACGACTTCGCAGATAAGCCAATTCCATTAACGTGGGTAGCTCGGGTCATTACATGTTTCGTCTGCTGTGTTACGACCAATCGAAGTGTCTTCCACAGAGATTTTATGGTCAAAACTAGAATTCCCGTTTATATATTAAATCTTACTGCCAGGAGTTCGGCCTATATTAATTTTAGTCGTCGAAAATTGATCTTATAGTCGACTCGAATAATTAGAATTAATTATAAAATCAGATTCAATAGTACTCGAATCATTGTACCAGGCCCTCATAGTGATACGCAACCTATACCAATACTATGGAAGAAATTTATCCATGAATTTGAAAAAAAAACGTCTTGCGTAACTAGACAACGATTCCCAATAGTTTTTCGTAACATTAAGTATACTCGCGATTTCGGTGCGTATAAGCCAATATAAATAAGTAGAGATGAGTCCGGAGTTCACCGTTACCTGTTCCGGCGCCTTCGAGAATGGCGCTGTCTATATCAGACTTGGTCCGTTACGAATACAGTATGTGTGATATTTTTGGCATGGTATGCATAAAGGGGAATGTTGAAATGGCCTGTCTTTGACGCTCTATTTTTTTTTTTTGGGGGGGGGGCATCCAGTGGATTGGCAAAGCATTGATTGCGTGACGTAATGACAGTTAATGGTTCCATATCTCATTTCAAACACCGCTAGTGAGAACTATAGAGCGTCCGGATTTTGCGCCCTGAAATACGGTAACCCTAGTTCATACATAGTTTCGAATGTCATAGATGTAAGTAGTTATATAGATCGGTCGTGATTTGCCTGGGGCTCTTATGGGCCCGCTGTGAGACCTGCCGCGAAACTCGTGTTGGTGACCCCACCCTTTTGACCCCCCCCCCTTCCGCTGGTGACCTGCCATGTGTTCTTATGGGATCTCTGGTGACCCCACCCTTTCAGGTATAGGGCTCGCTCATGACCTGCCGTGAAAAATCGTGTTGGTGACTCCACCCTTTTCGAGTCTCTATCGCTGATGACCTGCCGTCTCGTCGGTGATACCACCCTTTCAGGTATACGTTGTGTCGATGACCTGCCTGATAACGTTACGGGTATAGGGATCTCTGGTGAAGTGGTGTTGAATATCAAGTATAGTAAACAATGACGCCATTACTTAGTATTATATTCAAAAATATTATATATGACCAATTTGAAGTAATCCCAACGTTTACGGTGAGTGCGACAATGATATATCGTTATTCTTATGGATGCGGTGACACGGTGACGTAGCTGATATAGACGCAACATGATAACGTTACAGGTATAGCGTTCGCTCACACGGTTCTACATGAAGATATCGTAGTTCAGGCGTGACAAATGACCGATCGTGTTCTAAGTCTTTCGTCGCTATTGATTCCTACGTAACCTGAATAGTACTTTCCGATCGGATTATTCGCACCTTGTATACCGCTGTTTCGCACCTACAGAATAGTCTGCTGTTCACAACCACAACAAGAATCACAAGTATACACATTTATACATTCATTTATTACTCTGAAATCAAACTCTTCACAAAAGCACGCACAATCGTATCATTCACTCTTTTTTATCATCGCCAAAATTATTCAAGTATTCCTCGGCTGAAAATCCTTGTGCTCTTTTTATCAAGAATGCAATAGCATGATCTCCACACACATCTGAAGTTTTACTCTGTAACTGTTTCCCAGTCACGGAAAATTCAGCCGGCTCCAGGAATTGGAACATCTGAGGTTTTAGTGGTCCGAAACCTAGTGAATCATGAAAATGAGTATCCTCATCTCTGTAAATAGACACCCAGTGAGACCCAGGCAAACTCGATTCGTCGTAATTAATGGTGATAGCGTATTTTCCGCTAATTGGTTTCTTTGGTGACTGGTCTACTGGATAAGACCCTAGATATAGACTTCGCGTATCAGGATGGTTATAGAGAATATCATTGATCTCGCTTATTCAAAAAGGTGTGAAATAATTTTAAAATCCTACGACCGCTCACAGGGTAATGCTCCAGACATAGCGATCGCTCATGATTTGGTGTTACAGACATACCGATCGCTCACAAGGTAATATTTCCGTAATTAGTTCGTCACAGAGACGGTGATTCGTAAACCAACAATTTGACACTTTCTTGTGGTCGTTATATGTTTTGACACTTCGGAACGTGGTTGACTTTAGTTGTATGATAAGAATCATGAAAATATTCAAGCAATGTATCAATTTGACAACTTGAAATGAAACTTACTACACAGCTCAAGTTGATTCGTATCTGAATGTGTTAATTCGGTACAATTCTAATTAATTTGAGAAATCTTTTTAACGTGATCTTTTGATTCGACCGTAACCTGAATATTACTGACACCGACTTTCAGCCACATTGAATTATTCGCACATTCCGCGCCGCTGTTTCACACCTATAGAATCAATACCAACTATAACTCTACAAGAATCAAGAACCACAAGTATGTGCATTATACAGTTATTGTCTTTGTCAACTTGAAATCAAACTCTTAACACAAACACGCATATTATCACTTGTCAACTCTATCATGAAAATCCTCGAACCTGTATTATTAAGAATGTTATAGTACGGCGTCGGAATCCACTCGCAAGATGTGGTAAATCCAGATAATCCAAAATGAAATATTTGGACTTTGACATAGTCTGAATTGAAATAGATTGACAAACATAACTACCAACTTTCCACGTACCATTTCGATATTATACGCACATTGATTTGAAACAAGTAATGAAACATTACAACTCTATTCACGATTCGGCTTTCCGTTTGTCAATGACACATTTTAACATCTTACCACACTCAAAAGAATTATTCATAACATTAACCGGTGTTAAAAATATAGTTTTCACTTACTTGATTATATCACTACAACTCGCAAACTTAATTAATTCGTCCTGGTTGTATTCATATGACCGATAATTTTTATCCAAATATAAAGGTCGGCCAGATCTACTAAAGGTAAATTGAGATCAACCAAAATGAAATAGTTTGACTTTGGTGTAGTGTGAATTGAAATAGATTGACAAACATGACTAGCAACTTTCAATCCATACATATTTAGAGATTATGCGCACATTGATTTGAAAACAAGTAATGAAACATTACAACTCTATTCGCGACCTCTCTTTACGTTTGTCAAAGAGAGTTTCAGAAATATTATCACTATGACATCTCAACATTTTAACATCTTACCATACGCAAAAGAGTAAAATACAAAAACCTTGTCAAGTCAATCCGTTTGTAACTTACCAGAACAACTCAACAGCACCCGTATGAAAAGTAAACAAGATTGCTCGAGTAATCACTACAATCAAAAATCCATAACAAGTTCGGTTGTATTCATAGTCCGCCAACTCGTATTTTTTATTAAACTGTAAAAGTCGTTACTATTCTGCAACATAAAGTAATTACTACTCGGTGCGCGCAACTTGAGATTAACATATGTTTTGAGTATACGAGATTTGAATGCCTGACCAACGTAGATGAGAATTCATTTCTTACAATCGAACACAGGTGTTGTATTGAAAATTATCATGATGTAAACATAAGGATTGACACATTGATTTGACATATGGGATTTTGTAATAGTCGATCATGACTTGATTATTAAATTACGACGTAATTAGACCAGGATTGTGTTAAAGGTTATTACTATACCAACAAACTTTTCAGTACCATTGTTATTAACATATCGATTTGTAAAACTACGCATGTCTGAAATGTTTTGATTGGGAAGAGTAAGCCGTGTTCGTAAAAAACCACGCAGCGTATTGTGGGTATCAGGAAATATTTTACAAATGTAATTATCTCCAGTGACCAAGACTAATTTTTCCGTTATCATTCGCTAAGGTAAATGTCATCACAATACTCTGTCACTAAAAGACGGTACTTGCATGTGATTGAATCCCTAGCAACTCACTAAACCGAACTCCAAATAAATTTTACTCACTCGACGGATATGAAACAGCGTCGCTTAATCGGTCTATATCGTTTTTCTAAATGCAAATCATATCCACCCAGCAGAAAACAATTTTCACTCGCTTGGTAATGAAACCGAAGTCTCCATTTGATATTTTATTTTTGGTCAAATACTTTGCAATGAACACATTTGAGTGGCTGAGCTTTACATCATCAAGCTGTCATCTGTAAATCAAGATTACATCCAACTTGTAACTGTATCGTTTAACTACCGGGTTGCATCAGTTTGCTATTTTTGTCATTTAGTGACTGCTGAACATACCAAACGATACACATTCACTTACGAAATACTGTGTTGATCGTAATTTCCATCATCGTGACAATCGAAGTACATTTGTTTCGATTTCATAAAAACCAACTTTTCTATGACATGATAAATTTTTGAAAAGTTATGCTTAGAAGATTGGTGCATCTCGCGAAAAAATAATATACCACTCATATTGATACTGTTACTCCATTGACCGGTATTTTCAAACGAGTCGATTTTCAACCGAGCAAAATTTATTACTTGAGTTGTCCCGCTTACTATATTTAAATGTAAACTCACCCGTCTTTCAAAACCACAACAAACAATGATAAAAAGTACACAAGCAAACACAACAAGTTTTACTTTTGTAGGACACTAATTATTATTCCACGCATCTCATTTCATACTAAGTGTATATGAAAGATATTCATGGTACACGAAAATATTCGATATTCCATGCTACGAACATACGCAATGATTGGGGACGCTTTCACACTATTTCGATTTAGTGTAACAAAAACAACAACAACAATTTTCACTCTCTTGACTTATGAAAACAACAGACGAACCTTCATTCAATATTTTGTTTTTGTCAACTAGTTACTTTTTCATGAGACCCCCACAACTCTACAAAAGTACGAAAGATATTTACATCACACAAAGTAATCAACTTTACTCGATATTCTCACATTACGAAACTAAAGAATGGTTGGTTTGACTCTACAAACTGTTTCTTTACCTCAAGACCTTTATTGTCTGAATGGTTATTCATGTATCTTAATAATCAAATAGTTCAACACAGAACTAGTACGAACAGAAACATCAGAGTTGTTTACACAAAAGTTTGTATGTGTACAGTATGCGAATACCATGTGTAAGTCCAGCACAATTGCGGTATCCATCCGAGTTTAGTTAACACAAATTTATTACAACGGAACCACGTAAACTTTCGTGAAAGAAAAGCATACTCACTTCCAGAGGGTTATGTCAACGCCATAGCAGTAAATCAGCTACTCCAACAACAAAGTACATATGTTTTCTAGTCACGGTCCTTACATCTTTCACATAGATCAATCTACTTTGCTACCGAAAAGTGCTGAGTCATCACATGATTACCCTCACAACAAAACAGCTAGAAGATATTATCATACAAAAATATTCCTAACCCTTTGCGCACCAGCGACAAATCATACAACAAACATTTTTTGTGAGTCGAATTGTTGTTCAGTGTCAAGTCTACCTGTTGAAACGTACATTAAAACAGTCACAATTCAATTAAAACCACAAATCTATTTTCATTTCGTCACAAACTGTCACATACAGAAAAATAAATTTTCTTTCCCCAACACATACTTGTAACCAATCGCTTTCATTAAACACTCAACTCCATAAAAGTATTTACTTTCTACAACATAGACATTCCGATGTAGTCAAGAGATATTTTTATTAATCAAAATCATCGATTTCTGTTCACGGCGTTCGTTGCATGTCATACCTGTGGGCTCCGTATTAAAATGGACACGACACGACTGAATGTAACGGGGTAGAAGTCTATCGCATCGATTTACATGTGGTCTTCGCTACGGTTTCAAAAAACGAATCATCTATTTTGCATTGGTCAAGACCGAGCGAACCAGTTACATGTATTCGCGGTAAGGATTTTGCTTGTCATATGCGAATGATAGGGTTGCTACTCCGACAAATCAACCTACAACAATCTTCTGACGATCATAATAGCAATTTCATTTTCCGCCCCATCGTAACTGTATACGCACGAAAAGTATATTATACAACTCGGCAACTACGTTTAACAAGACCAATCACACTACCAGCGTTGAACACAAGATACCTACCCAAGTCAAAATATCATACTGGTTTGGACAACTGACGTTTACCTGTGTAAAATTATCGTTTTCACTTGGAGGTCAACCGTTACCTGACTAAAATACCGTTATCCTTTGGAGATTTATCGTTTACCCAGTGTAACAAACCCCTTCTCCTTTGGAAATCTATTTTTTCCCTGGATAACAAACCCTGTTCACGTGGAAATATATTTTTTCTCTGGGTAACAAACCTTTTTCACTTGGAAATATATTTTTTCCCTGAGCAACAAACCATTTTCACTGTGCAACAAACCATTTTCACTTGGCGGGTCGTCGTTTACCTGAGTAAAAATATCATTTTCCTTTGGAGATCTGGCGTTTACCCAGTGTAACAATACATTTTCTCTTGGTCATCTAGCTTTTCCTAGAGTAACAAAACCATTTTCATTTTGAAATCTGACAAACACACCTGACAATTTGGTATTTGTTGTATTGACGATAGTTTGAAATAGATTAAAACGAACAGTGACGGAAATATACACGGACTACCGGTTTCAGAGTATACCCCCATCAGCCGTATCACATCAATATCATCGGTTAACCACATACAATATGCTCTTGTACACCGAAATGCATGTTTTGGAAAATTGGACAATAGACCTCGATAGTTCTGTGATGTCCGGGTTCGTGCTTTGGATTTTCCAGAGTCAAAATGTCTGAATAAAACACCTCCTCGACGATGGTTGGTATGTGGATAACGGTGTTCGGAAAACGGTTGGATTTATGTCACCCATCGCGATAACAATTCCAGGTCGAGTTTTCCCCCCGCATGTTTACTATATTGTGTCTTTATTGGTCAATGTATGTCTCGACATTCAGTTTGAAATCGGAAACCATGATAAAGTATGTAACCGGATCCGGATATCAACTCTGAATCGATAAACCAATGAACAATATTCAAAGTAAACATGTTACACCCTGTGTTTCCACGAAAAAATACCATCCAGACATACGTCGCGCTTGTTTGCCCACACCAGTATACGCGTAAATGGAGGTGTGTGACATTGCATGCAATGTGTTGGTTAGGGTTGTCCAAAATTTGGAAAATCTTAAAAATACCCCGTGATTGTGTCTCATTCCATAGATTATTGATAAAAAATAACAATGAGCCCAAAAGAAGCTCACGGGAACGCCGTTAAGATTTCGGCCAAAGCGTTTTAAAGTAGCTGCCCAAGAATGGGCGTGCCACCGACCATAGAACGGCGAGATGACTAGTAATCAAATAATCACGGCTCCTGATTGGCTAATTGGCTATGCTTCAATGATCACCACAGCAACAACTTGCTGATTATGTGCTCAAGGAGTCTGCTACCGGTGGGGATTCTGAAATCGAGTTGTTGGTAGGTTGGCAGATGATGATTTAAGAATAATTTAGGACATGTTAAGGTACGAAATACATGATGAACAATCAACAGCTGCTTCACAAAAACTTCTACAGCATGACTGCTTTATTGGAAGGAAACGGCTGTAGCCTACATGCCGTGTTTTCACCGAGGGAAAGCAAAGGCGCTTATGCAAGCGGTAAACGAATTCCCCGTTTGGAAAGGATCCATCATCAGTGAACACAAATATAAAGCTTATCAATGACACGATACCGTAATTTGTGTGATCTTATTAGGCTCAAGCTGTAATATATAGGTGACGTTTTGAATGATATTGGAATCGGCTGAATCAGCGGGTTATGCTTGGCACTCATCAGATGCTTACAGTAAATTGAATTCACTTGTAAGTGTTGCTAAAGTCCCTAATGATAACGCACACTCGCACAGGCTATGCCCAATGTGGTATGTCAAAGTCCCTATTGATCCCGCAGAAAATAGGTGTAAAGATAATCACAGACTATACTGCATAGTATCCAGCATAGTTTGGACATGATATCCAGCATTGTGCTTACTTTACACCTCTTTTCTGCAGCATCATTAAGGACTTTGACAACACTTACATGTGAATTCAATTTGCTGTAAGTATAACTGCCAAGCACAACCGGCTGATTCAGTCAATCCCTAGAGCATTCAAAATATCAACTATATACTACAACTTGAGTCCAATAAGCTGTCACAAAGTATAGTGTCATGGTCAAGCTTTATATTTGTATTCACTGATGATGGATCCCTTCTGAAACGGGGAATTCGTTCACTACTTGCATAATCGTCTTTGCTTTCCCTCGATGAAAACACGGCATGTAGGCTACCGCCGTTTCCTTCACAGCAAAGCAGTCATGCTGTAGAAGTTTATGTGAAGCAGCTGTTGATTGTTCATCATGTATTTCGTACCTTAACATGTCCTGAATTAATCTTAAATCATCATCTGCCAACCTACCAACAACGCGATTTCAGAATCCCCACCGGTAGCAGACTCCTTGAGCACATAATCAGCAAGTTGTTGCTGTGGTGATCATTGAAGCATAGCCAATTGACCAATCAGGAGCCGTGGTTATTTGATTACTAGTCTTCTCGCCGTTCTATGGTCGGTGGCACGCCCATTCTTGGGCAGCTACTTTAAAACGCTTTGGCCGAAATCTTAACGGCTTTCCCGTGAGCTGCTTTTGGGCTCATTGTTATTTTTTATCAATAATCTAGGGAATGAGACACAATCACGGGGTATTTTTAAGATTTTCCAAATTTTGGACAACCCTAGTGTTGGTATACAAACATCGGGGAGTGAGCCTTCGATCCACAGACATTATCATAGCCGGTAATTTTGATGCAGATCGAATGTCATCAAGCACACCCGATAACAATACCAATAAGCCACATTGCAATGACTCTGAGTCCGCGCTGTTACATCGATATTTCGACCCCGTTCACTGATTTACTCGATGGTTTTGTCGCGTTGTAACATTACAAGATAGTCATGACCCTATCTCCGGACAGATCACCCAGATCGCTAGTGACTGGATACATTGGTCAATATCCGTCGTGTTGTCGACACCGAAGTTCTGTGCTGAGACTGCAGCGTTCTATCTTGGTGAACTATCGAATTACGGATGCTCGAAATGATTGCGATCAGTCTTTCAGTCACGATACATGGATGTCGCTACTCCCCGCATAACGACTCCAGATAAATATCGTGAACAGTGATTCTGCAAATCTCGGACTGATACTGTGATCCAATAAGGTGTGGTTCTGTGGAGTGAAGACAGCAATCGTACACCACAATAGAACACTACCTTTCGTGATTTCACGCGCAATCATAAAACACACCTTCGTATGGGTTTGTCTAGTTCGTCCGGCGACATTTCGAAAACGGTCATCGCCATAAAAGATCGGAGTTGGTCTCGTCATATCGGTAACATTTTGAAACGGCATCGTCACAAGGCTATTGACGTCGATTCTGTTGGTCATGTCAATCCGTTTCACAATCCACCGTTTTTCAACTCCCCGCACCGTAGTGTTACGACACAGACAAGAAGCATCGGTGGAAATAATAAAACACGGAAGGAACACTTTGGTGTTATTTGACATGGATTTTACACCTGACGAACCTTACATTCGAGCGATGCATTGGAACGACGCTTGTATTATTGACGTAGAAGGAACAGAAATGTATCGATTTATTGGTTTCGTACATATCCAACGAAGATCTGGGTATATGATTGTGCACGGTTCGTATATTCGACTGTGAACGCTCTATTGGTATATGTTGTACAGTTCACTTTCTACGTCGTGCGAATAACCCATGTTACGGTTCCATGTTTGTGTGTCTGTATGTCATGCTTCAGATTGACTCAGAGTCATTGCAATGTGGCTTATTGGTATTGTTATCGGGTGTGCTTGATGACATTCGATCTGCATCAAAATTACCGGCTATGATAATGTCTGTGGATCGAAGGCTCACTCCCCGATGTTTGTATACCAACACATTGCATGCAATGTCACACACCTCCATTTACGCGTATACTGGTGTGGGCAAACAAGCGCGACGTATGTCTGGATGGTATTTTTTCGTGGAAACACAGGGTGTAACATGTTTACTTTGAATATTGTTCATTGGTTTATCGATTCAGAGTTGATATCCGGATCCGGTTACATACTTTATCATGGTTTCCGATTTCAAACTGAATGTCGAGACATACATTGACCAATAAAGACACAATATAGTAAACATGCGGGGGGAAAACTCGACCTGGAATTGTTATCGCGATGGGTGACATAAATCCAACCGTTTTCCGAACACCGTTATCCACATACCAACCATCGTCGAGGAGGTGTTTTATTCAGACATTTTGACTCTGGAAAATCCAAAGCACGAACCCGGACATCACAGAACTATCGAGGTCTATTGTCCAATTTTCCAAAACATGCATTTCGGTGTACAAGAGCATATTGTATGTGGTTAACCGATGATATTGATGTGATACGGCTGATGGGGGTATACTCTGAAACCGGTAGTCCGTGTATATTTCCGTCACTGTTCGTTTTAATCTATTTCAAACTATCGTCAATACAACAAATACCAAATTGTCAGGTGTGTTTGTCAGATTTCAAAATGAAAATGGTTTTGTTACTCTAGGAAAAGCTAGATGACCAAGAGAAAATGTATTGTTACACTGGGTAAACGCCAGATCTCCAAAGGAAAATGATATTTTTACTCAGGTAAACGACGACCCGCCAAGTGAAAATGGTTTGTTGCACAGTGAAAATGGTTTGTTGCTCAGGGAAAAAATATATTTCCAAGTGAAAAAGGTTTGTTACCCAGAGAAAAAATATATTTCCACGTGAACAGGGTTTGTTATCCAGGGAAAAAATAGATTTCCAAAGGAGAAGGGGTTTGTTACACTGGGTAAACGATAAATCTCCAAAGGATAACGGTATTTTAGTCAGGTAACGGTTGACCTCCAAGTGAAAATGATAATTTTTCACAGGTAAACGTCAGTTGTCCAAACCAGTATGATATTTTGACTTGGGTAGGTATCTTGTGTTCAACGCTGGTAGTGTGATTGGTCTTGTTAAACGTAGTTGCCGAGTTGTATAATATACTTTTCGTGCGTATACAGTTACGATGGGGCGGAAAATGAAATTGCTATTATGATCGTCAGAAGATTGTTGTAGGTTGATTTGTCGGAGTAGCAACCCTATCATTCGCATATGACAAGCAAAATCATTACCGCGAATACATGTAACTGGTTCGCTCGGTCTCGACCAATGCAAAATAGATGATTCGTTTTTTGAAACCGTAGCGAAGACCACATGTAAATCGATGCGATAGACTTCTACCCCGTTACATTCAGTCGTGTCGTGTCCATTTTAATACGGAGCCCACAGGTATGACATGCAACGAACGCCGTGAACAGAAATCGATGATTTTGATTAATAAAAATATTTCTTGACTACATCGGAATGTCTATGTTGTAGAAAGTAAATACTTTTATGGAGTTGAGTGTTTAATGAAAGCGATTGGTTACAAGTATGTGTTGGGGAAAGAAAATTTATTTTTCTGTATGTGACAGTTTGTGACGAAATGAAAATAGATTTGTGGTTTTAATTGAATTGTGACTGTTTTAATGTACGTTTCAACAGGTAGACTTGACACTGAACAACAATTCGACTCACAAAAAATGTTTGTTGTATGATTTGTCGCTGGTGCGCAAAGGGTTAGGAATATTTTTGTATGATAATATCTTCTAGCTGTTTTGTTGTGAGGGTAATCATGTGATGACTCAGCACTTTTCGGTAGCAAAGTAGATTGATCTATGTGAAAGATGTAAGGACCGTGACTAGAAAACATATGTACTTTGTTGTTGGAGTAGCTGATTTACTGCTATGGCGTTGACATAACCCTCTGGAAGTGAGTATGCTTTTCTTTCACGAAAGTTTACGTGGTTCCGTTGTAATAAATTTGTGTTAACTAAACTCGGATGGATACCGCAATTGTGCTGGACTTACACATGGTATTCGCATACTGTATACATACAAACTTTTGTGTAAACAACTCTGATGTTTCTGTTCGTACTAGTTCTGTGTTGAACTATTTGATTATTAAGATACATGAATAACCATTCAGACAATAAAGGTCTTGAGGTAAAGAAACAGTTTGTAGAGTCAAACCAACCATTCTTTAGTTTCGTAATGTGAGAATATCGAGTAAAGTTGATTACTTTGTGTGATGTAAATATCTTTCGTACTTTTGTAAGAGTTGTGAGGGTCTCATGAAAAAGTAACTAGTTGACAAAAACAAAATATTGAATGAAGGTTCGTCTGTTGTTTTCATAAGTCAAGAGAGTGAAAATTGTTGTTGTTGTTTTTGTTACACTAAATCGAAATAGTGTGAAAGCGTCACCAATCATTGCGTATGTTCGTAGCATGAGCGAATCTATTCGTGTACCATGAATATCTTTCATATACACTTAGTATGAAATGAGATGCGTGGAATAATAATTAGTGTCCTACAAAAGTAAAACTTGTTGTGTTTGCTTGTGTACTTTTTATCATTGTTTGTTGTGGTTTTGAAAGACTGGTGAGTTTACATTTAAATATAGTAAGCGGGACAACTCAAGTAATAAATTTTGCTCGGTTGAAAATCGACTCGTTTGAAAATACCGGTCAATGGAGTAACAGTATCAATATGAGTGGTATATTATTTTTTCGCGAGATGCACCAATCTTCTAAGCATAACTTTTCAAAAATTTATCATGTCATAGAAAAGTTGGTTTTTATGAAATCGAAACAAATGTACTTCGATTGTCACGATGATGGAAATTACGATCAACACAGTATTTCGTAAGTGAATGTGTATCGTTTGGTATGTTCAGCAGTCACTAAATGACAAAAATAGCAAACTGATGCAACCCGGTAGTTAAACGACACAGTTACAAGTTGGATGTAATCTTGATTTACAGATGACAGCTTGATGATGTAAAGCTCAGCCACTCAAATGTGTTCATTGCAAAGTATTTGACCAAAAATAAAATATCAAATGGAGACTTCGGTTTCATTACCAAGCGAGTGAAAATTGTTTTCTGCTGGGTGGATATGATTTGCATTTAGAAAAACGATATAGACCGATTAAGCGACGCTGTTTCATATCCGTCGAGTGAGTAAAATTTATTTGGAGTTCGGTTTAGTGAGTTGCTAGGGATTCAATCACATGCAAGTACCGTCTTTTAGTGACAGAGTATTGTGATGACATTTACCTTAGCGAATGATAACGGAAAAATTAGTCTTGGTCACTGGAGATAATTACATTTGTAAAATATTTCCTGATACCCACAATACGCTGCGTGGTTTTTTACGAACACGGCTTACTCTTCCCAATCAAAACATTTCAGACATGCGTAGTTTTACAAATCGATATGTTAATAACAATGGTACTGAAAAGTTTGTTGGTATAGTAATAACCTTTAACACAATCCTGGTCTAATTACGTCGTAATTTAATAATCAAGTCATGATCGACTATTACAAAATCCCATATGTCAAATCAATGTGTCAATCCTTATGTTTACATCATGATAATTTTCAATACAACACCTGTGTTCGATTGTAAGAAATGAATTCTCATCTACGTTGGTCAGGCATTCAAATCTCGTATACTCAAAACATATGTTAATCTCAAGTTGCGCGCACCGAGTAGTAATTACTTTATGTTGCAGAATAGTAACGACTTTTACAGTTTAATAAAAAATACGAGTTGGCGGACTATGAATACAACCGAACTTGTTATGGATTTTTGATTGTAGTGATTACTCGAGCAATCTTGTTTACTTTTCATACGGGTGCTGTTGAGTTGTTCTGGTAAGTTACAAACGGATTGACTTGACAAGGTTTTTGTATTTTACTCTTTTGCGTATGGTAAGATGTTAAAATGTTGAGATGTCATAGTGATAATATTTCTGAAACTCTCTTTGACAAACGTAAAGAGAGGTCGCGAATAGAGTTGTAATGTTTCATTACTTGTTTTCAAATCAATGTGCGCATAATCTCTAAATATGTATGGATTGAAAGTTGCTAGTCATGTTTGTCAATCTATTTCAATTCACACTACACCAAAGTCAAACTATTTCATTTTGGTTGATCTCAATTTACCTTTAGTAGATCTGGCCGACCTTTATATTTGGATAAAAATTATCGGTCATATGAATACAACCAGGACGAATTAATTAAGTTTGCGAGTTGTAGTGATATAATCAAGTAAGTGAAAACTATATTTTTAACACCGGTTAATGTTATGAATAATTCTTTTGAGTGTGGTAAGATGTTAAAATGTGTCATTGACAAACGGAAAGCCGAATCGTGAATAGAGTTGTAATGTTTCATTACTTGTTTCAAATCAATGTGCGTATAATATCGAAATGGTACGTGGAAAGTTGGTAGTTATGTTTGTCAATCTATTTCAATTCAGACTATGTCAAAGTCCAAATATTTCATTTTGGATTATCTGGATTTACCACATCTTGCGAGTGGATTCCGACGCCGTACTATAACATTCTTAATAATACAGGTTCGAGGATTTTCATGATAGAGTTGACAAGTGATAATATGCGTGTTTGTGTTAAGAGTTTGATTTCAAGTTGACAAAGACAATAACTGTATAATGCACATACTTGTGGTTCTTGATTCTTGTAGAGTTATAGTTGGTATTGATTCTATAGGTGTGAAACAGCGGCGCGGAATGTGCGAATAATTCAATGTGGCTGAAAGTCGGTGTCAGTAATATTCAGGTTACGGTCGAATCAAAAGATCACGTTAAAAAGATTTCTCAAATTAATTAGAATTGTACCGAATTAACACATTCAGATACGAATCAACTTGAGCTGTGTAGTAAGTTTCATTTCAAGTTGTCAAATTGATACATTGCTTGAATATTTTCATGATTCTTATCATACAACTAAAGTCAACCACGTTCCGAAGTGTCAAAACATATAACGACCACAAGAAAGTGTCAAATTGTTGGTTTACGAATCACCGTCTCTGTGACGAACTAATTACGGAAATATTACCTTGTGAGCGATCGGTATGTCTGTAACACCAAATCATGAGCGATCGCTATGTCTGGAGCATTACCCTGTGAGCGGTCGTAGGATTTTAAAATTATTTCACACCTTTTTGAATAAGCGAGATCAATGATATTCTCTATAACCATCCTGATACGCGAAGTCTATATCTAGGGTCTTATCCAGTAGACCAGTCACCAAAGAAACCAATTAGCGGAAAATACGCTATCACCATTAATTACGACGAATCGAGTTTGCCTGGGTCTCACTGGGTGTCTATTTACAGAGATGAGGATACTCATTTTCATGATTCACTAGGTTTCGGACCACTAAAACCTCAGATGTTCCAATTCCTGGAGCCGGCTGAATTTTCCGTGACTGGGAAACAGTTACAGAGTAAAACTTCAGATGTGTGTGGAGATCATGCTATTGCATTCTTGATAAAAAGAGCACAAGGATTTTCAGCCGAGGAATACTTGAATAATTTTGGCGATGATAAAAAAGAGTGAATGATACGATTGTGCGTGCTTTTGTGAAGAGTTTGATTTCAGAGTAATAAATGAATGTATAAATGTGTATACTTGTGATTCTTGTTGTGGTTGTGAACAGCAGACTATTCTGTAGGTGCGAAACAGCGGTATACAAGGTGCGAATAATCCGATCGGAAAGTACTATTCAGGTTACGTAGGAATCAATAGCGACGAAAGACTTAGAACACGATCGGTCATTTGTCACGCCTGAACTACGATATCTTCATGTAGAACCGTGTGAGCGAACGCTATACCTGTAACGTTATCATGTTGCGTCTATATCAGCTACGTCACCGTGTCACCGCATCCATAAGAATAACGATATATCATTGTCGCACTCACCGTAAACGTTGGGATTACTTCAAATTGGTCATATATAATATTTTTGAATATAATACTAAGTAATGGCGTCACTGTTTACTATACTTGATATTCAACACCACTTCACCAGAGATCCCTATACCCGTAACGTTATCAGGCAGGACATCGACACAACGTATACCTGAAAGGGTGGTATCACCGACGAGACGGCAGGTCATCAGCGATAGAGACTCGAAAAGGGTGGAGTCACCAACACGATTTTTCACGGCAGGTCATGAGCGAGCCCTATACCTGAGATCCCATAAGAACACATGGCAGGTCACCAGCGGAAGGGGGGTCAAAACGGTGGGGTCACCAACACGAGTTTCGCGGCAGGTCACCAGCGGGCCCATAAGAGCCCCAGGCAAATCACTACCGATCTATATAACTACTGATGTAAACGGACTCTAATAGCTTTGGTGTAATGCATTCCTTTCAGGATTGAGTGATATGAAGCGGTGAGTTTAAAGAGGCGATAAAATATTATAAGTAGAGATATGAATTTCTCTTGATCTCATAATTTATGAACGTTTGTCGACATTGGAAACTCCATTATTTGCATTTAGTGTCACATTATTCGTCAGCAGAGCAACGTGAAGTATGCCCAATGGGCATGTCGGGTGCTTATACAAAGATACACATAAATATGTGTGACGCACGACACTAAACTTCCTTACAAATGCGTGATACTGAAACATCACCAAACACTGATCATGTAAAGCTGTGCGACTGAGTTGAAGATGTACAAGAATTTCCTACCCATTTTTATAATACTCGGAGCTGGCTTAGGGAAAAGTTTGATAGGTAAGCAAAATGCAAGAGAATATTCATTTTGTCGCAGTTGGATTAGATATAGTGTGGCAGTCGCTATAGGATACTATTATCCTATACCAAGGGTCTCAAACACGCGGCCCGCGAGAGCATTTAGGGCGGCACGCGTCGAAACTAGGGCTTTTCAAATATTTGGTAATGGTTAAGTGATACGTATTTTTAATGAATCTTTTAAAATGAAAACTGATAATTCACTCAAAGATTGATTCAAAAATATGAAACTGTTCATCAAGACTCCCGATAACATCATTTTTTAACCACTATACGATTCGTTGGAAGATGTTCTAATACATGATGATTACATGATGATTGGGGCAAGTTTTTGCAACTTTTGCAACTTTTTTACTGCTTCCGGGAGCTTCCTAAATACTCAGAATTTATGAATTATGATGTTTTAAGCTGTTTGAACTTTGAAGCAATTTTATATTGCAACTTTTTATATTTTATGCTACTTCGTACCGTAACTATTATTATTGAGTATTGCGCAAAACGTAAAGGAGTGATCTATAAAACATTTTATAAAACTATTTCTAGTATGGTTCTCTCTTTGGCTTACTTAACAAAGAGCTATGTGATTGATTAGCCGCATCTCGATGTTATCTATGATAGGCTTACCATACGTCCTCTTTTAAGAGGATTTGTCCTCTTTTTTGACTTTTTTTGAAAGTGTCCTCGGAGGACGCCCTTTTGTCCTCTTTTTTGAGATTTTGTCCTCTTTTTTGAAAATTTAGGTCAGATTCAGAGCAAATTGCGAGTAATATATCGCAAATTAGCACAGAAGTGAAGCTCCGGCGGGTATTTCTGAGTGAAAAACGGTGATTTTAGCTCTGAGCGAAAAGATGACCTTTTTTCCAGTCATCCACCTGGCAACATGGAGAGAAAAACGGTATTTTGAGATATGAGCGGAAAAGATGACCTTTTTTTTAGTCAACCGATCACAAAGTGGGGAAAATTCACCGGTTTTTGAGAATTCTTCTCCGGTTTTGCAAGTCTGAAATTTCTGAAAAAGTGTCCTCTTTTTAGATTTCCAAAATTTGGTAAGCCTAATCTATGACGCAATGCCGAACAAGCTAGAAGTTCAGCAACCTCAAGTCAAGCACAACAGTGCCTGAACTTTATATGTAAATAGATCGATTGATGGATTCACTGTCGCTTAAATTTAGGTCATTCCCAATTTGACGGACGCATTGTATTGGTATAGTAAATAGTAATCGATCAGCAATTCTGGGTTTGTGTAGCGTATTTCGCTATCTAAGCAAGTCATTATGGTAACCATTGGCATTCTGTTGCCCCTTGAAGTATAGTTAGTTACATCTTGGGTCATCATGGGTACCTTTGTCCATGTCATTATCGTTAATTATATGTGACGTAGTGATATTGGCCTACACTCCACCACGGTAACACCAAATGACTGGACATTCTATAACTATGGCATTAATTATTTTATTTACGCTGGTATTTATCTGTTCCAATAACCAAAGGTAAATCCAACGCTATTTTGATTTGATTTGGGCAATGACATGATTAATACCCTACTCAGCAGGAGTATACCCGGAATCTGGATTATGCTACACTGCTCAAATGCTGTGATATCACATCAATCTTTGTTACATTCTACAAGACTCCGCCTACAGTTGTGGGTTGTGGCACGTCAAATGTCGGCTAGCTGCAAAATTAAAACGTAATACCTTTTAAGATGACATGGCACCAGGGGTGATCAGTAACGAAGTACTTCTACTTTTGGGAAGTACCCAAGTAGTTTTCCTCTACTTCTGCTACTTACTCCAGTAGATCTGATTTTCTCTACTTCTACTTCTACTTCGTAATATTTTGTGATCTACTAACTTACTTTTCGCTATTTTCAGTTTGTCAATTAGAAGTAGTTTTATTCTCCAATACGGAAGATAGCCTGAATTTCGGGGCGGTTTTCAAGGAGTACCAACATTTAATATTCATAAAAGTCCAGTAAAGCCCAGAAATTTTGTTGCGCTTCGCGCACAGTAGTTATGATTGAATAGTATATTCATATTGAAATGAACCCGAATATTTTCGGCTGACACTCGTCAGGGGCAATCGTCAGCAACTAGTAGAGAATTCAAAAGAACAGCGTATATCAACAATCGTAACACAAAACATGACGTCACCAGCACGAAATGTCGAATACGAGAGCGTTCAATGTACTATTTTTAGATGATACACGAACTCTTTTTGTTGACACAGCCTTGGCTGGTGTATTTCGATAAAAGTCGACTCGTATTCGACATTATTTCGTGCTGGTTACGTCATAATTTGTGTTACGATTGTTGATATACGCTGCTCTTTCGAATCCTCTACTAGTTGCTGACGATTACCCTTGACGAGTGTCAGCGGAAAATATTCGGGTTCATTTCAATATGAATATACTATTCAATTGTATGTTGAAGTTCTGTACCTACAAGAAACAGTAGTTATGGAGTGACAAATATATTTTCATGAAAGTATCAGTGAATATAATTTAGGTACCGGATTGCTTGGTTCCGCTCACACCGCATTGTCTCCCATATCAACTATTTCATCGCAGTAAATATGTCCCACCATATCGTTTGAAATTACCGCTTCGCAATTACCCACCAATCGTAATCTAGCAGCCAATGACGTGTCCTGCTAATCTGGAAAATCCAGCTTTTTTGAACGTTACACCTATTTTAGCAGATCACCTCGGAAGTTTTATGGAGAAAAGACATGAAATATGTTTTCCACTTTTTACAAGTGCTATTTGTATTTCACTTATATTTCGAGTATCATACATTGAGTTTTATTTACTTTCAGTACTTTTGTCTGCAGAACATACATGTTGAAGCATAAAAACAAGCGTAGTGTAATAATGCCTCTAGTTCCGAAAATAAAGTTACGCTAAAAATAACTTTTACGATCCACAACATTTGTTATTAACGTATAATAATCGCGCAAAGTGTTGAATCCGTATCTGATACAACTTCTCCGCAATGCTCTTCGCCTAAACTTGGGGCCTTATAATATGCAGTAGGGCGCCATGTCATGATATTCTCTAAAACGGGGTCTTCTAGTGAACAAAGGGTTAGTATCGTATTTCCATATCAATATTATAATTTGCATCCCATGATGCGAAAGAATGCTTATTGTGTCGAAAATTGATACCTCCTGGAATGCATGAATACGAATCAAACTCTCTGCACCTTCCGCATAGCTCAATTTGCAGCTTTTGACAGAACGAATTAAGAGTGTTTTCAAAACTACTTACTTACTTGAGTAGATTTAAAGTCAGTCAATTCTACTTCTAGTTCAAGTAGTTATAGGGGGCTTATGGAAGAAGTACTTCTACTCGTACCTGAGTAGATTTTTTCGTCACTACTTCAACTACTACTTGAGTATAGCTTTGTTGACTACTTCGACCACCTCTGCATGGCACATTTTTCCTCTCGCATGGAGTCTATATATCTCATAATTTCGAAAAATTCAGCTTACTCTCTACCAAGTAAAATACCAACTTTCTTTGCAGATATAAATGTGATTTTCATGTCATGCATTAAAATTGGTACTATCGTAAATTGCATTCTCACGGGGTGTGTGGAATGCCAGTCTGCAATGTACCGTCAAATAAGGTCTATACTAGCAAAGACATCGTATACTCATATTTGATGCTGCGGTCCGCGGCGTCAACAAAAGCTATAGAAAATCGGCCCGCGAGCACATTCGAGTTTGAGACCCCTGTCCTATACTGACAAAATACGCACCCATTATTAATGTTGGCTGTGGCGGTCGCGTCGCTCTCATTTTCCTCGTCGCCATACCCCCGTCGTTGTTGCAACTTACTGTCATGACTATTGTCAATATTGGGCCGTTCTTTATATATCCGCTGTTCGTATATGCAGCCAATGACTTTTTCACTGTAGGCACCGAACCCAAACCATTATCACCGATGGTATTTGCTGCTCAGAGCCTATCCCCACAGAGCATCGATAAATATATATTTTTTAATGTCGCGAGATTCATTCCTAATCGCTAGGTTGCATTCTTCAGTCGCCAATCCGCAATAAAATTGCTAAATATAGCACCAAAATGCTAAATTTGCTGTTAACTGCTATGCATTTGTAATGGGCGATAACGGTCAGTAGTGAAAACAATACTAATCATGTACCAGCACAAATTGATATCCGTTAGTACACAGCGTGCCCAAGTCCGATCAAATTCGACATGAAATCGTTATTAAAACTGTTTGATGGACATGAATTTGGGTTGAAATTGTGATTTTGGTAGTATAGCCGAAATCCGACAGTGGTTCCTAAATATTTTAGACCGCGACCAAAATCTGAGTCTGAATGATATTTCATGACCCAGGCCTCATACATTAAAAATAATACATTTAACTACCAGTATGCTGAGCTTGTATACGGGCATGTATGACATAGAGAACGCGCAGACAACAGTCGTACGCAACGCAGCGTTATGAAGCATATCTGACGCACGCGATTTCAAATTGTGGTGCATTTATTCTCCTTGGGTCGCAGTTGTGCTACATTTGTCCCTCTGTCCACTCAAACTGCAACGAAGGGACTATTCACGACCCGACATATCAATATCTGAGGTTTTGACCAACCTGCGACGGTCAATTTTGACCAAGGTTTTATCACCTCCGGCCTTTTCAGCACCGCACTTTGCCCAGCCGTATTTAGCCAAAACTTCATGTCTCAATGTGTCCCGTCGCAGAAGGTGGTTGGCCTTGAAATAACTGTGTACCTTGCTCCAGAACCTGCTCGCTGCACACCCGTACACCAACAAGTATCCCAACGGTATACGACAGTGTTTCTCGGACAAAACAATGTCGAATAAAATCATATCATGAATACAATCCAATATATATATATATATATATTCAGGTCGGCACATTTTCATGATCAAGTCATTATAGTAACGACGTTTTACGTGTCCGTCTTGTTGGCTATAGTATACCCAACACAATGATCCCAGATATGTACAGACTAACCGCATAAAATCGTGCATTGTTTTTTGCGGCAAGAAATTCAGCAAATATCACACACATATATTATGAAATAATAAAAGATCGCTCTGGTGCTGTCACGACCCAAAATTATACCCTTCATGATCCATGTTTGGGTCGCGACTCTTACTTTATGAATTCCTGGTTTATGATTAGCATGATTGAGGAGGCATATTAAATATTAATCCCAATGACATTCATGGTGACGATCACGGTAGCGTTTCATGTCTCATGCAGCGACGAATAAAAAAACAAATTCCTCGGATCTACCACATATTCAAGCAGTTTCCTGGGTATGCATGACTTGCTGGGGCTACATGAGTTGCAGTCATGCTCAATTACAGGATTCAGGCTAAAATGGCTTACCAAGATGTTTCCTTTTGTTTTGCAGATGGAGCGACGGTGGGAGGGCATGCTCAGATCAGAGTAAAATAACGTTATATATATTTCCTTTACTTTCGTTACAGCTGTAGAAACCTGTACTCATACTAGAACAGAGGTGGTCAGTAACGAAGTACTTCTACTTTTTTGAAGTACTCAAGTAGTTTTCCTCTTCTTCTGGTACTGACTCAGGTAGATCTTTTTTTCGCTACTTCTACTTCTACTTCGTAATATTCATGAAAATACTTACTTACTTTTCGCTATTTTCAGTTTGTCAAGTAGAAGTAGTTTAATCCCCCAATAAGAAAGATAGCCGAAGGAATTTCGGGGCTGTTTTCACGTAATTTTCATAAAAGTCACGTAATACCTAGAATTTTCGTTGCGCTTCGCACACAGTAGATATATGGCGTGACAAATATGATCTAACGAAAGTATCGCTGAATATAATTTAAATACCGGGTTGCGTGGTTCCGTTCAAACTGCATTGTCGCCTATACCAAACATATTTCATCACAATAAGTAACGTTTGAAACTATCGTTTGGCAATCTACCAATAACCTATTATACCTAGCACCCCCATGACGTGTCCTAATCTGCAAAACGGACTTTGACTATTTTAACGTTGGACCTGTTTTAGCATACAATCGTTGTAACTTTCTGGATGAAAGACATTAAATATATTTTCCGCTTTTTAGAAGTAGTATTTGTATTTTTCTTTCAATTTCGAGTAATATACGTTGTTGAGTTCTAATCATAGTTTCAGTTCTGTTGTCTGGAAAACATATATGTCGAAGTCGAAGTATAAAAGCAAGTGTATTATTGCCTTACATTTTCCGAAAATAAAGCTACACACTATATGAAATTTTTACGATCTGCCATATTTTTAATTAACGTATACTAATCACGTAAAGTGGTAAAGCCGTATCCGACACAACTTCTCCGTACTGCTCTTCGGCTGAACTAGGGGCCTTATATTCTCTAAAACGGGGTGTTCGAGGAAACAGAGGATTAGTATCGCATTTCCATATCAATGCTATCCCGTGATGGGGACGAATGCATATTCTGTCAAAAATTGACACCTCCTGGGGTGCATCAATATGAATCAAGCTCCCTACACCTTCTACTTGTACTTGAGTAGATTTTTTCGTCGCTACTTCTACTTCTACTTGTGTTGCTTTCTTGACTACTTTGACTACCTCTTTACTAGAAGTAGAAGTATATCCGTGATTTCTTTTCATTTACAAGCGAAAGTAACTAACCAATGATAAAAGTAGAGGTTGCTGTACACCGGTGGTTCCCAACTTTTTTTCCTCCTGCCCCTTTTCAGAAATTTACGTGATGAAGCGCCACCCATATTTTAAGGGTGGTAGCTTGTAGGCTACTGAAGATGATGGACAAGTTTTGCCGAGTGTGTATTAGGGCTGTTCAAAAATAACTTTTTTTTCCGATTCAAGCCGGTCACCTCTTAAATCGTCAGGTTGCAGTAGAAAACCTTGCTCACCAAATTTCACTCGATTCCAACCAGTAAAGGCCTCCGCAGATCCAATTAAAATTTTTAATTTATTATGGAAAATTGAAAAAAAAAATTTCCAAATTTTTCTGCCAACCCCATAAAATTGTTGAGCTGTCTTCATAGACGTTGCAAAACAAATTTGTGTCAATTCCGACCAGTAGAAGCGGAGTTATTGGAGTTTTTCGTTGAAATTTCTCGGATTATCCTTGATTGGTGGATAATCCGCCATTTATCAACGAAAAACTCACATAATGATGACCACATACCTATCGGGTTCGAGCCCAATGTACACACGCCGATTTTACCTCTGCGATTGACGATACGGTAAAGTTGCATTTGATTGTTTTATTGCTTTGTGCAACCAGAAAATGAACGGAAATGTGGTATTGTCCTATAATTTATTCGCATTACAAACATTGAATTTAGCTCAATAAAATAGCGGGAATGCTGCACCCAGTTTTTACCTCATGCATGTACTAAAAACAAGGCAAAGACAAGGTTAAGAACCACTGGTGTACAAGGTCCCTGCAACAGACACATATTTATTAATATGATGGTGATTTCAAAACATAATGTACTCCGGATCGTTCGGCAACAAGTCCATCGTTTTCGTGAAGACATACGGATTTTAATTGTTACATTTCAGCAACTTCGATATCCGGTCATTGGTCAGGTGAGACAACCATTTCAACAAATGCCCTATCGTGTCGTCACTCAAAGAAGACAGCCATACCAAACCGATAATAGAAGAAGAGTAATTCTTGTCCCAAGCCCATATAGCCAACCGAGATCATCGTCATCACGTTCAGAGAGCTCTTCTGGAAATATTGGGTTATTGCTGTACCTCCTATTTCGAGATACAAGTAAGTTTCCGCTGTCTGAACTTTATCCTCAATCTGAAACGACTGTATTACACGAAGACGAAAATTTCAAGTGACCAAGTGTACTTCTACATGTAGGCCAATATCAGGAACCAAAGAGCACTTCGTCACCCCCCTCCCCCCCCCCCTCCCCCCCCCCAAAAAAAAGAAGAAAGTTGGTCTTGAGCCCCCATAGAGGGATAAACCAAAGTTCAAATAAATTGTTGCGTAAATTTTCGAAAAATAAATAGGTAATTTATGTTCATTTACAAAATAATTTTGGGCCTCCTTCAAGCTCGCCCCCCTAAATAGGGGGTTTGGGTGCGGTAGTTACGGTCCTGGCCTATAGCCGTTAAATACTCTGGTGCGTTATGATAAGCATATCGGATAGTTTCCTGTATTGAACCGTTCGGTTTAACAAATGCACCTCGCCATGTTTTAGGCACATCAATTCTATCAGGATTATCGAACATTTTGACTCCGCTACCACAAACAGTGATCATCGAAGCAACAAGTAAGTATAGGTCCATTGTCAAAACGATGAAGCTTAAGTTATAGATCTTTCACCTTTATGGCGCCAACAGTGAAGTGACAAATGCCTGATGTCGTATGTATATTTATGATATTTGTGGCTAGAACAGCGGGGTGACCTATTGCAGTGATGCCAGCTAATTTAGGATATACTCTGACGATGTCGCTTAACACTTAACAGTGTTATGTGAAGTTATAGTGGATATTTTTGACGAATCTGGACGAAGTGGATAAAATATAATGACACTCGCAGTAAATTTATAATCAACTACAAGTAGAAATAGTAATTTTCAAATAGACATAAAAACTACTTCGAGACGAAGTAGAAAATGAGAGGTCTGAAAAGTACTCAAGTAGGTGGTCAGCAGGTCGCATACTTCTCAGAAGATAAATCTGAGGTGCCTACTTTCGGAATTGAAAAATATATCTTCCCGACCAACGGAAAATGATAAATGACGCATGCGAATAGATATAATATTCAAAGATATATTCCGTTACGGTGATACCGGACAATTTCACTCATACAATTGATGCAAACTGACTAAAAACTGCTTTCTACTTTTCAATATTCAAATAATAAATAGTTGATGGTTTTGTCGAAAAGCTGTTCGAGTAGAAGTCGAAGGAGTCTAAAAAAACAACCATTCGGGTATGAGGTCCTCGCCAGTTAGCTTCGGGCGGGTCCATTGGTATTAATTACTATTACTATATTGAAGCATGTTGTTATTTCTTGACGACAAGTAGACTTCTCGCTACTCAACTGAAACAATATTTTTTTCTGAGACGCACGCGATTCAATTTCGCATTTCTTCCCGCAGTGCGGATTATTTTACTCGGAGGACCGAATTTGTACCGTGGAGATGCTATAATTTTGAGGGAGGGAAAAGTATCCAAATTGAAAGCTACAGATCTACTGACACACGGTGCGAAGAAAACTCTCGAGTTGAATAAATCCGCACGAAAATATTCAAGTTTATGTTGATTTGCGAAACGACTTTGGGCTATAAATAGCGTATAATTTCACACTATGTCTCGCACCCTCGGCATCGGTGCTTCGTATCCCCGAATGCTCCATGGAGCCCTAGTTAAGAACCGCTGCTCTAGTACGGACAATTCATATCTTCTATGGTCCCATGGTCATTACTCTAGTGCAGGGGTGTTCAACCTTGAAATATCGACATGGTGTAAATTACTACGGATGGTGTGAACGTGAGGTTCATGTTCGCGTTCTGTGTGTGAACCAGTGGCGGCTCGTGAAAATATCGGGTGGTGGGGCAAGGGCTGCAAGCGACTTTTTATCGAGATGACGTCACAATGGCGTTTTCCAACGTAAACAAGTAACTTGATGATGGTACGGTAAGAGGTGAGGTGTGACTTGAAGTGTGGTAACTGCGTAAACGGCGTACAGAACAAAGATTCAACACGGTTCATGTTCGCACTAGACCTGACTAATTATCTGCAGAAATGGAAATGACTATAACTCGAGAGATAACGTAAGCCAAATTGGAAAGGTCAACGAGTTCGGACGGATACGCAATTGTTGTCTCATAGATTGGGCCTGTCATATTGAAATCAAAACATCATTCTGAAGAACTAAGCATGGCAGCCTCAGAAATTCGGTCTCGGTACAGCATAGGAGATTTTGGCCTTGAAACTGGAGACTGTAAATCTGCTGCGAAATCGCCTTTGGAAAATATATTACCGAATAAATACGTGAATGAAAGCCTTAAACTTAGTAGCCTACACTGTTAGATGACATCATCGAGAAGTGGCCTCTTGGCCCTTTTCGGTATGGTACACTGTCAAAATTAATGCGAACAGTCCAACACCGAATTTTGCGTAAAATTTACTGAGGAATAGGCTGATCAAGTGATCAGCTGTTATAGCCGCCATCGAAAACGAAATAGCTATCGGCCTATCGCGCTTGACAGGGGGTTGTAAGCAAATGGCTTGAAGGCCACAATTTCACAGTGAAATTGACATTGGAGAATATAATATAAAGTAAATATTTGAATGCAAACTGAGAATGATATCATCATCTCAGTTAACGTTACCGCAGATACACCGGCTTTTGCGTTGTAGGCTAAAGTGTCAGATCGGAGCACATCTTTACCATACTCGACCATGATAACGAAATTACTGCCCTAATCATTGAGTGTCAACCTTGAGACTTGGCACAGCGTTCGATACTAAAATCAAGACATACCGTGCAAAAGCTTATGACGGATCTAGGTAAGGACCATCGTTAAAATCAATAGAGACTAATGCCGGCTTTGTGTATAATCTGTTAGCGATAAATGACGAGTCACCTCTCACTCGAATTAGGAAACGAAATTACCACTAACACAGTTCAGTGACAAACTTAAAACTTGGCACAGCGTTCGATACTAACATTAAGACTTACCGCGCCAAATGTCATAACCGATCTCAGTATTGAACATCGTCAAAATCAATGGATACCAATACCGGCTTTTGAGTAATATGTTTGCGATACATGACGGATCAGCACACACTCAACTTCGAAAACGGAATTACTATACCCTAAACTTTAAGTAGAAACCCTGAAACTTGGGGCAGTGTTAAATACCTCCATCACGACATGACATACCAAGTTTCAAGAGTTTTCATGGTGTGAAACACCATCAAAATCGACCTATACCAGCAAAGGTCGACTAAACGTATACGACGGTAACCGAGTTCAGCTATAGATACGATTGTTACATCACACCTTAGGGGCACAGAGCTATTGCGCCCCGGTTGCTCGGTAATTTTATGAATAGAAGAGAGTAAATCACCGTTTCTTTATTGTGCGCGGCTTTGAGAGAATAGACAGTGAAAGCTTGTTATGAGCGCTACCGGGGCATGCCCCGGCTAGGCATTCGCAAAGCGAAAACACAGAAGAGAATTCGATTTTCGCAGAGACTTCGCTATATATGGGCATTTACAAGCGAAAGGACAAGAAGAATACGATTTCGCTGTGATTTCGGTATATATAGATTGGTGTGCGTCTATAAATGGTTAAGAATTGTTATTGAACAGAATTTTAGGTGGGGCAATGCCCCAGTTGCCCTATAGAACGAGCCGCCACTGGTGTGAACCTCGGAAATTTATAGGTTCACGTTCACAAACGAACTTTGGTAGGTTCTGCACTGTTAACCTTTTTCATCTATTAAAATTTCCACATCATTATATCTTAGGTTGACATTTATTGCGTTTCCACTGCGGGCCCCTCTATATGCATGGGCCTGGCAACATAACAAATCAATACTAAACGAGCAATCGAGCATGCACCTTGACAATCTCAAAAATTTTACCTGTTTCGTTACAAAAGTTTGCTCGAAATATTCAGCTTTCTGTTTGTGAATATTCAGTGACTCTCTGCTGTGAACTTGACCCAAAATCACACAGCATCTAGAGTGAAATACGTTATTTTCGAAGGTTTATTGCTTGTAAAGGCCTAGTGCAGTATACAGTATAATTCGGTCACAGGCCCTCCCAATCCACCATGCAAATACCATTTAGTTCTAAGCATGCCTTATTCGCTTTGGTTCTGCAAAATTATGGGCAAAGTTTAACCCATAATTCGCGTCGGGGCTTCGTCACCCTTTCAGTAGGTAGATAGTCAGCGAATGATGCTCATTCAACCAACCAATGAAATTAATCTCGTTGTCTGATGCAAAAAATCTTGCAAGCGTGCGGTGTCCATCTCGATTTCATATGTTTATTGTAGGCTATCATAAAAACCAAATCCGTGCGTTTGGGGTGTTGACTACTGCTGTGTAACTTGTTAATGGGGTAAAACCCGTTTTACACTCTGCACAATATCAACGTAGGCCTACTCTGACGCGTAATACATTGTCCGGTCTGGCCTAGACCGTTAAGGCGTAAGCTTACATTGTCTTGCAAGTCCTCGTCGAAATTGTTGGCAAAGCGACAGAAGATATTGATTTTATGGGATTATTGTATCTTTTCATTGCTCCAGTTGATACATTTGGCCACGTTTAAAAAGTCAGTATGTACTTCAGCATTGTTGCATCATGTGACCCGAGTCGTCGCTAGGTATCTTGTACGTAATATCTATCACTTCATTGAAATGTAGGGTTAGAATAAGCAATATGACGTCACGTGACGTCACGAAGTTCACGTTGGCGTTCACACCGAACATTTCAAAAAGGTTTGCGTTCGCACGAACCTGAAACTTTCATAGGTTCACACCATCCCTATAAATCACCATAGTTGCCTATTTGAAGCACAATGTATACCAATACAATAAAAAAGGTCAAAATGCTCTTGTATCAGCAACTCTATGAGCGACGACCGTACGAAAATATCACCGGCATATGCTCAATTGCCACACTATGAATTGTCAGGCAACTGTGTCAATTATGGATATAAACTATAAAAACCTGTCGAACGTAATTATTGACTGGAATAAAGCAACAGTATCACGAGTGTATGACTTACTTCCAAGCCCACTATCATATGCTCCAAAAAATGAATTGGGTTTATATTAGGGTTACCATATTTCTGTGACCCAAATTACGGACACTCTTTAGCGCCCACTTGTGTATTTCAAAGTGAACTGTGACGTCACACTAGCAAAGCTTTGCTCATAGACCAGGGGTGGTCACGATCCGGTTCAGGAATATGTGGCTGTGTATTGCGTAATCGCGACCGAACCCACATTTTTTCAGCCCTTTCCCGCCCAAATAAACAATAACTTTGAGCCCACCATAGGCTAATCGATGCAACTTCTGGGAGGGTTAGTTGCTGTATCAATCTGGGTTCTGTATGCATCTGGTCGTTAAATTTTTTGAATGAATTCTGTCAATAATATTGGTTGTTCCATATATTACTATATAGTTACTACTCTCCACCCACAATATCAGAGTTAGGGGTAGAGCTTGTGGAGGATGATGAGGTCGAAAATACAGGGAGCGTAATCGTACATCGTTAAGTCATGTTCAATAGTTCATGTCCCACCGATAAAATTGTTTGTCAGCCTTATGCCGGTGCGCACCACGGAGCTTTATAAATACCCCACATCCAGTGGTTTCCAACCTTTTATGGTCGCGACTCCATCTTCAATTTGAAAATGTTCATTGACCCGCATTAAAATTTGACGAGCTGATTACTAAAAGAAGTCAGCGCCTTTGCCCAGACTTACTTACGGGCTATTTTGGAAGCTGATTACGTTCAACATATTCGCGAACCCTAGAATAAAGGCAAACGACCCCCGGGTTTGGAACCGCTATCTTTGAATAAAGCATTCAATAGGCCTTAACGATATCTAGGAATATACCGTTCTCGTATAATTGCGATTACAGTTAGACTTATTCCAGTAAATGAAGGTTGTTTTTATCTATATTTTGTAATTTATTTATATTTTTTATATTTTATTGCAGTTTTGGCGAGGGTGGTAGTACTCATATTAAAATAAATAAATGTGATGGTGAATCGCGCGCAGCGAGTGGAAAAATATCATGCATCAGCACAGCATAGATATTCCCTAAAATAATGTTTTTATGTTGATTTACGAAAAAATTATGAGCATACGTCAAGTCTTCAAAATTCCGGACATTTGGCATACTTTAAAAATTCCTCCCGGACGCTACTTTCAACAGTGAAATTCCGGACGTGTCCGGGAAATTCCGGACGCATGGCAACCCTAGTTAATATAAGATACTAGCAATTGTTCTTTGAACTGAGATCACCGAGATCAGTAATAATGCGACGTCGATCTTTAGCGTCCGCTTGTACGGTCAGCTGGGGAAGTTGGACGGAGTGTAATTTTCAAGACAAAAGATTTCGTAATCGACAGTGTCCTAATAGACTGGAAACGGAAGAGGGAGTATGTTCTATCGGTAAGAATATTTCTTGAATTAAACTTCTGCAATCGTGGAATTCTAATTGAACCGCTTCAGATACGTGACCAAATCACGATTCGTTCTAAAAAAAACAGTTCTCGAAGCAGAAATTAGTCCGAAGAGTCACAGTTTTATACATGTGAGGGAGTGGCATATAATATTGATGGTTTGTCGTTTATCACAGAATGTATGTCATGGTCAACTTGGAGCACCTGCGTTACCCCAAATGTTGTGGACGAAAAACAATCAAGAACTCGACAATGTGTAACCGGTTTTCAAACTGAAGAAGAGGATTGCTATCCAAATGCAGGTTAACTTCAGATTTATCATGTCATGAATTGTTACTTGTCATCACTCAGGGTTGCCAGACACCTTTTGTCAAAAAGGGCCAAACAGTGTCAAAAAAAGGCCAAAAAAGGCTTAACTGGGTAAAAACGCCCAAATCGTTCAATAACGCTCATTTCGTTGTTAAGCGATACACAATAACGTGGCAATATTACCCATAGACCTCTTGTCAATCACAAGGAATTCCAGATTTATATTGTTAATACTGTTGTAGGACACCAAATCCACTACACCCAGTGGCGGCTCGTCCTATAGGGCAACTGGGGCATTGCCCCACCTAAAATTCTGTTCAATAACAATTCTTTACCATTTATAGACGCACAACAATCTATACATACCGAAATCACAGCGAAAATCGTATTCTTCTTGTCCTTTCGCTTGTAAATGCCCATATATAGCGAAGTCTCTGCGAAAATCGAATCCTCTTCTGTGTTTTCGCTTTGCGAATGCCTAGCCGGGGCTTGCCCCGGTTGCGCTCATAACAAGCTTTGACTGTCTATTCTCTCAAGGCCGCGCACAATAAAGAAACGGTGATTTACTCTCTCCTATTCATAATATTACCGAGCAACCGGGGCTCAATAGGTCTGTGCCCCTAAGGTGTGATGTAACAATCGTAACTATATCTGAACTCGGTTACCGTCACATGCGTTTAGTCGACCTTTGCTGGTATAGGTCGATTTTGATGGTGTTTCACACCATGAAAACTCTTGAAACTTGGTATGTCATGTCGTGATGGTGGTATTTAACATTGCCCCAAGTTTCAGGGTTTCTACTTAAAGTTTAGGGTAGTAAATCCGTTTCCGAAGTTGAGTGTGTGCTGATCCGTCATGTATCGCAAACAGATTTTACTCGAAAGCCGGTATTGGTATCCATTGATTTTGACGATGTTCAATACTGAGATCGGTTATGACATTTGGCACGGTAAGTCTTAATGTTAGTATCGAACGCTGTACCAAGTTTTAAGTTTGTCACTGAACTATGTTAGTGGTAATTTCGTTTCCTAAGTCGAGTGAGAGCTGACTCGTCATTTATCGCTAACAGATTTTACGCAAAGCCGGTATTGGTCTCTATTGATTTTAACGATGCTCCTTACCTAGATCTGTCATGAGATTTTGCACGGTGTGTTTTGATTTTAGTATCGAACGCTGTGCCAAGTCTCAAGGTTGACACTCAATGATTAGGGCAGTAATTTCGTTATCAAGGTCGAATATGGTAGAGATGTGCTCAGATCTGACACTTTAGCCTACAACGCATTGCGGATTTCACGCAGAAGCCGGTGTATCTGTGGTAACGTTAACTGTGTTCCATACTGAGATAGGTGACGAGATGATGATATCATTCTCATTTGCATTCAAATATTTACTTTGATATTATATTCTCCAATGTCAATTTCACCGTGAAATTGTGGCCTTCAAGCCATTTGCTTACAACCCCCTGTCAAGCGCGATAGCTATTTCGTTTTCGATGCCGGCTAACAGCTGATCACTTGATCAGCCTATTCCTCAGTAAATTTTACGCAAAATTCGGTCTGTTTGCATTATTTTGACAGTGTACCATACCGAAAAGGGCCATGAGGCTACTTCTCGATGATGTCATGTAACAGTGTACGGCTTTCACCCACGTATATATTCGGTAATATATTTTCCAAAGGCGATTTCGCAGCAGACCTATAGACAGTAATAAAACCATATGTGTCGTGTTACAGTCTCCAGTTTCAAGGCCAAAATCTCCTATGCTGTACCGAGACCGAGTTTCCGAGACTGCTATTCTTGGTTCTTCAGAATGATGTTTTGGATTCAATATGACAGGCCCAATGTATGAGATAACAATTGGGTATGTGTCCGAACTCGTTGACCTTTCCAATTAGGCTTACGCAATCTCTCGAGTTATAGTCATTTCCATTTCTGCAGATAATTAGTCAGGTCTAGTGCGAACATGAACCGCGTTGAATCTTTGTTCCGTACGCCGTTTACGCAGTTACCACACTTCAAGTCACAGCTCACCGGCAGACCTCTCGTGGCACATACGTTAAAATCACTGTTGTCGGGAAATTCATGTTACCGTAACATCATTAAGTTACTTGTTTACGTTGGAAAACGTCATTGTGACGTCATCTTGATAAAAAGTCGCTTGCAGCCCTTGCCCCACCACCCGATATTGTCACGAGCCGCCACTGTTAAAATCACTGTTGCCGGGAAATTCATGTTACCGTACCATCATTAAGTTACTTGTTTACGTTGGAAAACGCCATTGTGACGTCATGTTGATAAAAGTCGCTTGCAGCCCTTGCCCCACCACCCGATATTGTCACGAGCCGCCACTGACTACACCTGTTGATAGCATTGTGTATATTATATGCGTAATGCTAATACTAGTGCGATATAGTTATACCAATGACATATATAGCAGTGTGAATGTAGTGTGCCGCTATACAGTGAATATATGTTGATTGACGTTGTCGAACAAATGAGGATATCGTGAGTCGATGGCAACTTGAGTTTGAAATGAATTAATTCGCGGATAAGTTGTGAAAGTTCGAATAGTTTGGTCGTATAGGCACCAAACGTCCGGCTGATGATGATGAACGAGATCATATATCAAGTTTTGATATTAACATGCAGCAATAACTTGGAAGCGCCAATACAAGCATTCATGCGTCATGACGAGAAGCATTGGTCCATAGCGACTGTGACATCATAGAAATTAAACATGGAACGGCAATGGCCGATTTTGCAGCTTCGTTCCGCTTCGCCGAGGCTGGAGTGGAGAATTGTGTGGCATAAGTGACTGTAGGATTTCTGGCAATCCAAAAGCTATCTTCCCGAGCGCAGAAATTATTGAATCTGGTCTTGATCGAAAGCTACTGTTGCACCGATTACGAAAATATAAATTAAAATTATGACCAGGCACCGATCTACCTAGAATCCGTCCTCCAAGTCTGAAATATCGGCATTGTTCGAACAATCGGAGAGTCGCAACGGATCATTGTTGTGGCGATTGTCTTGCGGTTACCCGATTGTTCTGAACAATGCCGATATTTCAGACTTGGAGGACGGATTCTAGGTGGATCAGTGCCTGGTCATTATTTTAATTTTTATTTTCGGAATCGGTGCAACAGTAGCTTTCGATCAAGACCAATTTCAGCAATTTCTGCGCTCGGGAAGATAGCTTTTTGATTGCCAGAAATCCTACAGTCGCTTACGCAAAACAATTCCCCACTCCAGCCTCAGCGAAGCGGAACGAAGCTGCAAAATCGGTCGTTGCCGTTTCATGTTTAATTTCTATAGTGAAATTCTGTGACAACACTGCCTACAGCCCTACAACATCCTAATATCACCTTCAAGTCTCGATTTCGGAAAGACATTCATTTAGATCAGTGGTTCTTAACCTTGCCCACAGCGCCCCCCAGGGGGCGCTGGCGACTTTGAAGGGGGGCGGAAAAGCTCAGGGGGCGATATGGGGGGCGCTGGGCTCAGGGGGGCGGTATGGGGGGCGCTGGAGAAAAATGGTATTGCAGTAGAATCTAAATTCAAATTTTAGAGCAAATTGCGAGTGATATGCCACAAAATAGCACAGAAATGAAGCTCCGGCGGGTGAAAAACGGTGATTTTAGCTCTGAGCGAAAAAATGACCTTTTTTTTTTTTTTTTTTTTTTTTTAGTCATCCACCTGACGATGTGGAGTAAAAAACGTTATTTTGGGATCTGAGCGGAAAAGATGACCTTTTTTTTTTTTTTTTTTTTTTTTTAGTCAACCGATCACAAAGTGGGTAAAATTAACCGAATTTTGAAAATGTCACTCCGGTTTTGCAAGTGGAAAATTTCTGAAAAAGTGTCCTCTTTTTTGATTTCCAAAATATGGTAAGCCTATTATTACATTCCTTACAATATGAAGTTGGGGGGCGCTGGAGCACGATAATTTTTGAAAGGGGGCGCTGGAAGAAAAAAGGTTAAGAACCACTGATTTAGATATAGCTAGTTTGATAGTATGTGCCCACTGCTTCCAAAATGAGTGAAATATCGGAAACAGTGGGCCAACGTGCCGAAGAATATGTATTTTTTGTGGGGGGGGGGGGGAACTGCCTTTAAAAAGGGCCGATTTTGCAACCTTGTCATTACTATCAGGTTTCTCATCGGCATGAGCTACATGTGCAGTGTGCACCCGTAATAAGAGGGCCGTAAGAGCACTTTGTCTGGGCCGCCGGAGCCTCGATAATCAGGAGATCAATTCAAACCCATTTTCACGTATTATACCGTCGCTTGACTTCGTGTACGCGAAGCGCGTATACGAAGTACGCCTACATATATGCATGAGCATGAGCATAATGAATGTCGCATCCGTAAGCGAGCTAAATACGATAGTTCGCGCCCCATGAAAGAGCTTATTCGTGTGTTTAACGTAGCCTTACGAGCAGATCATCGCCACTAATCAGTATCTATACTCTATCTGATTATGCAGAAGATTTCTTTCATTACATTATTTCCACTGCCTTTGAAGCGAAATTATTTTCTGGTCAATTTTGAAGCTTTGTCAAAGACGAAATATGGTTTCTAGATTGGTGATCAGTAGGGCTGGGCACAATGATTCGACTACTCGAATCTGAATCGAGTATTAATTTTAATGATTCGAGTCGAGTATTAAAAGACGATTTTTTCGAGTACTGAAATTATACGCTCCTCACCTCTGAAAGTTGATTTATCAACGAGAAGTTTATCAGCGATCAACGAGTTTATGCTAATTTCACTGTTGAAGCCTTGAAACCTTGATTGGACGTATCGTAGCATACGAAACATGTAGTACAAAGCTACGAACGTTACTGAAAATAGCACATTTCCGTAGTCATGATCATCCCACAATATATTGTCACCAAGTGCAATGAAATCGGTATGGTCGAAAAAAATAACAACGTATCCTTAATATGATGGATAACAGGCATTATATTCTTTGTGGTCGCTTAAAAGGTACATATTTGAACTTTGACAAATAATATTCTGCTATGACGTCATAATGAGTGATACTCGATTACTCGACTAGACTCGAAGCATTTTACGTGATTCAGAATCGAATCACTCAGGTACTCGACTTGGCCCAGCCCTAGTGATCAGTAACGGAGTATTTCTACTTTTTCGTTGTATTTACGTACGTTTTGTCTTCTTGCACGACTTGCTTGTTTGATTATTTTTTTCGATTGCATCTCCTTCTACTCTTGCATTTTTTCGGGACAACACTTGCTTTTCACACTTTGGATTTTGTAAAGCAGCAAGTAGAAAGTCGACGTTTCTATCCCTTTTATGTGTGATATTACCTGTAAGAGCTGTGTTAGACTGCCCCTGTTTCACCTTCAAGCAGTTTAAACATGTCTTAGAAGTCACTGCTTCCTCTTTTAATTAGGTAGAAAGTTATTGCGTTACTTCTACTTCTACTTGACTACTACACTACAAAGAGGTTCGTTTTTCGAAAACGTATTGAGATAACCTACTTGCAGAGCTTCTTTGAGGTACGGAACATTAATATACAATTGAGTAGAATATTCATATTGAAATGAACCCAAATATTTTCGGCTGACACTCGTCAGGCGTAATCGACAGCAAGTGTAGGAGAGATTTGGAAAGAACATTGTATGTATATCAACAATCGTATCATAAAAGATGACGTCACCGACATGAAATTTCAAATAATCGGGGCGAAGAGAGTGCTTAAGCTCAGTGTACTATTTTCATATGCTACACGAACTATTTCTGTACGCACACACTTGATCGGTGTATTTTGGTAAAAGTCGACTCCAAGGCACCCAAATGAAAATGTTACCGATATCTCCCAACAACGCGAAATCTGTATGATTATTCAAAATTTAATGCCGGTGACGTCATATTTTGTGATATGATCGTTTATATACAATGTTCTTTCCCATTCTCTAGTAGTTTCTGACGATTACCCCTGACGAGTGTCAGCCGAAAATATTCGGGTTCATTTCAACATGAATATACTCAATTGTATATTCGGATACCATAGGCGTCATTCGGGGCTTATTTAGCCCAGTATTTATGACGATTTTACTAATACCAGCATATTCTTTTCCGAATTCAATGTGTAATAATGTGCAGTTTTGCACAAAAATTTCAGTTAAAAGTGTGAGTAGTCTAAACAGATAAGAGCTTGATCAAGTAGTAAGTATAAGTATAAACGAAATCTACTTGAGAGTACCAAAAAATTCAAAGCACTTCGTTTCTAACCTCCTTTTCCTCATGCTGATACATATACATACAGTATACACTCAGATTTTATACCAAAATATTAAAATTAAAGCATTGAGTATTGCTAACGAATGTAAGTGATTCTAGAGAGGTAACAACGGGAGATATAAAGTTTACGAAGTTGGTACTAAAATAGCTGAAGGTGCCTGTGCAAACGATATTCGCAAATCATCAGGTGCTGATGAAGGAGCGCCTTTCCGAAAGCTCGCGCAACAAATAAAATTGTATGCATTTACGAATAGACGTTAAATAGGGTTAGGAAGCTACCAAGGTCTTACGTTTTTTTTAAATATATATATATGGCCTTTTATCGCCGCAACATATCAATAGAGAAATAAAAATACAATAACAAAGAGCTGCGGATGATAGGCCTAACAACTCACTTTCAGCGACTTAGGAATCGATATGGGGCTAGCAAGACACGGTGCTAGCTGGATGACTATCCCCTCGCTTGATCTTGTGGAGAAGCCCGAAACCGTTTTTAAGTGGTTTAAGTGGTCTCGGTCTTGGCAGTATCTGGGCCATTGCACGTTAAGGCAGTATGCCACTTTATATCGATATTTTTCCTCGATGAAATGCTGTTTCCATCGTCTTAGCCGTTTCAGCTAGTGAGGAATATGGTGATGGTGGGCACAGGATAATAGCTATCTGTGACAAACAATAGCAATACTTTAAAACTGAAATCAATTTCAGCGTTTCATATGCTTTACAAAGCCTTCATCCTCAATCTCAAATGAAATCGGGGGCCGCAAAATATGACCTCGCGGGTCGCATGTTGATGACCCCGGCTTTAGAGTAAATGAAGACTTTTACATATTTTTGATCTACTCACATTTTCGATGCATAATTCTGTTCTTGAAATGCAGTTATGTTTTGTCTCGATACTTCAAAGCGTTTGTTTTTGCAGTTGGGTTCACGAGTGACGGCTGGTATCGACACTCAAACGGACACGAATACAAATACCTCCCTGCCGCGGAAAATTATGGAGTTCAGTCGTCATCCTGCTCAAGTCTTGGGTCGCGTCTCGCGACGGTAGCAGTAAGAAGTGGCGAGCTCAGCGGGTTGGTCAGAGGAATTAGTTTATAGATGACGTGAATCTACGGCTAGCTCACATACGTTTTTGTATACGAAACATGACAATTTAAAGATTCGCTTTAAAAAAGAAACAATTATAGCAGTGCTTCCCAACCAGCGAGTCGGCGAAGCTATTTTAATTGGGTCTCGAAGCATTTCGGAGCTTCCTGTTCCATATGTCACAAAGAGCTGATTTTGGTTCTTACGGAATGCCAGCAATCGTCTAATTCAGTGCTTCTTAACCTTGCCGCCATCACCGCCCCCCCCCCCCCCCCTCAGGGGCGTTTTGGATCTTTAAGGGGGCGGGAACGCTCAGGGGGCGATATGTGGTGCTTAAATCCGGGGCGGTATTGGGGCGCTGAAGAAAAATGCCGTTGCAGTAGAGGGTACAGTAGGGACGCAGTACAACAGCAGTTTTGTATATCCCAGAGTTCTTATTGCAGATTGACAGTCGACAAAATCTGTCAAATCTCGAAATTTTTCTTCGGGCTAGGCGCGAAATATATGCCGGCCATGTTTGCAACATGTTTCCATGTATGCAAAGGTATAGGGGAGATGTGGTACCGATGGATCAAAAATTGCAAAATGATCTCTGGCCCTCAAATCTTCAGCCGAGAATAGCGAATCTTTTGCTCTCTCAACACTTGGATACAAGCTCTAACTATTACGGACATTTACATGGATATCCCCTTTTCAAAAAATATTTATAAATGTTTTAAATTCATTGCTCGAACGTGTCATCGGTCCCCACTCGGTGGGTCCAATGTTTTGTTGTGTACTATAATCTAAGCTACAGCATGCCAATGAAGAATGTCTCGTCGCCCCCTAGAGGAATAAAATAGATTATATCAACTCAAATGTTGGGATAAAATCACGTTTTGATTTCCACCGAAACTGAAAAAATTAATACCACCTACATATTACCCGCAAATCGACATTCTGACTTTCAAATACCTCGTAATAGCGATAAAACACCACAGGTAACTATGATTTACAGCCTATATATATGTAGGCGAGTTTCTGCTGTTAAGTGATTAGCTGGTCCATCTATTTTGCTTGATTTGGCTATGGTATCATAGGTCCCCCACCCTATAAATATGGTAATTGAATTGAAAATAGTCCACTCGAGGATGGTATTGATTCAAAAAAATATGTGCCATTATATACCCTGATACAAGCCCTATAATTCATATCAAAAATGATTGAGGGTTTTTTAGTCTGTAAGATGATATAGAAAAATGTATATGTCGATCCAAATTTACTTTGCACCCCCTAAATCGTTTGTCACAGACTCCATAACTCACGCAGGTCGAAGCGTGACGGCAGTATCTTAACGCGAAATTGACGATACAAACGTATGCGCAATTCATTTTACACGAATTATAATAACCCATAACATTTATGAAAACATATGTAGCAAACATCGTCGCGTGGCGCGACCAAAAACTGCGAAATTTGACATGTTTTGTGGAATGTTAATTTGCTCTGGATACTCATTAAGGATATGTCCTACTACTACATCATCTACTGCGAAGCCATTTTTCTTCAGCCCCCCCCCCCCATATCACCCCCCTGAGCCCAGCGCCCCCCATATCGTCCCCTGAGCGTTTCCGCCCCCTTCAAAATCGGCAGCGCCCCTTGGGGGGTGCAGGTGGCAAGGTTAAGAACCACTGATCTAGATAAATAGCCTACTTTTATACACGACTTGGGTTCATTTATGTACATGATATCCAGGAAAGTCTATAACTATGATATATCTAATACCCCTAAATATAGTACTGTTGCTGTATTTTGATTTAAAAGAGTGTTCTGTGTGTGAAAATAAAAAGTAAATTTATTTTTCTAAACTTTATAGTACGACTGAGCCGATTTTCTATCCAGCCACTACAGCGAAAATGAGAGATTTTGGTCAAAATAGACCCATGGGCTATCTCCAAAACAAGAGCCAAATTGAAAAAACTGAGGCCATAGTCGGAATCAGCGCCCTTCAGAACCACCAAAATCACTCTTACTTTGTCTGCCTAAAAATATCTGTTGACCAGTGTTATCATTGCTCAATCGTGTTAAACTTGCCCTAATCGTCTTACGCAGCAGTTTATACCTACACATCGTGTTTTTAACAACAACAATCTGCCACCTTAACGGAACTGGTGTCAGACGTCGTAGAATTAGAGAGATATTTCCATATAGACTGGACGCTTGATAATAGGTGCGCTTGATTGTTTCATTGATTCCCGCTATTTATATTCGACATTACATCGAATGAATAAAAGAGGTCAAACTGAAATATTTGAACTTTCCAGTTTCGACAATACTATGGGGGTTCCAGACGGTACACTTTACTTCGTCGGGGGAACAGATGCACTCGTCGAAGACACATGGATTTTTCAGGATTCTGTAGTGCTGACGTCCGCCGCCATCACAACGTGGAGCACTGATCAACCGGATAATTTCGGAACAGGAGGAGAGGATTGTTTGAATTGGTTTCAAGCTTTCAATGGCCGCGACACGTTGGGAGATACCCCATGCGACGGTCTGCTTCCAGCCATGTGTGAGCGGCCGGTTGAATAAAGTTTACGCCATAAATGAATATACAATTCATGCGAAATTGAGCATAGAAGTCGTTACATTGATATATACCTTGTGCCAAATACTTGTTGAGGGAAAGTGGTTCTTCACCCAACTTATTATCACAGGATGAGATAGCTGTAGAAATCAGTAACTCAGAAATCAGAAATCAGAAAGGTTTCGTGTGACGATGGCTATAAAAATTAATATTCCAAATATTTGTAAACAAAATCAGAGTACTGATATGAGTCGGTCATGGCGGAGCTCGACATAGCCAACATGTTTAAACGACGAACTCAAAAATAAAATTGACGCGATGATATACAGAAATCAGTTTACCTTCTCATTCTCATGGGCTGGAACTCGGGCAGGTCAAACCTAATTCTCCATTGTAAAATTTGTTTCCCTCTGTGTCGACTTTTCCGCTAGGTCCCTGGCGATACGACGAGAAGATAAGCCGTTGTGCTTATATAGGGATACTGCGATTCCCAGAACGTGGTGAAGTTCTATTGAACTGCGGAAACGGCATAGGTCATCTCATGGTTCCGCTGTCATCGTCGCTGGAGCATGAAAACTCAGCATCGGAATTTGGTTTTTGCTCCTTTGTTGGTCGATAATGATGATGAATATTATTAATAATGGAACGAACAACACCTTCATATTCAAATGAATTCGTGGTACATGCATATATTGCTTATGTATTAGGATATATCTAGCTCTGTCTGCGTTCAGACTAAGAGTACCATCACCGAGGTGATGGAAGTATCCAAAGAAAAAAGAGAGCATCAAAAATTCCAAATTATCAATTAAATTTATCGTGAAAGTGCTGCTTTCGAGAATGTCCCGATGTCGGTGTCGTTCATTGTTTATCAGCGATGCGGAGGTCTTCCCCTTTTCGTTCTCCTTTCATCTTCAAACGTTATTGACTTCACGACACTGTCATTAGGTTTTCGAATTATGTGTGCAAGAAATTTAGCTTGTTGATGATCAATGAATGATGACAGATCTTCGGTGCGACCGATTCTATGAAGATTCTGATTACTAATTTTAAAGGCGCTATCGGTTCCCTTTCGAGTGTAGCCTCCATGTACCATTTTCGCAAAAATTGTCCGTAGCAGACATCCAGCACGTTTCTTTGATTTTCCGAAAGAGACCATACGCCGCAGCCATATGTGAGTCGACTTCTCACAAAGGCATTTAAAATTTTTATTCTTCTACCAATTCAAATTCTGAAGTTTCGAAGCAGGTATTTATAGGTTTGGAAAGCTGCATGAGCCGAGGTGATTCTATTGTTGATTTCTGATATTCCGAGCGCGAAATTTTTTTCATCTTCATCAATTAATTTTGTCGATGATATTGGTAGTTGCACATATTTCGAGCAAATATTAATCTTTTCCCAGCCCACCTGATCAGAATTTCCGAAGGAGCCGATGAAGGGAGTGTCTTTGAAAATTTTTATCACATAATTAATGATGATGCATCTTCGGGTTGTTATTATTCACTTTGCTGCATGTTGTTTAGTCTTGACCGCTCATCAAGATTGTCGGAATAGCCAAAATATGTAGTGGAATCATCCAAACGTGCCAGAGAAACGTTTATTCGTGAGACGTACATGATTCCAAAGTGGTATTTCTTGACCAGGCGCATCATTTTCCTCAGCGGTTCACATTTGTTCAGTGTTGGGCTCAGATTATACTATTTTGTTGAATGGAAAAATCAAGTCACTCAAAATCGCGCGCAGCGAGAAGAAAATTTCCAAGTTGACTTAAAATTCCTAAATTCAAATTGGATGTTAACGGCCGTTAACTCGCGCTAATCTAATTAAGCCTAGACGACGCACAATTATAGTTCTACGACCGCAGGTTGGCCACCCCTGGTGTTGATGCTCTTTTTAAATGCGAGGATCCATGATCACCTGCATATGTGGAGCCATACATGGTCAGTGGTCACTGCAACAGTACATACCCACCGTTAGGTGTAATACGTCAATGACGTGGGTCAGTGGAGAAAAGTGAGGCAGTGCCTTACCTGTCGTCAGAATGAGTAAACGAAAATCGTAAAATTTTCAATAATTATTGGTATTTTAAGAGACTCTTTGGGGTACAGAACTTTAATATACATTTTAATAATATATTCATTGCAAAATATATTAAAACCCGCAGCTTTTCGAGCTGACACTCTTCAAGGGCAATCGTCAGCAAATGGAGAATTTCAAAAACATGCATCTAGCTACATTGCATACAACCAATTATGACGTCATACAAACAAACAACATGAAATACAAGCAAACCACGAGCGCAGCTAGTGGCCAATTTTTAGATTGACTAAAAATTCCTTCTGCTGACGCAAGCGCCGTCGGTGGATTTTAATATAAGTCGATTCCAATGCAGACAGATGGAAATGAGTGCGGCCTCTACCTAATATAGAGTATCTTTCATCGCGATAGTTTTTAGCGCAAGTTGCATTCTCAGCCAAATGCTTGCCGATGGCAGAGCTCATAGCCATGGCTTGATTACGTTTGTATTTCATGTTGTTTGTTTCTATGACGTCATAATTGGTTATATGCAATGTAGCTAGATGCATGTTTCTGAAATTATCCATTTGCTGACGATTGCCTTTGAAGAGTGTCAGCTCGAAAAGCTTCGGGTTTTAATATATTTCTGCAATGAATATATTATTAAAATGTATATTATTGGTGTTTTGTATATCGATGTTCATGAATGGTTTGATTTTGAACAATTTTACTACAAAATCACGTCATTTGCATATTTATTGTTCAGAAATAAAGCGTGATAGGAGAGGTAAGGCGCAGGTAAGGTAGATACGGGCAGAAACTCACCTGTGATAGCACAATTCATCGTAATTAGCTTCGAAATTATTATAATCGTTATTAATCGTCTGCGTAAATGTAGTACTAATTCCGAAAATTTTAATATTGATCGACTTCTCAATTCTCAAAGTATTCGGTGATAGCACAACGTTGCGCTACTCGCGCGCATTTTAACGGTAGTACTACAAAACTACTTACCAATCGAGAACGTGGATGTCTATGGTGTTGTTTGCAATTTGAATTTGTTATTGTGAATGTCACTTCCATGGCTGCATTGTCATACGGCGTCATCATGACTGTTATTCTCTTTGATCACTCCCTTATCGTACAGGCGGTGTATCAAGCGCGGGTACATCGAATTCGCGACTGATAGTGGTCGGCGGCGTGACAGCAACTAAAATTTGAGACTTTTGAAAGAGGGGTCCGATCTCCTAACCCTGAATAAGTCACTCTATTTGCCTCTCAAAGACATGTTTACACTGCAACGAAAATAATTATTCTGGCTGTGATGAAAATCTACTAACAAGTCACTGCAATATTGATAAGTTAAGTACAAAAATCAAAATTTGGCAAAGAGCCATATCTTATACCCAGTAGAGCGATATATGGCTCGCGACCCAAAGGTTCCCGACCGCTGCCCTAGGGTGTACCAAAATGTTTAAAGGCAGTGCCACTCGGATGTGGTCTACAGGAGTGTACCAGATTCGCATACCAATATGGACCTGGCTATAACTAGCTATCACAATAAATAGGCAAGTTTATGCTTCAGAACAGGTTGACCTATGGATATATAGAACCCTGGGTTGACCGCATGTGCAATAATGCTCATCTCAACAGTACCCAGATTGCAAAATTACATTAGTTCTGTGATGTTATCAGAAAATGCATCTCTTTATCATTTAACCGTAGGTAATTGACTTATTGATTCCTCTTGAAGTAAGTAGTATAAGTAATGTGAGATTTGCCCGCATGCACCCTTTTTACTTAAACAAACCAAGATTATCAATATAATAAATAATGAAAGAATTACCTCATTCTCAATTTTGCAGCAATACTTTTATGACCCTGTGTGCGGCAATAAAAAAAGGGGGAATAATTCCCGCTAGAGAGAAAAAGAACAAAGAATCCCGACTGACCTTTGTACTCTGGCCAGACACAAAACTTGGGATTTGATTTAATATAATACATTGTAATTTTACTGTATTTTTCCACGATCCACAGCTGACTTCGGTCGTACACGACGGGGCTTGATAATAGTTGCCTGCCTTGACCTGTTGTTCCGTGATCCAATTTCGTGACGAGGCTTGGGAGCAATAGCCCGTCAAACCACCCTGATTCACTTGTCGTTCCTCGGTTGATTCAATTTCGTGTACGGTTGGTCATAGAAATAATTGCCGGTCGTGACGTCAGTATAGTTTTCTCCTAATCCGTGAGATCCTGGTGCGTGTTTTAGATGTCAATAGGCTCGGTTGTACAAAGTGGCGCTCGTTGCCTGTCTCATACTGTCGTACTTGACCCCTTTGCTTTGTTGTCGACCCCGACAGTAACGAGAAATGTTCTGTTATGGTGATAAATATGCGTGTCATATCGAGAACAACAAGGAATATCGTGTAGTGGAAATGTGTATTAGGCGCCCCAACATAGATTAACTTAAATAAAGTAACATTATGAGTATAAAAAGTAATTAAAGAATTAGCTGATTCTCAATTTGGCTTACATCAACGTGTTAACTTCCGATATTACGTACCTAGTAATTGGTGCAAGCAACAACTGCTGTTCCACACCTTTACCGCGTTCTAGCGTCTTCAGGACAGACTGTCCCAACCAAACAATGTATTTATGATGGGTTCTTTTACTGCTTCACGTCTGGTCAAGCGTAATCATGCCAGTGTCTGTAAATGATATACAATTTACCGCGGCATATTAATTTTGTATGCTGTACATGATGTACAACTTGAATCGATCAGTTGACGAACTGATGCTTTACCCGTCTGTACGATATATAGGCTATCGATCACGAGCTCACCACGCACTTGTCGCTCGAGAGCGACTAATTTCGCTACAGACAATCAGTTGTGTTCGCGTGTACCGTAACATAAACATATCCTCAACACTTGTTATATCAACACCTCCACGCATATTTACAATTTCATACTAAGGATATATTGCCTCGGCAGCCACGCACTGCCGTTCGAATTCGACTAATTTCGCTGCAGACAATCAGCTGAGATTGCGTGTACCGTAACATATCGTTAACACATGTTACGCCAACACCTCCAAACATATTTGCAATATCATACTAAGGATATATTGATTCGGCGGAGTGTTACCGTCAGAGAATTGCTGTGTCACCCTTTCGAGCCTCGCATTTACCGTTCGAACTCTGAAACTACGAGTACTATGTCAGATTCAGTTATATAGTGACGAATCGGGATAGCTCGCTTCATCGGGGATCAGTGGACTTACCTTATTTTGCTGAAACGCGCTCAGTTTTCGTGGTGCAATAATGGGGATGAATTGTGTCAGATCATATGTGATGCGATCTAGCCTGCTTTCGGCGAGGTGTAAAGATGAGTGAGAGATTTCGAAATCTGACTCCACCCCGACTCTGGTTGCCAAATCAAAGTCCAAAAAATCCGGCTGGCACGTAAAGTCCTGTTATTTCCACATGTTGTGAGGGCAAAATATAGCATAAATCCGACTCTCAAGGCCATTTGGCTGCATCCAGCCGGCGATAGCTCGCTTCACCGGCGATCAGCTGACTGACCTTATTTTGCTCGGTTTCGGTGGTGTAATAATGGGGGGATGAATTGTCACAGTTCATACGTGATGCAATCTAGTCTACCTTCGGTGAGGTCTAAAGATGAGTGAGATATTTCGAAATCCGAATCCACCCGCCCCCCCCCGACTCAGGCGGCCAATTTGGGGTCAATCCCGGTCGGTACGTAAAGTCCTGTTACTTCCACATATATCGAGCGCAAATTAGAGCATAAATCTGACTCTCCAGGCCACTTGACCGTATCCAGCCTTGGCTTCGCTAAAAATCGATGAAATTCGAGGTCTGGAGACGTTTAAGTGACCACCACGCCCTTCCAGGCACGATAGTTCTACTATCTTTACACGATATGGAGATGACGTTGCATATTCATTTGCGTACAGCGAAACCTTGGATCGACCCATTGGCGGAATTATGTTCAACTATACAGGTGTTATTAGTGCAATCAGGTTTAGCACCACAAGAAGTATATTAGCAAAATCCTATCCACCACAAAACGATAATACCTTTACCCGACCAACAAACAAACAAACAAACAAACTTGTCGTTCGATTACTTTTAATTTCGATGCGGTGTGATGTACGCAAATCAGCTGTGATCAATCGAGCGTGACACAAACGATGTCAGTCATCAATCCGTCTGTATGACAAAACTCGCGTCTTCGGGTTGACAGCAACACAATGTGATCCATTTGATGACCCCATCGACCCTCCTATCTAATATGGTTACCATACGGCCTCATTTACGGGAGTATATGTTCTCCTTTTCCCAGATATGTCACCCCTTCGCCCAAATGTACTCTCTTTCTGTCAATTTGTCCTCCTTGTTAGCTTAACATATCCAAAAAACACCACGAGTAACGCAAAATGTGGGCCTAGATTACGAAAGTTGTGTATTTAGGTATAGCCAAGTCGAAAAAAATGACGCTATGATGGCATCGTGCAGGCTATTACGTGGATATGGGGGTCTGTGTAACCATGTATAAGTGAATAGTGAAAGCACACCAAACTACCGTCACATGAAAAAGATCGAGCGCAATCGACCATATCGGGGTATACCCACCTTAGTACAGCCAAATGATCCTATGTCGTACCGAGAATAGCCAGGGTGGTGGTACATCATTCTCACAAGATGTACTTTGGAATGCGTGTGAAATTGACATCGTCCGCTACTCGACTGACGCAAGTCGCCACTGCAACCCCCCCTCTCTGTGTATACACGACATATGCTAAGCACTACAGATTCAGATGAAACTACGTATTCTTGCGACGCCACCTCATCCGCGCAAGCAGTGTCGTACAAAAAGTCAAGAGGTGGGCCGTGCTATAAGTCGGCAGTTACGGAAAATAATGAAAAATATCGACCTGGTGTAAATGAGCATAGACCATGAATACTACAAAACAAAAACGTATTCTGGCGAGGTTATCGAGATAGCTGGAGCAATTTACAGCACATGCTACATTTCCTTCAAATGGAAGTACAAAATGTAGCTTTGAAGTACTCAAGTACAAGTAGTTTTATAGAAATGTTGCTATCGTGAAATTACTTCCTATCCTAATTATAAAGAGTAGGTCCCCGTAGAACTGAACTGGAGAGATTTACAACACATGCTACATTTACTTCAAACGGAATGACAAAATATAGTTTTGGAGTACTAGAGTAGTTTTAAGGGCATGTCAGTATCGTGATATCGCTTTCTATCCTAATTATAAAAGAGTAGGTCCCCATAAAACTGTCGAGCTCAAGCACGTTGGTAACTGTGATAGTAGACAAAACTGACTCGCGTACCTCAGAAATAGTGACTGTATTTCGTTGCTGACCACGCGCCTGCTTATTCACACCGACTGACTTGTGTAGTAAGCAACTGCGCCCCCGTCATCTTCTTATTGCTCAAATAATTTTACAATACACGAAATCCATTCTAATTTGTCGCTAGTGTTATCAGCACAAAAGACACAGTTACACAAGTCTCGCAAAAAGGTGTTGATACACTACAATCGTTTTATCGCCACTATTCAACTCATAGCCCGATCACACGACTGACGTTTCCGCAGATAAATTTTTGACGTTTGATCAACTCTTGCCTGGTTATGGGGTTTCTAATCACAGGGCGATTGAGATTCGGGTGTGTCTTTTCGATACGTTGCGCAAACTCGATACCTTTCGTTCGGAGTACGTATTCACACTGCGGAAACCATTTTGCATGTTCTGTCCAAACCTCGTCTTCACGGTCCCAACGAAGCCCGCCGTCACAGTAAAAGCATTTGGTTCTGTCCGAATCAATGTAGTAAAACCCCGCTTTTGCTAACTGTTCAACACTAGCCCTAATTTTATTCGGTCCCCAGCCCTTGTCGAACGTTGCGATTCTTTTTGACAACGACGACATGCGAGGGTTCACGGGTTTAAGACAAGGAAATAGTTGCTCAAGACATCGCTTTTCGTCCTCGGAGGGTTCCTCCGGTTCCTGTAGATGTAAAGTGAGACGTCGTATTTTGTCGTCAAGCAACTTATCCAAATTGTCTCGTTCGTACTCGGTTAACGCCACATTCCCCGAATCGTCGCCACGTGCGAAACAACAATCCGGGCGATACGTCAAGTGTATTTCAGATATATCGTCTGTAGGCCGCCAATTGCGTAGAACGCCGGAGCAGTTGAAGTACTGCGTTCTGTCCAGGTCACCGAGGTAGAATAAACCTTGTTTTGCCAACTCGCCGACCGCCCGTGGTATGGGATAGCTGGGCCATTTCTCAAAGGTTTCGCAACGCTTCGACTCCTTTCGCAAGTCGAGATTCCTAACCCGATACTCGTGCTCTTGATCAACGATATTCGCAAAGTTGATGTTGGCGTTTCCAATGGATTTAAACTGTCTCAATAAACTTTTGAAATTCGATTTCACAATAGGTATGTTCAACGCGTCTCGTACACAATTCGCGTCATGACGCCGCACACTCGACCCGGTCCATCTTTCGAGGTACACACTGCATCCAAAGCATTTGATTTTGTCTCCAAATCCTAGCCAGTAGTATCCCTCAGACGCTAAATCGGTGCGTGTTGCGTATGATACTTTAGAGAATTTGGCGAACGTGGCGAGTCTGTCTAATTCAGTGCGGTGTGAACCGGAAGCGATATACACTCGTTTCTGTCCGGGCGGATCAGAGTATCTCTCCATTGACGTTATGCCAAGCTCTTTCATAAACATGGAGTACTAAGACAGAGCTTTTTGTGTCTAAACCTGTACCATAGCTCACACATATATATTCCTAGTTTATCCTTGCGAGATCTATCGATTACTGGTTAGTTGTACTTTTATGTGTGATTGACAACCGTTAGCTGTCGCTATTGCACCATTTATATATGGGTTATACCAGGAGCGGTCAACTTCTGCAGTCCGCGGGGCGTGTATAGCATAATTAGGTACTCGGTGGTGCGAATTGCTGAATCGATACATTATTCGACCACCGATCAGCATATGCCAGGAATAAATCGTATTCAATCAATGTATTTTAACAACAGCAATGTCAATGCAAAGCCGTATCTCGCCGATATTAACGAGGACAAAGTAGATTTGAGAACAGTATTTTTATACAGGCACCGCCATGTCTGCTTCTCTCTCACGGTGCAATACTTAAATAAGATTTCATAGTGATCTATAAGCCCGATACCCTAAATTGACAGAGATATCAATTCATTAAAGTTGTTTTCTAACGACATTACAGAGAACAACGCGTACCAGTAAACACAAACCGAATTGTCCCACTGTTGCGTCAATTCACCGCCGACTCAGTATGAGACACTCTCGACCAGCGAATGTACATTAGGCAACCGAAACAGGTGACCTTGCGAAGGGGGTGTTTTCGATAACACCGATACGGCAACTTAATTCTTTCTACTGACAATGTGATGGAGAGCGGCTTAATTCATCAGACAAAGACTGGAGGCAACAATAACTAGCAAACACAAATCTAATGGCCACACCGACATTAACAGGTATTCGATTGACCAGAAAATACCAACGTCACCCAACTGCTGTAATGACACGGGTACGATGCGGGGTACGAAGCATTTTGAACGGTGTTGCTCAGTTGCGGTTCTTGGCCTTCCAAGACCTCTGTTAGCATCAGTCTATCTCACTGTTTGGAGTGCCAATGCCAAACGTCGTAATAGTGATCACTCGGTCATGTGTAGAATATAGAAATTGACGCCTGGCCTATTTGCACGACCTCATGGCTTTGGCAAACTTACTAAAGCGGAAATTCACAAAGTCACTTGCGTACGTGCTTTCATGCCTTTGAATGTTTGTTATTATCGAGTCTGGTCATAAATAGACATGGGGACAAATTTGATGCGTTCAGCACAATATACGTTTACCACATCTCATTCCGGACCGTAACCGATCGTTTACCGCACCCTCTATATGGCAAACGTCGCTTTTGCTCATAGGTAAGCCGATGATCTGTGAAAACACATGCGCTAACGTGCCATTTCGTTATTCCTTCAACGTCACATGACCGCCTATGAAGGCTTTTTGGGTGCCCACCAATACAGTGTTGAAACGTGATCCATAGGGACCCCACTGCGTGCTATACGCCTAAATAAATATGTTTACTCGAGTATACACCTGGTGTGGACCAGTGAAGTGGATGCAGAAAGTAAATTAGACAACGCAAACCAGTTGACAACGTCGATTAATATACGGGGGTTGATAAATTTTGTCAAGTGACTTTTGAATGGATGTTATTTGTTTGTTGTTTGATGGATAAGATTGTATTCATTCATAAACTACTAATATACTTCTTGTGGTGCTAAACCTGATTATACAGATGAATCAGACAGTATTCCGCCAATTGGGACTAGTTGCCCGTCGTCGTGATTGATCTCCTAGTTCGCGGTGGTAACAAAAAATGTATAACACAAAGTGTAAATCGTACAATAGCGACAACTAACTGTTGTCAGTCGTCCACAACAATACAGCTAACCAGTAATCTATAGAGCTTTCAAGAATAAACTAGGGGTATAAGCGGTTAGCCCTAACTTATCGTTCCACAACTGATTAATCCGATTTCGTCACGACGGGGCTCGGCAGTTGTAGCCTGTACGATATAGTAAATCAATCTCAAAATCTAATGCAATCCTAATCCAGCAAAATTTCACAAATACGTTTTTTCTAAATCCTAATCAATGCTCATCTCTGGCGTATACGTACAAGTTTTGTCAAAGCAACAGATTGATGGAGCGTGGCTGACATTGATTGCGACACTCGATAACAGCTTCTTCCGGTGGAGTTTTTCGAACGGTAAATCCAAGGCTAGGTCGAGGGGGTCAAACAGCATTTCTCTCACGGTAGCGCTCCGCCGAGTCAATACGTCCATAGTATGATATTTTTCGCAACTATGTTTTGTTGGGGGTGATGAGGATATTTTGCGGTACACGTTTTTCACAGGTTGCAAGTTACGATTGGGGAAGACGTATTTTTATATTTATACCGCTAATTTCATTAGATTGACTAGAAAACAATGTCATTTCTTCTGACTTGACTACCGAAATACCCGTCAATTACTTGTGTTGTGCGAGTTAGCTAAATGAAAGGTCACTCACCGAAATCGATCAGACCGACATTCCGCGTTATTCGTGGCGTTTTTTGTTATTTTAAGCTGAAAATAAGGACAAAATTACAAAAAAGGAAGACATTTGGCTGAAGGCTGTACATATTTGGCAAAAGGAGGAGGACTTAGGTATAGCCCTATAAATATAAGGATCGATGTGAACATCAAATGTATCGCATTGCTGTCAACCCGCTCGAATATGCGAATTTAGTCAAACAGGAGAGTGACGACTGACACCGTTTGTGTCACACTCGATTAATCACAGCTGGTTTGTGTACATCACACCGATATTACAAGCATTCGAACGACGAGTGATGACCGTTGAGTTTGCCGACAGTTGAGATGTTATCGTTGTGTGATGGATAAGATTTTGCCAATATACTTCCTGTGGTGCTAAACCCTACTGCAATAACAACATATGTACAGACAAATCAAACAGAATTCCGACAATGGTTCGATACAAAGTTTCACTGTACGCAAATGAATATGCAACGAAACCCCGCATATCGTGTAATGACAGCAGAACCATTTTGTCTGGACGGAGGTGGTCACGAATCGGTTCCGGACCCCCGAATTTCATCGGTTTTGAGTGAAGTCGGGACTGGATACGGCGACGTATCTTTGAGAGTCAGATTTATACTAGATTTTGTCCTCACAACATGGGGGAATAACAGGACTTTGCGTACCAGCCTGGATTTACTCCAATTCGCAGTGCAAAGAGCCTCTCGGTACACCCGATAACGCGCGTCCACCCCTCCAAACACATAGTTACGGGGTATGGCGGCGACCCGGAAACTCGGGGCATAGCTTATTAGTAATTTTACGCGATCATTTTTTTTTGTTACCACCGCGAACTAGGAGATCAATCACGACGACGGGCAACTAGTCCCAATTGGCGGAATACTGTCTGATTCATCTGTATAATCAGGTTTAGCACCACAAGAAGTATATTAGTAGTTTATGAATGAATACAATCTTATCCATCAAACAACAAACAAATAACATCCATTCAAAAGTCACTTGACAAAATTTATCAACCCCCGTATATTAATCGACGTTGTCAACTGGTTTGCGTTGTCTAATTTACTTTCTGCATCCACTTCACTGGTCCACACCAGGTGTATACTCGAGTAAACATATTTATTTAGGCGTATAGCACGCAGTGGGGTCCCTATGGATCACGTTTCAACACTGTATTGGTGGGCACCCAAAAAGCCTTCATAGGCGGTCATGTGACGTTGAAGGAATAACGAAATGGCACGTTAGCGCATGTGTTTTCACAGATCATCGGCTTACCTATGAGCAAAAGCGACGTTTGCCATATAGAGGGTGCGGTAAACGATCGGTTACGGTCCGGAATGAGATGTGGTAAACGTATATTGTGCTGAACGCATCAAATTTGTCCCCATGTCTATTTATGACCAGACTCGATAATAACAAACATTCAAAGGCATGAAAGCACGTACGCAAGTGACTTTGTGAATTTCCGCTTTAGTAAGTTTGCCAAAGCCATGAGGTCGTGCAAATAGGCCAGGCGTCAATTTCTATATTATACACATGACCGAGTGATCACTATTACGACGTTTGGCATTGGCACTCCAAACAGTGAGATAGACTGATGCTAACAGAGGTCTTGGAAGGCCAAGAACCGCAACTGAGCAACACCGTTCAAAATGCTTCGTACCCCGCATCGTACCCGTGTCATTACAGCAGTTGGGTGACGTTGGTATTTTCTGGTCAATCGAATACCTGTTAATGTCGGTGTGGCCATTAGATTTGTGTTTGCTAGTTATTGTTGCCTCCAGTCTTTGTCTGATGAATTAAGCCGCTCTCCATCACATTGTCAGTAGAAAGAATTAAGTTGCCGTATCGGTGTTATCGAAAACACCCCCTTCGCAAGGTCACCTGTTTCGGTTGCCTAATGTACATTCGCTGGTCGAGAGTGTCTCATACTGAGTCGGCGGTGAATTGACGCAACAGTGGGACAATTCGGTTTGTGTTTACTGGTACGCGTTGTTCTCTGTAATGTCGTTAGAAAACAACTTTAATGAATTGATATCTCTGTCAATTTAGGGTATCGGGCTTATAGATCACTATGAAATCTTATTTAAGTATTGCACCGTGAGAGAGAAGCAGACATGGCGGTGCCTGTATAAAAATACTGTTCTCAAATCTACTTTGTCCTCGTTAATATCGGCGAGATACGGCTTTGCATTGACATTGCTGTTGTTAAAATACATTGATTGAATACGATTTATTCCTGGCATATGCTGATCGGTGGTCGAATAATGTATCGATTCAGCAATTCGCACCACCGAGTACCTAATTATGCTATACACGCCCCGCGGACTGCAGAAGTTGACCGCTCCTGGTATAACCCATATATAAATGGTGCAATAGCGACAGCTAACGGTTGTCAATCACACATAAAAGTACAACTAACCAGTAATCGATAGATCTCGCAAGGATAAACTAGGAATATATATGTGTGAGCTATGGTACAGGTTTAGACACAAAAAGCTCTGTCTTAGTACTCCATGTTTATGAAAGAGCTTGGCATAACGTCAATGGAGAGATACTCTGATCCGCCCGGACAGAAACGAGTGTATATCGCTTCCGGTTCACACCGCACTGAATTAGACAGACTCGCCACGTTCGCCAAATTCTCTAAAGTATCATACGCAACACGCACCGATTTAGCGTCTGAGGGATACTACTGGCTAGGATTTGGAGACAAAATCAAATGCTTTGGATGCAGTGTGTACCTCGAAAGATGGACCGGGTCGAGTGTGCGGCGTCATGACGCGAATTGTGTACGAGACGCGTTGAACATACCTATTGTGAAATCGAATTTCAAAAGTTTATTGAGACAGTTTAAATCCATTGGAAACGCCAACATCAACTTTGCGAATATCGTTGATCAAGAGCACGAGTATCGGGTTAGGAATCTCGACTTGCGAAAGGAGTCGAAGCGTTGCGAAACCTTTGAGAAATGGCCCAGCTATCCCATACCACGGGCGGTCGGCGAGTTGGCAAAACAAGGTTTATTCTACCTCGGTGACCTGGACAGAACGCAGTACTTCAACTGCTCCGGCGTTCTACGCAATTGGCGGCCTACAGACGATATATCTGAAATACACTTGACGTATCGCCCGGATTGTTGTTTCGCACGTGGCGACGATTCGGGGAATGTGGCGTTAACCGAGTACGAACGAGACAATTTGGATAAGTTGCTTGACGACAAAATACGACGTCTCACTTTACATCTACAGGAACCGGAGGAACCCTCCGAGGACGAAAAGCGATGTCTTGAGCAACTATTTCCTTGTCTTAAACCCGTGAACCCTCGCATGTCGTCGTTGTCAAAAAGAATCGCAACGTTCGACAAGGGCTGGGGACCGAATAAAATTAGGGCTAGTGTTGAACAGTTAGCAAAAGCGGGGTTTTACTACATTGATTCGGACAGAACCAAATGCTTTTACTGTGACGGCGGGCTTCGTTGGGACCGTGAAGACGAGGTTTGGACAGAACATGCAAAATGGTTTCCGCAGTGTGAATACGTACTCCGAACGAAAGGTATCGAGTTTGCGCAACGTATCGAAAAGACACACCCGAATCTCAATCGCCCTGTGATTAGAAACCCCATAACCAGGCAAGAGTTGATCAAACGTCAAAAATTTATCTGCGGAAACGTCAGTCGTGTGATCGGGCTATGAGTTGAATAGTGGCGATAAAACGATTGTAGTGTATCAACACCTTTTTGCGAGACTTGTGTAACTGTGTCTTTTGTGCTGATAACACTAGCGACAAATTAGAATGGATTTCGTGTATTGTAAAATTATTTGAGCAATAAGAAGATGACGGGGGCGCAGTTGCTTACTACACAAGTCAGTCGGTGTGAATAAGCAGGCGCGTGGTCAGCAACGAAATACAGTCACTATTTCTGAGGTACGCGAGTCAGTTTTGTCTACTATCACAGTTACCAACGTGCTTGAGCTCGACAGTTTTATGGGGACCTACTCTTTTATAATTAGGATAGAAAGCGATATCACGATACTGACATGCCCTTAAAACTACTCTAGTACTCCAAAACTATATTTTGTCATTCCGTTTGAAGTAAATGTAGCATGTGTTGTAAATCTCTCCAGTTCAGTTCTACGGGGACCTACTCTTTATAATTAGGATAGGAAGTAATTTCACGATAGCAACATTTCTATAAAACTACTTGTACTTGAGTACTTCAAAGCTACATTTTGTACTTCCATTTGAAGGAAATGTAGCATGTGCTGTAAATTGCTCCAGCTATCTCGATAACCTCGCCAGAATACGTTTTTGTTTTGTAGTATTCATGGTCTATGCTCATTTACACCAGGTCGATATTTTTCATTATTTTCCGTAACTGCCGACTTATAGCACGGCCCACCTCTTGACTTTTTGTACGACACTGCTTGCGCGGATGAGGTGGCGTCGCAAGAATACGTAGTTTCATCTGAATCTGTAGTGCTTAGCATATGTCGTGTATACACAGAGAGGGGGGGTTGCAGTGGCGACTTGCGTCAGTCGAGTAGCGGACGATGTCGATTTCACACGCATTCCAAAGTACATCTTGTGAGAATGATGTACCACCACCCTGGCTATTCTCGGTACGACATAGGATCATTTGGCTGTACTAAGGTGGGTATACCCCGATATGGTCGATTGCGCTCGATCTTTTTCATGTGACGGTAGTTTGGTGTGCTTTCACTATTCACTTATACATGGTTACACAGACCCCCATATCCACGTAATAGCCTGCACGATGCCATCATAGCGTCATTTTTTTCGACTTGGCTATACCTAAATACACAACTTTCGTAATCTAGGCCCACATTTTGCGTTACTCGTGGTGTTTTTTGGATATGTTAAGCTAACAAGGAGGACAAATTGACAGAAAGAGAGTACATTTGGGCGAAGGGGTGACATATCTGGGAAAAGGAGAACATATACTCCCGTAAATGAGGCCGTATGGTAACCATATTAGATAGGAGGGTCGATGGGGTCATCAAATGGATCACATTGTGTTGCTGTCAACCCGAAGACGCGAGTTTTGTCATACAGACGGATTGATGACTGACATCGTTTGTGTCACGCTCGATTGATCACAGCTGATTTGCGTACATCACACCGCATCGAAATTAAAAGTAATCGAACGACAAGTTTGTTTGTTTGTTTGTTTGTTGGTCGGGTAAAGGTATTATCGTTTTGTGGTGGATAGGATTTTGCTAATATACTTCTTGTGGTGCTAAACCTGATTGCACTAATAACACCTGTATAGTTGAACATAATTCCGCCAATGGGTCGATCCAAGGTTTCGCTGTACGCAAATGAATATGCAACGTCATCTCCATATCGTGTAAAGATAGTAGAACTATCGTGCCTGGAAGGGCGTGGTGGTCACTTAAACGTCTCCAGACCTCGAATTTCATCGATTTTTAGCGAAGCCAAGGCTGGATACGGTCAAGTGGCCTGGAGAGTCAGATTTATGCTCTAATTTGCGCTCGATATATGTGGAAGTAACAGGACTTTACGTACCGACCGGGATTGACCCCAAATTGGCCGCCTGAGTCGGGGGGGCGGGTGGATTCGGATTTCGAAATATCTCACTCATCTTTAGACCTCACCGAAGGTAGACTAGATTGCATCACGTATGATCTGTGACAATTCATCCCCCCATTATTACACCACCGAAACCGAGCAAAATAAGGTCAGTCAGCTGATCGCCGGTGAAGCGAGCTATCGCCGGCTGGATGCAGCCAAATGGCCTTGAGAGTCGGATTTATGCTATATTTTGCCCTCACAACATGTGGAAATAACAGGACTTTACGTGCCAGCCGGATTTTTTGGACTTTGATTTGGCAACCAGAGTCGGGGTGGAGTCAGATTTCGAAATCTCTCACTCATCTTTACACCTCGCCGAAAGCAGGCTAGATCGCATCACATATGATCTGACACAATTCATCCCCATTATTGCACCACGAAAACTGAGCGCGTTTCAGCAAAATAAGGTAAGTCCACTGATCCCCAATGAAGCGAGCTATCCCGATTCGTCACTATATAACTGAATCTGACATAGTACTCGTAGTTTCAGAGTTCGAACGGTAAATGCGAGGCTCGAAAGGGTGACACAGCAATTCTCTGACGGTAACACTCCGCCGAATCAATATATCCTTAGTATGATATTGCAAATATGTTTGGAGGTGTTGGCGTAACATGTGTTAACGATATGTTACGGTACACGCAATCTCAGCTGATTGTCTGCAGCGAAATTAGTCGAATTCGAACGGCAGTGCGTGGCTGCCGAGGCAATATATCCTTAGTATGAAATTGTAAATATGCGTGGAGGTGTTGATATAACAAGTGTTGAGGATATGTTTATGTTACGGTACACGCGAACACAACTGATTGTCTGTAGCGAAATTAGTCGCTCTCGAGCGACAAGTGCGTGGTGAGCTCGTGATCGATAGCCTATATATCGTACAGACGGGTAAAGCATCAGTTCGTCAACTGATCGATTCAAGTTGTACATCATGTACAGCATACAAAATTAATATGCCGCGGTAAATTGTATATCATTTACAGACACTGGCATGATTACGCTTGACCAGACGTGAAGCAGTAAAAGAACCCATCATAAATACATTGTTTGGTTGGGACAGTCTGTCCTGAAGACGCTAGAACGCGGTAAAGGTGTGGAACAGCAGTTGTTGCTTGCACCAATTACTAGGTACGTAATATCGGAAGTTAACACGTTGATGTAAGCCAAATTGAGAATCAGCTAATTCTTTAATTACTTTTTATACTCATAATGTTACTTTATTTAAGTTAATCTATGTTGGGGCGCCTAATACACATTTCCACTACACGATATTCCTTGTTGTTCTCGATATGACACGCATATTTATCACCATAACAGAACATTTCTCGTTACTGCCGGGGTCGACAACAAAGCAAAGGGGTCAAGTACGACAGTATGAGACAGGCAACGAGCGCCACTTTGTACAACCGAGCCTATTGACATCTAAAACACGCACCAGGATCTCACGGATTAGGAGAAAACTATACTGACGTCACGACAGGCAATTATTTCTATGACCCACCGTACACGAAATTGAATCAACCGAGGAACGACAAGTGAATCAGGGTGGTTTGACGGGCTATTGCTCCCAAGCCTCGTCACGAAATTGGATCACGGAACAACAGGTCAAGGCAGGCAACTATTATCAAGCCCCGTCGTGTACGACCGAAGTCAGCTGTGGATCGTGGAAAAATACAGTAAAATTACAATGTATTATATTAAATCAAATCCCAAGTTTTGTGTCTGGCCAGAGTACAAAGGTCAGTCGGGATTCTTTGTTCTTTTTCTCTCTAGCGGGAATTATTCCCCCTTTTTTTATTGCCGCACACAGGGTCATAAAAGTATTGCTGCAAAATTGAGAATGAGGTAATTCTTTCATTATTTATTATATTGATAATCTTGGTTTGTTTAAGTAAATAGGGTGCATGCGGGCAAATCTCACATTACTTATACTACTGATATAGAACAGGATATAGGTAACATGTGTTCAGCATGCGATAAACTCTATAATGACTTCCGGGGAATCCGCCACGACAGCTCACACATTTTGAATTGGTACTTCCTGCCGGATGATTATAAATAGCGCAGTGTACATAATTACAGAAGCATAGCCAGGGAATCTCGGGGTCGAGTTTAAGAATCACTGTGTTATATGGTGGTCCAGGAACCCCGAGCCCTTATTAGTAGTTAGCATTTCCTATTCGTTGCAGCCATGCTGATTCTTATTTCGATTAGGCTATAGGGGTGACCAAACTGTGTACGTACGGCCGCATGCAGCCTTAAAACCATATTCATAATTATACGGCGTGTGTTGGCGGTCGTCATTATGCAATTTGCATTGGTACCGAATTCTCTGAGAGATTTTAAGAAAGAAATACCAAGTTGGGATCGAGTGCGTCTCACGAATGACGGTTTTTATAGTACGTTTGTGCGATTCCGATACATTTTGGCTATACCGACATTCCTGATGGTATATCAAGACATAACAACATGCATAAAAGTGATTAACGAAACCGGAAGATGCATCATCATTAATTTTGTGACAAAAATTTTCGAAAACAGCTACCTATCAGCTCTACCGGTCAATCTGATCACGAGGGCTGAGAATAGAAAAAATTTTCCGAGTAATATAACCACCAATATTATCGACGAAATTCATTGAAGAGGTGGAAAAAAATTCGGGCCCTGCGTGACTATAAAACGAGTTCCAGTAACGTTTCCTAACAACTATACTCGCTATTTGGGTGCATCTACACATTGTAAGCCTGTGTGGGGGTTCTGCTTCTACAAGTAGAAATTATATACGCAAGATACATCTCAAAAATACAGTGATGGCACAGAACACCACAAAGTCTCTCCGCGGTGAAGTTCCCGGTACATCATAAATGAAAGGAACATCCCGTGGCGTACACACCACAATTGCTGAGATATCTAGGGAAGTGAGTGAAATAGCAGTTTTGGCTGTATCACGCTACCGCAGCAGACGTCATTTTAACAGTAAACAGCAGTACCGGGTTTCTGTTGTTTAGTCTGCAGCAGAATAAGTTGTGGGGAAGGTAGCATTTATTGCGTATAGGAAAAATTTGCGCAGTGCTGTCGACACTTGGGTAAAAAGTAGTAAAGCTGTTAATCATTGATAGATTTATATAAATTGTATTGAACATATAGTTTTAGCTACTAATATGTCTAAATCTCATTAGTTAAAATGAGCAAGCGTAAAAACGTTTTGCGTGATCGATATGAGAGAGAATTCAAAGGTTTCCAACGATGCTTCAAGGGCAATTGTGACGTTAACCTGGCCGCCATAGGAAAGACCGCTATTTCAACTCACATTGATACCTCAAAAACATAAGGAGCGTGTGATAATGAATAATTCGAGTCAGTCGATGAATAATTATTCACAAGTCGATCAGCACCAACGACCACAGACTACAAAGCAGCAGTTGCTGAAAGTACCTGGCAGAGATGAGCGGATTTGAAATTTCGATGTCCTGATCCAATCAGAGTCCGAATCTTCAAATCCTAATCCTAATCCAAAAAAATTTGTATATTCCAATCCTAATCCTCATCTGAAAATTAGGATTTCACCCATTAGGCCTACATTATAAGCTTATAATTCTGTAAAAAGAAATAAAACGCTTAATGAGTGCCAGCCAAAGTACATAAAATAACTTTGGTGGGATGAAAAACTTTGTCACTATTCGCCACAGGACATCAATATCCCGAAAATTGGTCAATCCAATCCTAATCCTAATCCACTGTTTCACAACCGGTGTGCCGCGGCACACTAGTGTGCCATTTACGTCTCGCAAGTGTGCCGCGAGAGATTTTTCGAAATTTTTGAAATTATGCGCTAAATAATTCTAGTCTATAGCAAACGAGCAATAATCAAGAACGGGCTCGATGTGAAGTTTGAAAAAACATTTGAAAAATCAAAATTGCTGCCATGTCTGCAATCAATATCCCCGCAAATTCGCTTTACCTGACATATAGCCTGCCATGAAGGTTGCATTAAGTTTCGCACATTGCGTTGATTGAACGCAGAGAAGAGCAGACATGGCGGCGCCTGTATATGACAATGCAGTTTTCAAATGCTCATCGTCTTTCTAATCACCACCGAGAAATGAATTCTTTTGGAAGTAATGTTCACGTTTACAAATTCGAGTTACAAGCGATTGTGTGGCAGCGTGTCGGCACTACTGTTAAAATGCAGGCTCGGAGCGCAGCATTATGTTACCGGCGACGAATTTGAGAATAGAGAGGTCAAGTTGATCTAATTACATTAGTTAACAAATTTCTGGCCGCTGCGGTTATTATCCCGGCGGTTGTTGGAACTATAATTTAGGTGCCGGTGTTTGTCAGTAGAACTATTGAGGTATTGCTACCGTACGCGAGCAAAATGATCTGCGTGGAAATGCGTTTGACATCCTTTTATACCAGTGGCGGCTCGTGACAATATCGGGTGGTGGGGCAAGGGCTGCAAGCGACTTTTATCAAGATGACGTCACAATGGCGTTTTCCAACGTAAACAAGTAACTTAATGATGGTACGGTAACATGAATTTCCCGGCAACAGTGATTTTAACGTATGTGCCACGAGAGGTCCGCTGGTCAGCTGTGACTTGAAGTGTGGTAACTGCGTAAACGGCGTACGGAACAAAGATTCAACACGGTTCATGTTCGCATTGAATCCAAAACATCATTCTAAAGAACTAAGAATAGCAGCCTCGGAAATTTGGTCTCGGTAGTCGGTACAGCATAAGAGATTTTGGTCTTGAAACTGAAGACTGTAACACGACACATACGTTTTTATTACTGTCTTATAGGTCTGCTGCGAAATCGCCTTTGGAAAATATATTACCGAATAAATACGTGGATGAAAGCCTTAAACTTGGTACACTGTTACATGACATTATCGAGAAGTGGCCTCATGGCCCTTTTCGGTATGGTACACTGTCAAAATTAATGCGAACAGACCAACACCGAATTTTGCGTAAAATTTACTGAGGAATAGGCTGATCAAGTGATCAGCTGTTAGCCGCCATCGAAAACGAAATAACTATGGCGCTTGACAGGGGGTTGTAAGCAAATGGCTTGAAGGCCACAATTTCACGGTGAAATTGACATTGGAGAATATAATATCAAAGTAAATATTTGAATGCAAACTGAGAATGATATCATCATCTCAGTTAACGTTACCGCAGATACACCGGCTTTTGCGTGAAATCCGCAATGTGTTGTAGGCTTAAGTGTCAGATCGGAGCACATCTTTACCACACTCGACCTTGATAACGAAATTACTGCCCTAATCATGAGTGTCAACCTTGAGACTTGGCACAGCGTTCGATACTAAAATCAAGACATACCGTGCAAAAGCTTATGACGGATCTAGGTAAGGAGCATCGTTAAAATCAATAGAGACCAATACCGGCTTTGCGTATAATCTGTTAGCGATAAATGACTAGTCAGCTCTCACTCGAATTAGGAAACCAAATTACCACTAACACAGTTCAGTGACAAACTTAAAACTTGGTACAGCGTCCGATACTAACATTAAGATTTACCGTGCCAAATGTCATAACCGATCTCGGTATTGAACATCGTCAAAACCAATGGATACCAATACCGGCTTTTGAGTAAAATCTGTTTGCGATACATGACGGATCAGCACACACTCAACTTCGGAAACGGAATTACTACCCTAAACTTCAAGTAGAAACCCTGAAACTTGGGGCAGTGTTAAATACCACCATTACGACATGACATAACAAGTTTCAAGAGTTTTCATGGTGTGAAGCCCCATTAAAATCGACCTATACCAGCAAAGGTCGACTAAACGCAGATGACGGTAACAGAGTTCAGCTATAGATACGATTGTTACATCACACCTTAAGGGCACAGAGCTATCGTGCCCCGGTTGCTCGGTAATTTTATGAATAGGAGAGAGTAAATCACCGTTTCTTTATTGTGCGCGGCTTTGAGAGAATAGACAGTGAAAGCTTGTTATGAGCGCTACCGGGGCAAGCCCCGGCTAGGCATTCGCAAAGCGAAAACACAGAAGAGAATTCGATTTTCGCAGAGACTTCGCTATATATGGGCATTTACAAGCGAAAGGACAAGAAGTATACGATTTTCGCTGTGATTTCGGTTTATATAGATAGGTGTGCGTCTATAAATGGTGAAGAATTGTTATTGAACAGAATTTTAGGTGGGGCAATGCCCCAGTTGCCCTATAGGACGAGCCGCCACTGTTTTATACGCCTCTAAGCATCCGTGTTTGTTTGTGGCGATCGTTCTTGGCCTCTTCGATGCGATGGTTAATTACATCGACAATGCGATAGTGGGCAGAGTTTATTGTCAAAGAAATCTTACGAAATATGGTATACAAGCGCAGACCAAAGTTTCAATGAGATGGCAGCATGTGGGCGCCGAGGTAATAGCTAAAAATTCAAATTCTCAAAAGGAAGCGGAGAAAGTTGCACTAGAATTGTAAAATAATCTTTGGGACTTAAGCTGCGGAAGAATTGAAAATGATTCCCGTGTCAAATGATACCATGATACCATGATACCGTTAATTTCTTGGAAGCTGAGCAAATCCTACTTGAGTGATCCGCAAAGGTCACTGTGGTTGCTGCTAAGCATGCTGGTAGTTCTCAGGTGCCCAAAGCCAAAAATGTTGAGAACCACTGTGCTAGTGTGCCGCGGACTATTTTTTATTTTCAACGGGTACCGTGAGGTCAAAAAGGTTGAGAACCACTGTCCTAATCCATTAAAAAAAATCTCAAATCCTAATCCAATCCTAATCCACCAAAGTTTCACAAATCCAGTTTTTCAAAATCCTAATCCATGCTCATCTCGGATACCTGGGCATTCCATACTGTCAGACACCAGCAACCATTCCTTACCAACGATTGCACATCGCAATTGTTCAAAGCAATATTCCCCAATTCAAACAATAAGTTTGCTTCGGCCAGGATCAAGACTACAAGGATTGTAAATGGAATCCTTCTCCACACGCCCAAAGAATGATTTTGTCTGAACTTGGTGTAGTATAGTAATGTTGTCCATTAATTTGAAAAATCTAAAAGATGATGCGTATCCATGTCTCATTCTATAGATTCACTGGTCAACAAAATGAAATAAAAATAAAAAAGAACATCTAGGAACCGTTTCTGGGGGTCGCAGGGTTGCTTATTACGAATTTCACATTAGTTTTGCCAGATTGGCCCTAGAAAATAAGATATTTCTACCCATAAAATAGCTTAAAATCCCCTGTATATCTTACCATTGAATATTTCACTTGGTGGGAAGTAAATCTTAGATTTTTCTACTTCAATACTGCGCATAAATAGATAATTGACCATGAAGAACGCCCATGTCGTTCTCAGTTATTCCATCAATATTAACATTACCTGATGGAAGAACTTTGTTTGTTAAAAAAGCGACTTGTCAAGCCTGAAAATTATACTTTTGCACAATGGAAATATATTGTCACCTGTACCAATTAGTCATTCCACCAAGATGAAAGAGGAGTATAAAGCTATCAAGTTTGTCCCTGGAAAGCTTAACTAAAATACTCATGTGTGTCTCATCTCTTTTCACATGTAAATGGATATTTTCCGTAAAGTCAGCAACGTGGGTAAACCTCTGCACTGTCAATTTGAGATCACACAACCGCGAAATTATCCGCCAGCAGCAGCACAAAAGCGAGCTTTCAGCGTCTGGCCGAGAGAAAGGCGCAGCCGCTGTAGCGAAGTTGTTCTTTCTTTGCGTCATTCTTTGACTTCCGCTTTTCCCCTTCGCTCTTTTGCGATGCCACGTGCGGTCACGAGTGCAGATAATGGCGATCATGCTGAAGATTTCAAAAGTTTCTTTGGCGGGCAACGGTGTTGCATTGCGTCATATCCAGAAATTGCAAGGTAAATAGTAATAGCTTTAGCTTTGTACCCTGTTCGCTGGTTTTCTAATATAAAGTATACACAGAAGTGGTCAGTAACGAAGTACATCTACTTTTTCGAAGTACTCAAGTAGTTTTCCTCTACTTCTGGTACTTACTCAAGTAGATCTGATTTTCGCTACTTCTACTTTTACTTCGTAATATTTTGTGATCTACTTACTTACTTTTCGTTTTTTTCAGTTTGTCAAGTAGAAGTAGTTCAATCTTCCAATCAGGAAGATAGCCTGAGGAATTTCGGGAATGTTTTCATGGAACATCAACATTAAATTTTCGTAAAAGTTTGGTAAATCCCAGAATTTTTGTCGCGCTTCGCGCGCAGTGCTGGATCTGGAGTGACCAGTATGATTTCACGAAATTATCGGTTAATATAATTTAGGTGGAGGGTTGGCGTGGTTCCGTTCACACCACATTGTCGCCCTTCGTCCATATCAAATAATTCGTCTCAGTATATATGGCTCATCATAACGTTTGAAACTGATGTTTCGCAATCTAGCATTTAGTTGTCATATCGTAATCTAGCATGTTCATGGCGTGTCCAAATCTGGAAAAGTGGACTCTGACTTTTTTTTTAGTTTTAGAGCTGTTTTAGCATACCACCTTTGAACCTTTCTGGACTAAAAGCATGAAATACATGTTCTGCTTTTAGATCTAGTATTTATATTTCACCTTCAATTTCCAGTATCATATACTTTGAGTTATAATTATTATCAGTTATTTTGTCTGGATAACATACATGTTGAAATATAAAAGCAAGTGTAGTAATGCCTTTAATCTCTGGAAATAAAGCTGTACAATATGGCATTTTTACGGTCCACCATATTTGTTATTAACGTTTACTAATCGCACAAAGTGTTTACACCGTATCCTATACAACATATCCACTCCGTGTTGGTCTTCGACTTAACTACGGACCTTATAATATGGGGAATGGCGCCATACCATGCTATCTTCTAAAACGTGCTGTTCGAGAAAACAGAGAATTAGCATCGCATCTCCATATCAATGCTATCATTTTCATCCCATGATGTGGACGATTACTTATGCTATCGAAAATTGGATACCTGTTGGTATGCATCAATATGAATCAAGCTCGTCACCTATCGCATAGCTCAATTTGCACCTTTTTACGATCCATGTGAACGAATTAGGATCGTTTTCATAACTGCTTACTTACTTGAGTACTTTTAAAGTCAGTCAATTCTACTTCTACTTCAAGTAGTTTTAGGTTGCTTATGGAAGAAGTACTTCTACTCGTACTTGAGTAGATATTTTCGTCGCTACTTCTACTTCTAGTTGAGTTGTTGAGTAGATTTCTTGACTACTTTGACCACCTCTGAGTATACATCTCATTGACTTACGATCGTAATCTGTATACAGCTCACGAGTAACAGCTTTAGCCATATGTCCTGTTAGCAAGCTATATCTGGTATAAACTTGAAATCTGCTTATCTAAAGTGAATGTAGCGATGCTAACCTGGACAGCTAAGTGAGCAAGTATTATCGATGCAGCTTGTGAAGGGGTTGAATGCTGTTGGTGTTTCCGTTATGGAAGAAGTTATCAACAAATAAAGGTCAAGAAAATCCGTCCGATGTATCAGCCTCAATTGCCGAGTCGTATACCACCCTGCCTAGCCAACACCCCAATCGCACGGATTTGGTTTTATGATACAATAAACATACGAAGTCAAGATTGAACCCGTATGCGTGCTAGATTTTTTACATCAGACAACAATATCAATTTCATTGATTGGTTTAATAAGCATCATTCGCTGACTATCTACATGCAGTGTATTTCGCTCTTGATGTTGTGTGATTGCGGGTCAAGCTCGCAGCATAGAGTCACTAAATATTCACCAACGGAAAGCCGGATATTTCGAGTAATTTTTTGTAACAAAGCAAGTAAAGTTTTTGAGATTACCAAGGTGCATGTTCATTTTAGTGTTGATGCTGCTAGCGCCATACATATAGGGGCCCGCAGTTAAAATGCAATAAATTTCAACCAAAGATATTATAATGAAGTGAAAACTGTAATATATGAAAAAGGTTCACAGTGCAGAGCCTACCAAGGTTCGTTTGTGAACGTGAACCTCGAAATTTCCAAGGTTCACACACAGAACGCGAACGCGAACCTCACGTTCACACCATCCCTAGTATAAACACCAATACCGACACGATATCCTCTAGCAATATCATCAGACTATTTGATGTAAGTTTGCTTCCTGTTCGGTTACAGTAACCTGATATCATTGATTAGTGTGTATAGTATGCGTATACAGAAACCACACATCGCACTGCGTATAGAACATGCTCATGTTTTCACTTCAATAGACACTTACGTGACCTTTGACACGAACCAATCAGATTGCAGCAGAATGTAAACAAAGAACAAGGCCGGGCAAGCTTACTATGAGCTCTTATGGGAAATGGTTGAAAAATGAAGGTTTTAAGCAAATTTACGTTGAATTGGCGATGACTGGCCTTAATAAATAGTAAGAGCGTAGAGCTAGTATGTAGTTACAGCTTTTTGTCTAGGATGAACATGAATGGTGGTAAGTACGCATCAGCGTGCTGTGTCCAAATGCACAACTTTTCGGATTAAGCGACGATTGTTGTATACTATACTATAGGGTTGTTGTAATGCATATTTTGACGATTTCATAGGCTGCCGGTCTCGAGTGAAATTTTCAAGCATATCTCATGTTCAGAAATATATGCTATAAATTACAGCTGCTGCCACACATCACAATTTTTGTGTATTGATTATGAAACTTGACAGCTATGGAGATTCTATCGAATTTCTGGATTTGAGTGGAACAGCATCTTCTTCTAACACCGCGGAGAAAGCTACGAAATATTTCATGGAGCGCTACGTACACGACTTAGGGACAAAGATTGAGGAGACAATCCACTCTTTGTGGAAGCAATATTCTAATGAACAGCCAATGTTATCGCAACTTGCGGAAAAGTGAGATATACTCAATGGAAATACACGTTCTCAGAAAATCCATTATTGATTCGTATTGCACTTGTAAGACAGGGTAAGTAAAGCAAAAGACATTTTTTCAGAGATTCCTGCAATAGATGTTGTAACCATGATTTATTTTCACATTAGGTTCTTATATATGCTCTCATGCATATATGCATTGATTAAGACAATCCAGGACCTGAAGCTACAAGGACTACATTGTGATTTGCATCAGCCTCAGTGAGCTCGATCGTGATTGACAATCAATTTTTCGAGCGTACTCACAACCGATCAACTCCTGCCTCAAGGTAGATTTTGGTGTATCTGGTGTTTTATAACATTCCACCAAACACAAATAATCCTAGTACATTTTCACCTGGAGAATTGTTCATTCAACAAATTGGGCCTCTAAATGAGCTTCAATGCACACCACTGGAGTATAGTATGAATAGACATGCACTGTTGGTACACATTGACCATGGCACCGCGCAATTACGATCCGTAGCATGCTATTAGGCATTACGGTATTCACAATGGAACTGAATTTCCACAATCGCCAAATATGTTGCGTCGGTCATTTTTAATTTTCAATCTCGAATTAGAGTAAGCAATTAGTCCATATTTGGTTGGTTGATACACAATGCTACATCCGATCAGCTGTTCAATATGAATACGTTGTCTCGCCATCTTTCTTGTTGTGGCTCAGGCATTTGACGGTGTGCCAAATCATGTGCAGGAATATTTAAATGATTCAATTTCTTGATTTCAGACTCAGTGGTGGCCTTACGATTGGGGGGGCCCTAGGCGAAACTTCCGGGGGGGCCCTCCTTATCTATCGCAACTTCTGGGGGGCTACGCCCCCCAGACCCCCCTCACTAGCGCTTAACGATACTTTTTTTGTTCTACACCACGTATACACTGTTCCGGTAGTGCTTTGTCTGTACGTCATGTTGAAACTTTCAGCATATAAAATAATTATAATGTCATGCCACAGTGCAATAAACGACTTGGTATATTCGAAATCAAGTGACTCAAGTTAACTACAGCGCGTGCCCAGACCCACCTATATGTAGAAGAATTATGGGATGTAGCATGACATAATAGTATAACAAGGCAACTGCACGCCAAATATACCACATAAATCCAGAAAGCTGTCGGCTGACATCAGTAATAAGCCAGCACACCACGTCAAGGTTTCAGCCAGGTGCTGGATTGGGCCTATCTTTTTGCTACAAAGAAGATTTTGTTGCATGATAAGGCATAAAAGCAAAATGTGCGGCAATGTGGTACAACACCAGTAATACCACAGGAACACATCAGTACTGGTATCACCTGTGAAGAGCTAGTTCCATGATCAGTAAGAATATAGCTTTCAATACATCATCCATTGTAATATAATATTTATTGAACTCGGATAATTTTTGGGTGCCTCTCTTCAAGAGTTAACTGCACACCTAAGGGATTTAAATAGATTTAAAAGCAAAATCAAAACGGCAAAGTATGACGCAACAATCAAAATCACAAACCATGATATTCGCATTGTAACAATGACAACAACAACAAACCTTGAAGTATACGGACACACGGTACTATAGTAGCAGCGCAATTTGTAAATAAACAGTTACACACACGAAACAACACGCACTAATGAAAAAATTGTAAGTTATAGAAAAAAAATTTTTGTCTGTAAGAACTTGCCTGGTTGGATTAAACCTAAAACGCCACAACTAGCCTAGACAAAAGACCACTACAATCAAATACAATATACGTATTTGAAAGCACTGTTACATCATTCAAGTCTACAAGGCAATATAGTTGGTGGAAAAACTTCATCATCCTCAATTTGTGCAGAACATTCCTGAGCTGAAATAGATGGTTAAATATTTGTGTCGCAGTTCAAAATTTGCATTGTCACTTTCTTTCCAAATCTGAACCACTTCCTTTTCTGAGATCCTGACTTACATTTAGCATGTACTCGCGGCATTGTAACAGATACTTGACTGCAGTAATTAGGAGATACTGATGCTACCAATTACAACATAACATATAACTGAGTGATACCAAACTCATCGTAGCTAATGAAAGGTACGGTTGTCAACTGACGAGTGCGCCTTACTAAATATGCTGTTTACCGAGTCACATTTATATTGAACTGGTAGCCCATTTCAAGAGTGTAATGGTCAAAATTGTCTTATGCAACACCTGATCTTAGGGCAAATTTTGGTTGCAGTCAAATCCGTGGAAAGTTGCACATATTTTTCATAAAAGTAGAAGTAAAAAGTTGCATTTATTTTTCATTTATTTTTCACTTAAGTTACACTAAAAAAGTACATTTATGGATAAGTTTCTTGACATTATTAAGGTATGAGATACTCGAATCGATGCGTATCCAAGGCACTGTCGCAAAACTCAGTGTTGGCGCCTTCAACAAAATCAATAGCCTGAAAAAATTGACCCAGTAGTAGGCTAATATAATTTACGGCGGTCTAGCCTGAATGTATGTCAACTGAGAAATGACCTCAAATTTAAACGACAGTGATGATAATCAAGCGATCCATTTACATAAAGTACCAAATATTTCCAGTAAAAAGTGAGTTGCATGAAAAATCGAAAAGCTGCAAAAAGTTGCTTGAAAAAATGAAGAAAAGTCGCAATGTAAGATTCCTCCAAACAGCTTAAAACACCATACTACATAACTTCCGAGTATTTAGGAAGCTGCCAGAAGCTGTAAAAAAAGTTGCAAAAACTTGCCTTGTGATCATTTAATTCTTTCCTCTGGCCTGCTGAAATTGATTCCATTGCTAATTGTTTGGTCACATTTTGGTCTTTTTCTGTGACATCACATTAAATTATCAACCTCACAACAAATTGAATATATGTAGCCTTTCGTACACCTTTCTCAATGATAGCCATTCAAACCTTTCAAGTATCGACATAGATTTTTGAGGCATAAAATATCAGGCATCAGGCCGCTAGAAACATTCCTGCATGCAAGATGTATTGCATATCTATCTATAGTACACCACCCATTAAAAGACATCCACCTGTGATAAAAAAACACTTTCTGACAGCACCATAAACACTTTCTGACTGACTGTACCGGGTGCACATTGAGCATGGTAAAGCTTTGAAAATACGCTGCTAATCCGCAGACAAGAAATGAATAAATTTACCATCATGACAACCCTGAGAATGGATTTCCATTCAGAAAAGGCCCAATTCACAACTTATATGTTGAGTCAAGAGAATGGCTCAGTAAACAACAATATATAGGCTATAATAGCCTATGCTTTCATTGGCTTTCAAATGACTATTTCCTTTGATATTTTTAATATTCAGGCTCAGTGTGAACACGGTTCATTATCAATTAACATACGGTATCATATGTAAGCTGGCATCAAGACTCAAGAGCTAGCAAGTAGAATCTCACAAACTTATACTGGAAAATTTTGATGCACTGAAATATACACTGCTGCCACTAGGAAATATATACTCAATAATAATTCATTCCATGTTACAACTTACAATATGACCTCATTAACATAAAATCGAAGTAGGCTCTTTTAACAAGCACAGAAATTCAATTATCGAACACCGTTTACAAGACAATATTCTACATGGGTAGGCCTACATGTATTTTCACGGTTATTCGCAAAATGATAAACTAAAATTGGCATAAATGGAGGGGGGCTCATAAAATCAAAGTAAGCTCTATTAGCAGGTGCAGAAATTTAATGATCGACTACTGTTTATGGTACCATATTCTACATGGGTACATATATTTTCACGGTTACTCGTAAAATGACAACTAAAATTCGCATAAATGTAAGGGGGGGGGGCTCATAAAATCAAAGTAAGCTCTTTTAGCAGATGCAGAAATTTAATGATCGACGGTTTACGGTACCATATTCTACATCGGTACATACATTTTCACGGTTATTCGCAAAATGATAACTAAAATTCGCATAAATGTAGGAGGGGGGGCTAATAAAATCGAAGTAAGCTCTTTAAGCGGATGCAGAAATTCAATGATCGACTACTGTTTACGGTACCATATGCTACATGGGTACATATATTTTCACGGTTATTCGTAAAATGATAACCAAAAATCGCGTAAATGAAGAAGGGGCCCCCCCTCATAAAATCAAAGTAAGCTTTTAGCAGGTGCAGTAATTTAATGATTGACTTCTGTGTGCGGTATTACATTCTACATGGGTACATGTATCTTCACAGTTATTTGCAAAATGATAACATTTGCGTAAATGTAGGAGGGGGGGCCCTTTAGCTAATGGCAAAATAGATAGAGATCATCAAATCAAAGTGAGCTCTTGCAACTAGCGCAGAAATTTAATGATCGACTACTGCTTACGGTACCATATTCTAAATTGGCGCATGGATTTTTGTGGTTATTCGTAAAATGATTACTAAAAAATGAGATTTGATGATTGACCTGTCTTTACTGTACAATACCATATTCTTTATTGATACAAGGATTCCGCGGTTATTCAGAAAATGGTAATACTTGAAAAAAAGCGCGTAAACCGGAGAAATAGTTGGAAAAAGCGCGTAAACCGAGGAGGGGGGGTCCTCGAAAGCGCGTAAATGAACCAGGGGGGCCCTAGGCGACCGCCTACCTCGCCTACCCCAAAAGCCACCACTGTAATCAGACTCAATGTTGAATCCCTTTTCTGCCATGATAGCATTTCCTGGTTCACCATAGCTGAACTCCATCATTTTCTCACATTTCTTGTCGAATCCACATATTTCACTAATATTTCCCTGTGAACAGTTCCTGCACAAAAGTAAGTGCACCACAATCCATCAATCCTTTCAAAGTTGTATGTGATTTATTGACAGTCAATAATCATTCTAGTTTTGAGAAATCATGAATGAATGCAAATGGTGCCTTTTTAAGATCCACATATCTACATGGCCAAATCGAAATCTAATGAAGCAGTTATATACGGTTGACCCAATGGTTTCATACTATGCTTACAGCAATACTATAAATTTGACGTCAGTAGGATAAGTCGGGCAATTCAGAAAGAATTTAATGTAGTCTAGCATAAAATTTCAGCTTCTCCGCATCTTTTGACATTATGATGCTCCTCCGAGAACTAAACTTCACTAGCAATAATTGTCCGTCAATTTGTAATTTTCCTGGACGGGTTTCCTGTTTTGTGCTTCTACTTCTTCCAGAAATTTGATTTTCTTGCGTTTTATCCATCAAATTCCTCTTTCTGCAGCTTCATATAAGATATCCATCAAGCCTGCACAAAATATTTAATATGTTTATTTTACAGAGCATCACTGCTGTGCAGGCACCTATCAAGGCGTACTCGTCCGACTCATGCAACGTATCAGTGCTACCAATTTCAACTATTCATCTCATTATTGAATATATTGCTCTCAGCAGTTTCAATCCATTACACACCATCAAGCAACAAAACTGGAGTGGAATAAAACGAGACACACTCCAAGTCGATTGTGGCATCAAGTGTGACTGCATTTCAGATTGTACTCATTTTGAAACACAGAATTGTTTCATCTAAATTATGTCACGATTCCATATATTTGGTGCAATAATAGATATGTCATTTTATTAATAAAATGAGAATTCAGATGACTACAAGGAAGTCCACATGCCTTTATCCAGATTTTACATTCTTCCATGCATGTTATTGGCTCTGGGAAAGGTACAAGCGCACACCAGGAATGGTCTGAGTAGCCATCTCTAAGTTACACAGGCAGTGGTAGCGCAGTGGTTATCCGGCATTTGTCCTGATTGATTCAATACATGAGCTAGAACAAAAAATGACGATTTCAGCTGGGAACTGATCATGTTGCCTAACATATATCATATTAATATGATCATTGAATATGCAGACAAGTGTCCAGTGTAACAGTAATTTGCTAGATAATGATGCAGACTGTAGACTGTACTATACGATTTCATAAATAGAACGCTTGTAACGCCAAGCCCACATACTGAATACCCCACATATCCTCACTCAAGATTAATCTAATACATGCTTTCGGTACGACAATCCCATTGTGTACGACTAAGGACTAAGGATAATACAGCAATAGTTGCTTCATCCGAAAAGTTGTCAGAAATCCATTCATTTCGACATACCATGCTGATGAGTGCTTGCCACCATTCATGTTTATTGTAGGTTAGAACACTGCAAATACATACTAGCTCTACGCTATTAACATTCACCAAAGCCAGCTATTCCCAATTCAATGTAATTTTGCGAAAAACCTTCATTTTTCAACCCTTTTCCATAAGCGCTCATAGTGAGATTGCCCGGCCTTGTTCTTTGTTTACATCCTGCTGCAACCTGATTGGTTCGTGTCAAAGGTCACGTAAGTGTCTATTGACTTTGTGCGATATATAGTGGAGTTAATGGATATATAATAACAATCGCCGGTTCATAAGACACGCGCAATTACCATGCGATATACAAGGCACCATGCGATGTGATTACACCCATGCGCGACAAGATGGGACCAAAGGCTTAACGATCATATCTGCTGCTGCAATACCATCGGGAATCGATCTGAGGTTAACTCCGATTCCATGAAAACACAGGGTAAACCGTCACAGTCCTGCAACAGCGTATATTAGTAAAGCGGGTCGTATGTATCGGAAGTTAGCCATGTGTCGAATGATACGCTATGTATGCAGAGGGAATCAGAAATGAACTACTTCTAATTTCTCGAAGTACGCAAGTCGATACCTCAAGTCTACTATAGAGCAGCTTTCAAGACTACTTTTGACATCTCCGTATATATGTCTGTGACTCAACGTGAGTGAGCATTTTGAACAATCGTAATCGACAATGGTGTATAGCCGATTTGAGATTTCTATTGTATTTCAATGAGTAAGATCGATTTCTAGATCTCCGGCGTTTTAATTTCTGTAATGACATGCAGTGGTGATCAAGCTCATTGGTTAATACTAGGGTTGCCATATGACCGGTGTTTCACTCAGAGATGCCACTCCTGGGTTTTTCCACCCAGATCTGGGTTTTTCGAGCATCACCTGGGTTTCTGGGTTTTTGTGCTTGAAATCTGGGTTTTTTCAACATCATGTTTGTCAGGTCAATTTTACGGCGCAAAATTGAATATTAGCTTAGTAAGATCTCATAATATCGACGGATTCTACTGTGATTGAGTCTAAAGAGACCCATTTACTATTAAAATGAGAGGTCTTGGCGTGATGAGAGAGCTTAATTGAATACTGACTACTAGGTCGCAGAAAGTCATTTTCACAAGGCAACTCTGGAGCATTTGTTTTGCAATTCAAAACGATTTAGGACTTGAATGCTAGCGCTGCAACAAATTCGTTGCGTGTCAGTAAATAGTATGTATAACTGCTGTAAAGTATGCAATTAATGCACATGGAAAGACCAAATGTTGATCTAACTAATTTACCATGTTGATATTAGAGTATATTCACTTTCAACAGGGACACTCAAAGAGACAGTTTGGCCACCCGGACAAGTTATTCAGAGGGAGAGGGGTTTGTCAAATTCAAATGTACCCTTAATTTCATGATCTGGCGGTTTCTTTTTCGACTTAACATCCCAGATAAAAGTGCTTGTCCCAGGTTTATTGAATCGAAAGCTATTTTTAATATATCTGGTCAGCTCGCAGTCACTGGAACTACCCTATAATCATCCTCATCATAGATGGGAATTAGCATTGTGACAAACATTACGAATATATAATAAACTACGTATTGACCACCCCTCCATACCGAATGCCCGTAGCAATGTGTCGAGAGGAAAGCATCATATTTCGAGGGATTTGCTCATTTAACTGAGCAAAATGTATATTACGAAAATGAACAGTTGGGATTTCAATATCAAAGGCTAAAACTTCTTCTATGTCCGTATAACTGTCATTGATGACTCTCAGTCACTGTTTTGCAGCTATATCATATAAATTTGAGTGAAATATAGGATCTGGGTTTTTCTGGGTTTTTTCAACGTCCAAATCTGGGTTTTTCCAAAATATCTCAGTGGCATCTCTGGTTTCACTGACATGTTCAGAATTTCAGAACTACGCGGGAGATTGATAAAATATGCTCAAATGTCCGTAAATGTCCGGATTTTAGTCCGAGCATTTGTATGTTGTCAGTTGTCATTTCCCCCATCTTTTTCCAGTTACGTTCCTGCCATCAGCTCCACCACTAAATCATATTAGATATGGACTTGGTAATGATGAATATTTGATAGTATAGGTAATTAGGGCTCGGCAAAATACTTCGCGCCTCGCGCAACTAGAGAACGAATCCCAATAACCTTTCGTAACATTAATAATACTCGCGATTTCGTTACGTATTGCAAGCCAATATGAATAAATAGAGATGAGTCCGGAGGTCACCGTTACCTGTTCCGGTACCTTCCAGAATGGCATTGTCTATCTCAGGCTTGGTTCGCTCCGGGATATACAGTATGTGTGAGTTTTTTGGAATGGTATGCATAAAGGAGATTGTTGAAATGGCCCGTAATAGTCGTTCAATGGGGGTTCAAGATTAACATTTCGACAGGATTGTTTTTTTTAGGGGGGAGGCGTCCAGCGGATTGGCAAAGCATTGTTTGTGTGACATCATATAGACAGACAATGTGGCCGGCCCATACCTCATTTCAAACGCCGCTATAGTGAGAACTAAAGAGCGTCATGATTTTGGGCCACGAAAATACGGTAATCTTAGTTTAAACATAGTATTAAATGTCATAGATTTAAACAGATGCTAATAGCTTTGGTTTAATGGATTTTTTTCTGGGTTCGTTCGTATGAAGCGGTGATAGAAGATTATAAGTAGAGATATCAATTTTTCTTGATCTCAAAATGCATGATCGTTTATCGGTATTGTAAACTTCATTATTTCCATTTAGTCTCACATTATTCGTCGGTAGAGTAGCGTAGTATGCCCAATGGACATGTCGGATGTACGAAAATATGTGTAACGCACGACACTAAACACTTAACTTTAAATGCGTGATACCTAAACATCACCAAACGCTGATCGCGTAAAGTCGTTATTGGACTAAAGCTGTACGATGGGGAGACCCATGGCTAATTTTCCGGTTTGGAAATGTTCTATGGCCCACATCTTATCTTAGAGTCATAGTCCTGGTCAATGCGTGGTAATAGACGGCGACGATGAGCTTATTTCTCTGGGGTTTGGGGCGGCGGTTACGGCCCTGGTAGATCGTAGGCTATAACTCTTGTGTACATTGTGATCGTCTGCTGCCCCACTCGCGTCGCGAAACACAATGATCTAATCCCCACATCCACTGTATGAATGGGGTTTTAGTTCCGCCATTGTGGAGAATAATATGAGCTAATTATTCTGGGCCAGCTTCAAACAATTCTACTATAGAGACATGGAGGAAGATTATTTTATATGCAAGCTGCACAATGTACAATTGTACATTGTATGTCTTGTACCTACTGAAGCTGCGATGACAGAACATCCAATATAATGATACAATCCATTCATGTGACTCCTACATTATGTACAATGATTTCATGGCCGGACATTTTAAACCGACTCCAAAGATTAATGCGCTCCGCTTAATCCCCAATCCAATACGATTCGTTTCGGTGGTGCCGTTTCCCCTCCTGTATTCGACTTGTACATTGTGACTCCATACCTGCCCATACGTCTCATCATAGTCGGATGAAAAGCTTTATGTAGCCGATTATATGATTAATTTCTTGAGCTCATAACATAACAAATATACCTATACTTACAATAATTCTACAATTTTCCAAATAGCTTAGTGGCCCATCTCAAAATGTTCCCGTGCCCCCCCCTCCTTGAGAACACATGACGTAGACGCACAGTAGATGCCAAGGTAAAAGTAAGAACTTGATGGGCTAAGAGACACTAAACTATTCGACAGCTTGCACAATTTATTCCAAGCAAGAAGTAGAACTTCAAGAACAAGAGCTGACGCAAAATCTCAAGTAGTATTTACTGCCTTCACAGGATGATTGGCGCAGTTAGATTAATTACGTTTAGACGGCCACGCAATTCTTTTTCTTCTGCGGCCGCAGGTTTTCCATCCCTGCAGTCTGATGCATTTCGTTCTGGATTGGCTGAATTAAAGCGGTACGTAGTGTCGATATTAGCATTATAAGTAGAGATATTAATTTTACTTGATCTCATAATTAATTAATGGACGTTGGAACGACATTGGAAACGTCATGTTTTGCAATTAGCCACCCAATATTTTTCTGTAGAACGTGTAGTATGCCCAAAGGGCATGCCCGGTGCTGGTACGATGATATGCGAAAATATCTTCAACAGTAACGCATAGCACTTATTTATAAATGCGTGACATTGAAGCATCACCATACAGTCATCGTGTAAAGTCGTTAATGAACTAAAGCTGTAAGATGGATTTGAATATGTACAAGAATTTCCTACCTTTATTTATAATACTCGGAACTGGTTTAGGGAAAAGTTTGACAGGTAAGCAAAATGCAGGTTAATATTTATTTCGCAGCCGTTGGATTGGATTTATTGTGACAGTGGCTCAGTACAGGAAACAAAATACGCGTACATTATTCATATTGGCGTCGAAGGTTGCGTCACCATAGGTACCGCAAACATTATTATCGATGATATTTGCTGCTCCGAGCTGATCCTGACAGAGCATCGTTGTAAAAATACGCTAAATATATATTTTTAAATGTCTCCAGATCCGTCCATAATCGCTAGGTCGCATTTTCAGTGGCAAATACACAATACAATTGCTAAATATAGCACCCTAAATGGTAAATTGGCAAAACCTGTCAGGGTATGGCACTTTCGATTGGTATACCTACAACCATACCATGCATGTGTAATGGGGGATAACGAGTCAGTAGTGAAAACAATACTAACGCATGTACTAGCACAGGGGTTCTCAGCCTTCTTGTAGCTTTGGCCCATTTTTGGGATTGGGAATGTTCTGTAGCCAACCTCTTATCCCAGAGTCATAGTCCCGTTCGATGTGTGGTAGGCTAATCAGCGCCGTCGATATGCATATTTCTCTGAAATTGGCACATTTTCTCCTACTAGTCATATTTAAATGTAGGCCTGCGAGGACAGGAAATCGCGCGACGCGCGACTAAAATTTTCGAGTTGAATATGTCTCCTCCAACAAACAACCAACGAAATAATTTTGAGTCCCTTCGAGGGTGCGACAGTTATACGGCCCTGGAGTATCGTTTAACTCTTGTGTACTTCCGCTGTTCCACTAGCATCGCGAACTTCAATGATCCAATTCCCACATCCGCTGTGTGATTGGGTTTAGTTCCACTTTGGTGGAGAACAATATAACCATTCTGGGCCCACCTCAAACAATTCTTTGGTGAATGGGATACTGCAGAGAAGTGGATAGAGATTTTTTTTTATTATGCAAGCTGTACAATGTACATTGTACATATAGTATGTCTTGTACTTATCAAAGTTGCGATGTCGGAACATTAAATCTAATGACACAACAGTTCATGAGATAGCCTACTATTACAAGTACGGAAATTTTTAGATCAACTTCAAAGATTGATGTGCCAACCCTAAATCGTCAATCCATGACATTTCGTTGCGGTGGTGCCGTAGACTACCACAGGAAGTTGATAATTGATGATAAATTGCAATTGTGGCTCTTTGTGTGTTATAATAATACGAGCTGCCGAATCATCAAATGCACTTCAGTCCGAGTTTAATGTCACCCTTTTCATGTGCAGATGACATATGACACTGCTGGAATACTTGGTTACTCCAGCATCAACTTCCTGGTATTATATATTCAAAATTATTTTCGTTGATGCTGACCGCAGGTTGTCATAAGCGGGGGACAAAAGCCGCCGTTTCCCGTTCCCTTTTCGGCTTGTACATTGTGACTCCATACTTGCCACTATATCTTATCAAAGTCGAATGAAAAGCTTTAAATAGCCTACGCATAATTCGATAATATTAATATATTTCTGAATATATGTACAGAACAAAAATAATTTAACTTTTATCAATTCTACAATTTCCCAAACAGCTCTGTGACCCACCACAAATTACTCTTGTGGCCCGCCCTTTGAGAACCCCTGTACTAGCATAAATTCATATCCGGTAGTACACATTGGGGCTCAAGTCATACCAAATTCGGCTTGATGACATTGAAACTGTTTGATGGACATGAATTGGGGTTGGAGCTGTCATTTTGGTAGTATATAGCCGAAATCGGAGGGGGTTATGATTAGCATGATTCAGTAAACAAACTAAGTATTAGTCGCAATGGAAGTCATGGTGACGATCATGGTAGCGTTTCATTCCGCATGCAGCGACGATTAACAAACAGATTCTTTGGGTCCACCGTATATTTAAGCAGTTTCCTGGGTACGTATGACTTGCCGCAGTAACATGAATTGCAGTCATGCTCAATCACACGATTCGGTCCAAGATGGCTTACTAACATGTTTACTTTCGCTTTGCAGATGGCGCGACGATGGGAGGGCATGCTCAGACCAGGGTGAAATAACGTTAAATATATTGTTTTCCTTCACTTTCTTTACAGCTGTATAAAACAGTATTGTACTCTAGTAGAAGTATATCCGTGATTTCTCCTCATTTACAAGCGAAAGTAACCAACCAATGATCGAAGTAGAGGTTGGTGTACACCAGTGGATCTTAACCTTTTTTCCTCCTACCCCTTGTCAAAAATTAACATGATCCTGCGCCACCCATATTCCAAGAGTTGTGCTAAACATTTGGGCCGGTTTTGCCGGGTAAGTAGGCCCATACCTAATTGACTAATTGAAGTATTTCGCGCTTGAATCGTGCCTAATGACCACTCGACTATCCAAACGATTCAATAATAGTATGTTCTATTTTAGGGATCAACGTCAGGTTATTATAACAACTGTAGGGTACGGGCACATACCTATCGGGTTCGAGCTCAATGTATAAACGCCAATTTCACCTCTGCGATTGACGATATGGTGAAGTTGCAATTTGTTCTGTTTTATTGCTTTGTGCGACTAAAAAATCATCTGAAAATGTGGTATAGGCCTATACTTTATGCTCATTAGTCATTATTAACATTGAATTTAGCTCAATAAAATGGCGGGAATGCTGCACCCAGTTTTTTACTCTGCATGTACTTGAAAAAAGGCAACCCATATTATTTAATTTACATGTAACGCAACCGTGCCGTATGAGCAGCTCATGAGAAAGTGCGCGCGAGAGTGAGAGTGTAAATGCTCAATCGGTTGCACAACAATGGCCAATAAGCTGCGGTTTGCGCTGCGCCTCACCTGCTGCCAGACGGCATCGTTGCGTCACAATACCAAACTACGTTTGACCGTTTCCATGCAACATACGAGGATGATTTTGGGGGGTTCCAGGACCAAGAGCAGAATAAAATTTATATTTTCGCAATCAATACCGCGGTAGCTTTTGATTGATAAGCGTTTTATCAAATTTCGCGCTCAGCAAGCCGGTTAAAAATTACCGTAAAATTGCACTTGGCCAAATAGAAAGTGTGACATAGACCAATTTCACTGAGCCGTGATATTTGCCTGTGTCCACACCCATAGGCGCCGACTTTTATTTTTTTACGAGGTGGCGAAGTCTTGTGACGTCATAATTGTTACATATCGATGACGTCATCGTCGCACGAAAACGTACTTTACTACATGCCGCTGGCGTACGTGCAGAGTTGAACCATTCGCGTGACGTTTTGTTATCGGCCATGCAGTCGATTATTAAATGGCATCTTGAAACGGTACGATCATTCGAAAGTGTAACTGCGGCCTGCGCTACCGACGGAATGCATCGAACAAAAATCGGAATTCACGTCACTGATGATCTGCAGTTGCATCAATGTTATTCACGCGCAATTCGTCGCGTTGAGTAACGAAATACAATACGCACTGGCCTTGCAAGTAACACACGACAACTCTCGAATAGAGCCCGACCGATTATCGGCTCGCCGATAATATCGAGTCGATATCACGCTTGGAGAGAAATATCGGTATCGGCCATTGAAGGTAAAAAAATATCGGCCATTTTCGTGACGTCACAACATGGTGGCAGGGAGTCAAAAGAAGTCGATGAAAGACGTGAGGACGGTCAATTATAAAAATAAATGGCCAAGCTGCATATAGTGCATACTGCATACAGGGCAGTAGGCGTGTCTATCTGAATATTATAGATAACTAACCACCGTTATGCCCCACTGACTTCGTGGGAATCCCCCTGCAGTAATCGATCATCAAAGACAGAGACCAGCTGGATGGATAGTTGTCTGCAGAAGATTTCAATCAGTAAGAGAAATGATAACTTCAATCATGCTGGACTGATCCTCGTAATGATAGAGAAGAGCGTCGCGTCGAAACATTTCCCGGTTCGGTACCAACAGAGCTAATTATACCAGTAATGTATGAAGTCGTCTGACTGAGGCCTGCGGCTGCGGGGCCACCATGATAGGAAATATGCGAGCATAGAGGGCAAGAAAATCAAGCAAACGTGGAGTAAAGCCAGTAGCCTAATTGATACGAAAATTTCTGATTCCATGATGACATTGTCAATTCTGACAAAAGAGTGTAAAATATTGATCAATTGATTGTTGAAATGCTGGTCAAAGGGGGATGGGTGGAGCAGTTGCAAACGTGGACAATTTGAGTTGTTTTGCACATTCTCATCAGCTATTTGTTAATGATGTGCTGAAGGCTCCAGGTGCATTGTCAGAAGAATATCAATATCAATATTTGGTTAAACCATTGAAGGAAAGATCCCCAGCAAGGGAGCGGTGGAACCGAAATGAAGAAAGATTTCCTGCTGTGCCACTAACTATGCTACCAAGTGAAAGACTGCTCACTGTGTTTAGTACTATATACATCATCTATGGAAGACCACAGAAGTTCACTCCTTGGAGGAAGGGCCGAGAAATTGTGCTTCGTGAACTGTAATCTGCAACTGCTGGATTGGTGCTTTTGATACATTTTTATAGTTCCTTGATCATTTATTTCATGTTCAAGCATATCAATGGCTGTAAAGTTGTTGAAAGAAATGCTCTGAGGTGTTAAATATGGGCCTTGAGCTAGATTCCATATCTTTTGAATATCGGCTAAATATATCGGGGTTATCGGTGGAGGTACTGGATATCGGTCTTATCGGTATCGGCTCAGAAATCCAATATCGGTCGGGCTCTACTCTCGAATATTTCAAGCAGACAATAATGATGATTACCAGCGCGAAATCGCGCAGCCAATCAGTAATTGTCTATTGCGATTTCTTGATTCGCGTTGACCAACTCGCATGGCGGCAATTGTTTGCTGATTAAAACAGCGATTTGGGCGGCATTGATGAATTTCCCGATTTACTTTCGCGAAGCATTCCGGGAGTACATTGGTCAATTCGCAAATTCAATTTGCATGTCGACGGCCGCCAACACATACCAATTAAATTACGTGTTGATAGCCGCACAAATTTGCTTCTACGGCCGCAGGTTGGCCACCCCTGGGCTAGAATTAATTCCACTTCCGGGCGCATGCCGCAATTTTATCAATAGAAATCCGCTGTCTACCTAATGCCTAATAGTTTAATTAATATTCGATATTGTTGACTTGTTGTTCTCGATAAAGAGTAGGCTACATCCAGCAATCAAGTTTATCGTTGTTCAAACGAATCGAATAAAATCAGAATTTGTGCCACCCAGAATCTTGTGATGCATCAATATTTGACAATGGCATGGCGTGGCCTACTGTACGTTAATAATGAAAGGAACACTGAAAAATGACTTTATGCGACAACTTCGGAGTACGAATGTATCCAGTAGATAACAAGTAATATGGATGATGGGGTGATGGCAAATGAGAAAGCGTGTATTCTAACCAGAATCGCCACGAATGGGTTTTGAGTCTGACACCGTATTGAGTAGCTTTCGTCGCGACAATTGTTTTCTCATTATATCGGTGTTTAGGCTGTATTGCTGCATTTCTCGATTATTGTCACTGGCAAAGCCTTGTTAGAGAAACGAATCTGCGCAGAAATGAATTCCAATTTGCAGGAACACATCAACACACCCTCCAATTTCACGCTCCGATTACCAAGACTATTACGAAGCTAGCTAGCTCATGAATGGTTTTGTAAACGAATATGGGCGCACATAATTTAGATTTCAGAAAAGGAGAACGTCTATTTGGGTGCCTGGTCGGGAGAGGAGATCTAGGATGGTGCTTCTCAGTACACGCTAGGCGCGTAGCCAGTCGAAAAATTAGGGAGAGGGTGACTTGAATTTTTTTCAAATTTACCAATATAGCATCGATTCAATTTGGGTTAAGTACATGTGTAAATGGCGATCATATAATCTCTTCGTATTGACGATTTTAGGCGTATGAAAAGCTTGCCAAAGAGTCCGGGAGTGCTGTCAATTAGCCCTGATATCTGGTGAACAATTAAATACGCGCGCGTATTACGCAGTCTCGGCGACAGTTTTCCGAAATCTGAACTTGATGGCAACGATTTCAAACCTTTGTCGCCTTTCAGAACTCGATCCATGATACACATCTTCTGATCGTTACGTTCAAGTATTAGCGGGAATTAATTACGCACGTTAAAGTCTGTTAATATGAGATAAAACAATCACTAATTAGCGTAAACTCGACCGCATTGTCTCAAAACCAGCGAGAGATAGGACCCAAAGCATGTTATGCCCGAGACGCGATAGTTAGGCCAGCAATGATAGCTTTCGCACCAGGCCTATTGCAGATGCTATTGTGTAGGCCAGTGATGATATCGTGCACACCAAGCCGAAGCCGCCAATGCAGATGCGATTGCGCAGGCAAGCGATGATATAGTGTGAACTGGGCCTATTGCAGATGCGATTCTTCAAGCCTGTGGAACCAGGCTAGCTCGATACGCGATAAATCAGGCTAGCGACGATTGCCACGCGCACGGGAATGAATGACCTAATTTCGCAACCATCTCAGCGGGAGATCATCACAGACTTTTCTCCCTATTGACAACACGTTTCTCGCAAATTAGCCGCGCGGAACACTGATAATTGCAACTGGGTATTAGAGTTAGAATGATCAATGATCATTTCAAAATGACGGGGTTTCGCGTTTCAAATAGGGCGGTTCGACCCCCTAAACCCCGTGGCTCGGAGCCTGGGACATGCGCGTATCGAAATCGAAGACGTCTCTAACGAGGTCGCATCGATTCGCCTGATTACTAATTACTGGTCACAAATCACTTAAGCGTTTGAGCATTTTGTACGAGGTGGCCGCCACCTCGCAAATATGCTCACGAGGTGGCTGCGCCACCTCGTAACCGCGTAAGTCGGCGCCTATGTCCACACCATATAGGACACTATGATGACAGGAGTCAGAAGCCTATTTTGTCAAAGGAGCCATATTTACCCTACATCTTCAATTGTCAATGTCACTGCAGTGTCACGTGACAATTAAATATTGGTGACGCCATGACAAAAAAAACTAAATAAAAAAAAACAATAAAAAAGTGTTTTAAATAAGGGCCATGTTTAAAACATGTTTGCCATAAATTGATTTTTGTTCCAACTTTAACCCTAGTCACAACACCTCACAGAATCATTTATTTATGGTAAGAAAGGGGGTGTTCCGACAACTTCACTATGTGGCTCTCAGATACAATGATATTCATTCGATCATTTTCGCCACAAGACTTCAAAGTGTGTCTACTAAACAACGGCCTCTCACTTCCGAAAGTTGTATTGGGCCACTTCCTCAGATTTAGACACGCTGTGTGCAGCAAGATTCAATATCTATTGTTCAATAACACTTCAAAATCCAAATCGCCCCCTGGAGGGGCGGGGTGGCGCTGGCGACAAGGTTAAGAACCACTCGTGTACAGGCACGTGTTTTATAATATGATGGTGATTTCAAAACATAATATTCTCCGGATGGTTTCTTAAAAAGCAACTTCTTTTTCGTGGTGATAAACTGATTGATACATTTCAGCAAATTCTATATCCGGCTATAGCTCAGGGAAGACAAACATTTCAGCAAATGCCCTATCGTGTCATCACGCAACAAAGACAACCATACCCAACCGTTAACAGAAGAAGGGTAATTCTTCTCCCCAGTCCATATTCATCTTATGGTCAACCGAGATCATCGCCATCACGCTCAGAAGGCTCTTCTGGAAATATTGGGTTATTACTGTACCTCTTATTTAGAGATACAAGTAAGTTTACTATGTCTGAACTTTATCCTCAATCTGAAACGACTGTATTACACGAGGATGACTCTGGTAACAAGAGGTGGTCAAAGTAGTCAAGAAAGCTAATCAACTAGAAGTAGAAGTAGCGACGAAAAAATCTACTCAAGTAGGAGTAGAAGTACTTCTTCCATAAGCAACCTAAAACTACTTGAAGTAGAAGTAGAATCGACTGATTTAAAATCTACTCAAGTAAGTAAGTAGTTGTGAAAACGATCGTAATTCGTTCGCATGGATTGTCAAAAGCTGCAAATTGGGCTATGCGAAAGGTGCAGAGCTTGATTCATATTGATATATACAGCATAACCGTTCGTCCGCATGAGGGGATGAAAATGACAGTATTGATATGGAAATGCGATACTAATCCTCCGTTTACTCAAACAGCTCGTTTTAGAAAATATCATATCCACCATATTATAAGGCCCGTAGTTTAGTCGAATAGCAATACGGAGAAGATCTATCGGATACGGTGTAAACCAGGGTTCGCTACCTCAAAACGGGTCGCGGGTCACTTTTCAAATTTCGTAGCGGCCGCGGGCAGCATGAATTCATTATCGATTGAAATAGCCCATACAGCAGATCAACGACGTTTTAAAACCTCATGTCAGTACAACACGGTGCTATCTAACGTAGGCGATGGGCAACGGGCATAGTTACCACAAAAGCAGTAATATTTTATCAAAGAAATAAAAATACAACAAAAATCATGAATAATAATTTCCTTCTATTCTGAACTATGAGCAGTACAGGATACCAAGAGATGCTTTTCAGCGACTAAGGATTCGATATTAGGGCTAGCGAGAGGAGTAAAAAGACTATCTCCATGCACGTAAAGCTTGATTTTATGGCGAAGCCATGAGCCGCTTTCTAAGCACCCAACGGGCTTGGCAGTGTTTGGGCCATTGCACGTCAAGGCAATATGCCCATGCACAATGCCCATTCATATCAGCTGTTCTCCTTCGACGGAATGCTGTTGCCATCGCCAAGGCCGTTTTAGTTAGTGAGGAATGGCGATGTTGGACAAATGAGAATAGTTTACTTTTTAGCAACAACAACAATATGTTGAAACCGTTATCAATTTCAGCAGTTCAAAATGCTTTTCTTAGCATTCTTCCGAAATCTCAAATCAAGTCGCAGGCCGCAAAAGATGACCTCGGGATCCGCATGCGGCCCGCGAACCCCGTGTTGGTGACCCCTGGTGTAAACACTTTTCCCGACTAGTAAACAGTAATTAAAATATGGTGAATCGTAAAAATCCCATATTTTGTAGCTTTATTTCCGGAAATTAAAGGCACTTCCTTTATGCATGAACATGTATGTTCTCCAGACAAAAGAACTGATCCTAATTAGAACTCAAAGTATGATACTGGGAATTGAAAATGAAATATAAGAAGTACTTCTAAAAGCGGAAAATGTATTTCATGTCTTTAGTCCAGAAAGTTTCAAAGGTTGCATGCTAAAACAGGTCTAAAGCTGAAAAACGACAGAGCCCACCGTTCCAGATTAGGATACGCCATGGACTACTAGACTACGATATGATAAGTAAATCCTAGGTTGCGAAACATCAGTTTCAAATGCTATGATAGGCCATATATACCGTGAAGAAATATTTCATATGGGTGACAATGCGGTGTGAACGGAACCACGCAACCCGCAACCAAATTATATTCACCGATACTTTCGTGAAATCATTTTGGTTACTCCATATCCACTGTGCGCGAAGCGCGACGAAAATTCTGGACATTACTCAACTTTTCTGAAAATTAAATGCTGATACTCCGTGAAAACAGTCCCGAAATTCCTCAGGCTATCTTCCTGATTGGAGGATTAAACTACTTCTACTTGACAAACTGAAAACAGCGAAAAGTAAGTAAGTAGATCACAAAATATTATGAAGTCGAAGTCGAAGTAGCAAAAATTAGTTCTACTTGAGTAAGTAGAAGAGAGGAAAACTGCTTGAGTACTTCAAAAAAGTAGAAGTACTTCGTTACTGACCACCTCTGCAAATGATTAAGTCTACTTTCTACATGTAGACCAATAAGTGTTAAATGCTCTGGTGCGTTACGATGAGCATATAGGATCTTCTGTATATTCATTATTCAAACGTTCCATTTAACAAATGCACCTCGCCATATTTCAGGTACATCAATTCTATCAGGATTATCCAACATTTTCACTCCGGAACCAAAGACAGTGATCATCGAAGCTACTAGTAAGTAGAGGTCCATTGTAAAACGATGAAGCCTTAGATCGTTCAACTTTATAGCGTCGGCAGTGATGCGAAAAATACCTGACGCCGTTTGTAAATTTATGGTATTTGTGGCTAGAACAGCGGTGTGTACTATTGCAGTAACGCCAGCAATGTCAGGATATACTTTGATGATATCACTTATCAGTGTTATTTGTAGTTCAAGTGGACATTTTGGACGAATCTGGACAAAGCAGACAAATTTTAATGACACTCGCTGGAAAATTATAGTCAAGTAAAAATAGAAATTTTCTGATCAACATCAAAACTACTTCGAGTAGAAGTAGAAAAAGACAGGTCCGAAAAGTACTTGAGTAAGTGTTCGAGGGGTCACTAGGACTAGTCACTAGGACTAAATCCTACTTTCGAAATTGCAAGAGGTTTCTTCACGACCAACGAAAAATGACAATTGACACATGCGAATAAATTAATATTTCAAAATATATTCCATTACCGTGATACCGGACAATTTCGCTCATAAAAGTGATGCTATATTACTATATTGAAACATGTAGATCAGTGGTTCTTAACCTTGTCTCCTTCTCGGCCAAACCCAACAATTGGTTTGGCCGAGAAGGGTTTTAGTGAAATAGTTGAAGTCAAAACGAGCGAAAATAGTAGCCTTTTTAATGAGACACTTGATAGCTTAAGATACATATAGTAGCCAATTTGTTGCACATCCGAACAAATAAATGTTTTATTTTCATCTCTTTTCGTATAACAATTTTTGGTTAGTCTGTGCGAATGAAGCTCGCCAAAAAGGTTGAAAAGCACTGCAGTAAATGATTTAAACTAGGTATTGTATTCTGCAGCGCACTGCGTATCGAAGTCGAAATGGCACTGTAGGCTACAGTGCAATTTTGGATAATGATGTCCTTAGTACGTTAAAGATGTTTCTTAGCTTTTTGACCGAAATGATTATCTAAGTATACTTGTATTTGAGAGCTACAAAGTTAAATCGTCAGAATATAAAGCAGGATACTGCTTAGTGCTGTTACCCCAATTCATGTTAAAGTTACAAGCTTGCTGCAGTACTAAATATAATGTGAGCAAATCCCTACCACATTCCCAATTCATTTAGCAGACACACAAAGCAATAAAACATTGCACAATACAATTAACTTCCCCGTATTGCCAATAGCGGAGGAGAATTCGGGGTACATCGATCTCGAATCAAATGCTATGAGCCCCTAGTCCTTACCCGGTGGTTGTTATAACAACAACCTGGATTTGATGCATGAAAATATTACATACAATTAGACCGTTAATTGGTCGAGTGTTCTAATAGTGAAGTCCCGACACCGAACTGCAGCCACTTACCCATTTTTACTACAGTCTTTAAAATAGGGGGCGCCAGACCCAGGCAATTTTTGGAAGGGGGCGCTGGAGAAAAAAAAGGTCAAGAACCACTGATGTAGATATTTCGTGACGACCAGTAAACATTTTTGCTACTCAAATGATATTGGTATCGCTCACACATACTTGACGAAACTGAAACAATACCTTCATTTCTGAGACGCACTCGATTCAAATTCGCATTTCTTCACAGCGCAGATTATTTTACTCTGAGGACCGTATCTCTACCATGGAGTCACTATTATTTTATGGGAGGGAAAAGTAGGCTACCCAAATTGAAAGCAACAAATCTACTGACACGAAATCGCGCGAGGTGCGAAGAAAACTTTCTAGTTACATAAATACCTCCCAAACTATCTGACTTTATGTTGATTTGCGAAACGACTTTGGGCTCTTATTATAGATTAACAAAAACATTGGAATGAGTGGCACTCATCACAACTAAAGGCTTTTTGCGACACGGACAGAAACAAGTTAAACGCTACAGAACGTTCATAATATACATGGGTAATATATCGGTACACATGTGTACATGTAAGGTTTAAATAGGTTTTACAACGTTGCTCGCGTCGAGCTAACATATTCAACCACATATCGAAGCACTTGTGGGTCAGTCAGTATAGCACGCATGTCGAAAGCTATATTATTCGAATCTGCATGGCTTCAGAAACATTCTCTTTGATCGCGGTATTTTCTTCAATTCATCAGATAGGGGTCTACGGTTTCATCAATACCACATACGTGGCACGGTCGCGAATCAATGCATCCAATCTTGTTGAGATGATACTTCAGTCTGCAATGCGTCGTTCTAAACCGCAGAATAATCGAGTTTCCGAACCTTGTGTCCACTTCAGATAGTCTGTCATGTACTGAGGGTGGCAGTTCTTTATACGATCTCCCAGTATCTGTTGATTCACACATGCGGTTCCACTCATCTTTGCAATGCTTTCGCAAGTATGACCGTACATCGGCGAGTGGGATGGCATAATTTCGACGTCTGTGTGTATTTTGGCTCTTAATAGCGTATAATTTCACACTATCTCGTGCCCCCGACTTTGGTCCTTCGTATCTCCGAGTGGTCAATGGAGCCCTGGTTAAGAACTGGTGCTCTTGTGCGAACAAGTTCATAGCTTCCATAGTCGCATGGTCATTGGTCATTGTTCTATTGCAGTGGTTCTCAATCGGGGGTCCGTGGACCCCTAGGGGTATGAGAAGTATTTCAGGGGGTCCGCACAGCCTCTAAATTTACAAAATTATTGATAATCGTATTTTTATTTTATTTTCAAAAATAGAGAAATTACGTGCCAGCTTCGCTTCATTACTGCTACAACTTCATGACTCACATCATCAGAAGGACCGTCTCAGATGAAACATCCAACAACACGCAGACACATTGTATTTGCCAAATTGCCAATAGCCTACTGGTAGAAACATATTGCTATTTAGAGATGTTTTTTGGGGGTTCGTGGATTTTTTTAATGTAGGAATAGTAAGGTTAATGAACGTGTCTTCAAATGTTTGCAAAAATCAATTTTTTCCTATGATCTACATATAGCCACTATTCCAGAACCACTTCAAGGCGAGCTGCTTGATAGAAATGACTAGGATGGACGTTAAATGCTTAATAAATAAAAATATGTGTGTCAATTTTGGCGGCACATTAGTTGAGATCATGCCATCTGATCCTCGTAAGCGGTGTCTTAAAAAGCCTCGAAGTGGACCTTGCTACAAGTCGGCAGATACGGAATAAAAATAAGACAATAGGCCTGGTGTAAATGATCATTGTAGTCGAAAAACACCACGAGTAAGAGTGTGGGTAGGTTATTGCACTATATCATTTTCAACTTTCCGCGGTTTCGTATTGTATCCTATATTTTGGCTGATAATTGCAGACGCAATACCGCTACTTGCGTAGTTTAGAAGTTACGCATGTGCGTGAGCGATACAGCGCCTTTTTGAGCGGATAATCAACTCTTTTCTCGTTCCTTGATTCAGAATAAATGGGGACTCAATCTGTATTAAAAACAGTTAGCAAAATATAATGGCTTTGAATCATGTCTCGTCCTCACCTCCAAAAATCGGGTGACTTGACTTGAGTCGAGTCACCTTTTGAAAATTGAGTGACTCAACTTGACTCGAGTCAAAATGTGCAATGATCCGAACTGACTTGTGACTCGAAGGTAGTGACTTAGCCTAGTAGAAGCACCATGAACACCAAAACATCAGAAACGGTCAACATGCTCTTGATGAACGGCGACCGCACGACGATATCACCGCAATATGCTGAATTGCCACACTCTCAAATGTCAGGAATCTGTATGAATTATATATAGAACTAATAGAAGCCTGCCGAACGCAAATATTGACCGAAATAAAGCACCAGTGTCACGAGTGTCTTACTCACTCCCCATCCCACTATCATATTCTAAAGAATATGTTTTGGATAAATGTAGGATACGCGCAATCATTCTCTGAACTGAGATTACCAAGATCAGTAATAATGTGATTTCGATCATTAGCGTCCGCTTGTACAGTCAGCTGGGGAACTTGGACGGAGTGTAATTTTCAAGACGTCAGATATCGTAATCGACAATGTCCTAATGGATTGGAAACGGAAGAGGGAGAATGTTCTATTGGTAAGAATATTTCTTGAATTGAACTTCTCCAGTGGTGGAATCCTAATTGACTTGAGATACGTGACTGGATCACGATTTGTTCGCAGAAAAACAGTTCTCGAAACAGGAAGTATGCCGAAGAGTCACTGTTTTATACATGCGAGGGAGTGATATTCTATATAGATGGTTTGTCGTTTATCACAGAATGTATGATATGGGCAACTTGAAGCACATGTGTTACCCCAAATTCAATCATGACATCGCGAGCTCGATTCCCAAATCCCGACATGTTTTCCGATGCGAAACACAACTCTCGAAACGCGCTTTAGGCCGATTCACCCTATATAAATCAATAATTTTCTCCGCTGGATAATTATTTTTAATCAATGGATTATCACAGAATGTATGTCATGGGGATCTTGGAGCACATGCAGTACAACTTTTGTAGACGGAAAAAGATCAAGAACACGACAATGTGAAACCGGTTTTGAACCCCAACAAGAGGATTGCTATCCAAATACAGGTAAACTTCAGATTTATCATATCATGTCGTTACTATCAGGTTTTTCATTTGCATGAGCTGCGTGTGCAGTGTGCACCCGTAATATCTTGGTTGTTAGGGCTGTTCGGGCCTCGATAGTCAAGAGATGAATTTAAACCCTTTTTACGTATTATACTGTCGTTAGACTTTATGTGGTCTACGCGGAGCGCGTATAAGAAGTACATATGCATAAGCATAAGCATAATGAATATCGCATCCGTAAGCGAGCTAAATACGATAGTTCTAGGGTCACATTTAAAACAAAAATAAATTTAAAACAAACATGTTTAAAACAGGGCTCTTGTTTAAAACACGTTTTTAGTGTTTTTTTTAAGCATTGACGTCACGAATATTCGATTGTGACGTCCCATTGGATTGGCATTAACAATTGAAAATATATGGTAAAAGTAGTTCCTTTGACGAAATATCTACGTACTGTAGATATTTAGCCGACTATTCCGAGGGTTCCAACCATCCCATATCGTATACGTCGGCTATGTATCGGGAGGTAATCGTCCGTAGGCCCATTCAACATGTTTTTTGAAAGTATTTACACAATTATAGCACAAATTTTTTGAAGTACTTTGTTCGAAACATTATTCAACACAGGGGTCACCAACTCAAAACGGGTCGCGAGTCACTTATCAAATTTCGTAGAGGCCGGTGGCCGCAAGAATGCAATATAGAGACAATATAGGCCGCAAAGGTGAGCAACCACGTTTTGGAAACTTTACGTCATTGCAACACTGTGCTCCCTGACATGAGCGATGGGCATAGTTGCCGCAAAAGAAGTAATATTTTATTAAAGTAAAAACAAATGGAACAAGATATATCATGATTATCAAATTCAAACTATGAGCTGCGCACTTAACATTGCCTTTGAGCGACTAAAGAATCGATATTGGGGCTAGCGATACACGTTACTAGCTGAAAGACTGTCTCCTTCTAAAGCTTTTACCTTTTACCTTATGGGGGAGCACCAAGCCGTTTTCTAAGCTTCTCGGTCTTGGCAGTGTCTGGGCAACTGCACGTTAAAGGAATATGTCTATTCATATCGGCTGATGATCCCTCGATCGAATGATGTTACCATCAACGAAGCCCGTTCAGCTAGTGAGGAATAGTGATGTTGGGCACGGCACATGCGAATAGCTTTTTTGAAACAACAGCGACAATATTTTGAGACTAAAATCTATTTCAGCATTTCAAAATGTTTTACTTATCGTTCTTCCAAAATCTGATAACAGTTCGCGGGCCGCAGATTATGACATGGCCGCGTGTTGGTGACCCCCAGTTTAAAATCTGTTTTAAATAAAGTGTTTTAAGCAGTCATTTGTTTTAAATGCAACCCTCGATATTTCGCGCCCCATGAAAAAGCTTATTCGTGTATTTTACATGTAGCCTTACGGGAAAAACATCGCCTCTAATCAGTATGTTTCTACTGTTTCTGATTACACAAAAGAGTTTTTTTTATATTACTTCCACGGCCCGCGGCGAAATGAGTTACTGGTCAATTTTGAAGATGTGTCAAGGAAGAAATATGGTTTCTAGATTGGATGATTTAATTTTTGAGTGCGATGAGTGCGACTCCAATAATCACTGTGTCATGCAGACAAGTAAAATGTTGCAATTGAAACAATATAGTTGTAGCAAAATTTGTCATTCTCCTTAGAAAAGATCAATCCTGCAAAGCTAATCAAACGTGTATACAAAACATATCGACGGTAAGCAGAGGTGGTCAGCAACGGAGTATTTCTACGTTTTCATAGTATTTACGTACGTTTTGTCTTCTTGCACGACTCACTCGTTTGACTATGTCTTCAGAATACATCTACTTCTACTTATACATTTTCCGGCAAAACCACATGCTTTTCACACTTTGCAATTTATAAAGTAGCAAGTCCATGCTTGCATTACTTTTATGGGTGAAACCATCTTTGTATCACCTCTGTATTTTAGAAACTTTGAAACTAGCCTACAAATTTGGAATTAACGACATTTTCGATACATAACTCTGTTCTTGAAATGCAGTTATTTTTTTGTCCCGGTACTTCAAATCGTTTCTCTTTGCAGCTGGCTTCACGAGTGACGGATGGTATCGATACACAAATGGATATGAATACCTTTACCTCACTGCTGAGACAGATTACGGTGGTCAGTCATCATCTTGCTCAAATCTTAACTCGCGTCTCGCAACGGTAGCAGTAAGGAGTGGCGATCTCGAAGGGTTGGTCATAGGAATAGGTTTATAGATGGTGTGGATCCACGGCTGGCTCACATACGTTTCAGTTTGGCAATTTGAAGATTCGCCTAAATTTCATAAAAGAACCTTTTATAGCAGTGCTTCCCTACCAGGGGGTCGCGAAGCTATTTTAGTTTAGTCACGAAGAGCTTTAGAGTTTCCCATTTAATATGTCATAAATGACTGCTTGCGGTCGTATGAAATACCAGCAGTCGTCTAATTCAGTGGTTTTCAACATGCGGGAGGGATACGCACTTGTGCGGATGAAAAAATTTCCAGTGCGAATGCCGAAGGTGGATCAGTGTGAATAAAAAGTGTGGAAGCCTGTGTAGTGGCAGAAATACAGTATATCAGCCTGTCTGAGCCGGCGACAGGCTGGGAAACTGCATGACGTCAAATTGAGTTTCTGCTTTCTTCTTCGCTGAACAATCATCATATTTTGGTAATAACAGTCTGATTAGCGCGAGTCCCGAGGATGTTAGTAAATACTGTCACTACAGTCTCACATTAGCAAGTTACTGTAACACAAACTTTTACACCTTCAAGGGTTGATAAAGTATGGGCCGCAAATGGTATGACTTTTGGTCAACACGGTGCCAGAGCCATCTGTTAATATGTATATGTAATATTTGTTGAATTCATTGCAAAAAATCCAGGTATAGTTTTTACATATCCAATGTCACTGTGTTGGGTGCTATAGCCAATAAGCGAGACACATAGAAAGTATGGTTTGATCATGAAAACTGGCGACCTTTGGTTTGATTCATGATAATAATAATAATTATTATTATTAATATTTGGATAGTGGCGCTTGTGACCGATGATTAGCAAATGTGTGTGTATATGTGTGATGATTAGCAAAAACAGGATGTTACGGATATTTCCAACACGACAGGAATTCATGGTAAGATTTCTTCGACTGGTTTTTCTGGAAAACATTATTATCCTTGATCGGTGGATAATCCAAGAATTATCATCGAAAAACTGGAATAACTCCGCTTCTACGGCTTGGAATTGAGTTAAATTTGTTTAGCATAGTTTTTGAAGACAGCCCAACAATTTCATGGGGTTGGCAGAAAAATTAGAAAATTTTTTTTGCATTTTTGGGCAAATTCAAAATTTTCAAACTGTACGAAACCCGCGAATATTGATTGCAATGAATTCAAATTTGGTGTGCGTCGTTTTTTAAGGCAACCTAACGATTTAATCACGTAGCCAGCAAGATTCAGGAAAAAAGGTTATTTTTGAACAGCCCCCATTGATCCATTTCTCCTTAATTCGCTTTTCATTCGTCTTGTCAAATCATCACTTGCATTAAAAGTGAGGCGCAAACTAAAAAGGGTTTGGAAGCACTGTTTTTTAAAAACCTCTTTGACGATCCACAGCATTATGTCGAAATCGTTTACGTCCAAATTATTGGCTTTTCGACATCGCATTGCTCGCTGAGTTAATTGGCTGACATGCGAATCCACCACACCTGCGCAATGCGCAATTGCGCATGCATGCACCCATAATATCTAACTGCAATCACAGGTCTTTTGGGCATTCAATGTCGTTTCGCTTTTGCTGAAACTGGTTTAATACATTAATCAGCGCCTCATAGAATACAGTATCGAAGTTAAGATGCTGTGTTAGGTTAAATGTTAATTTCTCGCGTTCGTGTTAAAAATTCCCAAATTGTTATATGCCACACCTTATACGAACATATCTTGTTTTCAACAACAATAATCCGCCACCTTGACGGTACTCGCGTCAGACGTTGCAGAATTAGCGTTATATTCCCACAAAAACTTGACCGTTCAATGAATTTAAGCTTATAGCTTGAACGCAGAGGTGGTCAAAGTAGTCACCGTCGCTACTCAAGTAGAAGTAGAAGTAACGCCGGAATTTCCACTCAAGTAGAAGTAGACATGGCTGTTCACAAGTAAGTAAGTAAGTAGGTATATTCTACGCTTATTTGTGCCTACAAAACTGAAAACTGCCAAGTAGAAGTAGAAGTAGTCTAAAATCATAACTACTTAAAAAGTAGTGTGAGTAGAAAAATCTACTTCAAGTACTTCAAAAAGTAGAAGTACTTCGTTACTGACCACCTCTGCTTGAACGTACGTGAGTCTTTCAAGGATCCCGTCATTTATATTCGACGCATCGAGTGAACGAGAGGCGTAACTGAAATATTTGAACTTTCCAGTTTCGACAGTACTGTTGGGGTTCCAGACAATACATACTATTTCGTCGGGGGGACAGATGCCCTCGTCGAAGACACATGGATTTTCCAGGATTCCGTCGTGATGACGACTGATGATATTACAGTGTGGTCGGGTGTTGAGCCTAATGGCAATACAGGAGCTAACTGCTTGATTTGGTTTCAAGAAGCATTCAGCAGTTTTAACAAATTGGGGGATGATCCATGTTCCTCGACGCTTCCGGCCATGTGTGAGCGACCAATTGCATAAAAGTTTGTGCCGTAAACGAATAAAGAACTCGTGCCAAATTGATCATGGAAGTCGTTGCATTCATCGAATTTGTGCCGGATACTTGATGAGCCAACGTGGTTATTGTCAAATTTATTATCATATGACGAGATAGGTACAGAAATCAGGAGCTTACGCGTAAGTTCGTCGCAGCGAGAAAACTTATTCATTATCGGCATTTACGATGTACTCAACCCTATGTCATTTGTGGTGATCATTGTATTTGTCGACTACAATGGACATTTACACCAGGACGATATTTCTTATTTTTGATTCCGTAGCCGTCGACTTGTAGCACGGCACAGTTCTAGGCTTCTGTAAAACACCGCTTATGCCAGGGGTCGCCAACTCAAAACGGGTCGGGGCCACTTCCAAATTTTGTAGAGGTGCCGAGCCGCATGAATTCAATATCGAGATAAAATGGGCCATATAGTTGAACAGCCCCGCTATCTCGTCAACTACTAAAACCTAACGAATTGATATCTTGGTAAATTTGGGGTGCCGGGCTTATCGAACGCCTTGAAATCTTAATTAAGAATTGCACCGTCTGTTGATTGATCAGAGAGAAGCAGACATAGTGGTGCCTGTATGACAATGCTGTTCTCAAATCCACGTTGTCTTCGTCATTATTGGCGAGAAATGGCTTTGAAGTTATATTGCTGTCGGTAAAATACATTCATTAAATACGATTTATTTCTTGTATATGTGGATAAATGGGCGAATAATGTATCGATTCAGCAATCCAGCCCGCCAAGTTCTTAATTTTCCTGTATCCGGCCCGCCGAATGGAGAATAAGTTGCCCGCCCCTCATATAGATGGTCGCAAGATCCGGTAGTGGTGCCCTCTCTCCTCAGTAATAAACTCGACCTGCCATTGGTATCGGCCGAGCTGACGAGTGACCGCTTTCGCCTCGGATAATGTTACAGTCGGGATATCGATACCAGGTTCCGGCGATTGACTTGATGCGGCCCGAGCTAGTTGGTCAGCCTTTCGTTGCCGTCTATTCCGATGTGATCTGGTATCCACGCAAATGTTACCATGCCATCCGTGGACTTTATCTGTGAAAGAATATCAAATTAGAGTGAGATTTCCATATGCAGCTGACGGATTTGCGGGCTGCAAGGCAGTCGGAAACGATCACACAGCGTCGATTCGTGGAAATGCTGTGTTGCAATATCCAGGTCAGCGGGAAGACTATAGCTTTCAATTCGGCTGAGAATGAGGATAGTCGGACAAGCCCGACTATAGCAATACGAATATTTTGGGACGTAGACCCCAAATCCAGTACCGCAACTTTAGGTTTTGAACCATCAGTAAATATCTGGACGTAGAGTATCCGTCGTATCTTTGGAAGATGAAGTCGAGACACCTACATTTGATGTACTGGGGTATGTCTTGTTTCGAGACTGGCCTAGATAGTTCGATATCGACGTATGGACTCGGTAACTCCCACGGGGGGAGGGCGATCGAATCTCTAGAGCAGGGGTCACCAACCTTTTTGCAACCGAGGGCTACTTTTGCGTAATGATTGAAGCGGCGGGCTACTGTTTACTCCCGCCCATATCACACTGAATTTCCGCTTTGGATATTCATAGCACTGGGCAGGATTGGACATCATGTTATCTGTTTCTATAGCAGTCAGTGGGAAGCCTGGCATTGTATGATATCAACTAGTGCGCTGTACTCTGGTATTTAACTTGACACTGCAATTCTGAGTGAGTGTTCCAGATGTGCATTAATTAAGCGTGTTTTGTGTTTGTTTTTGATGAAGTTCATGTCTGTAAAGCCTGATTCACAACGATAAGTTGAACCATAAACGCTTGCAACCTTCATAGCTGCTGCGCCTACACCACTGTACTTTTCCGTATCAACAATACACCAAACGTTTGCTGCAGACTGAGGTGGGGGTCATTTTGCAGTGTTACAATTTCAATCTCCAACTGTTCAGCATCCAGAAATTACAAGATTTCATTATACCGGACAGCAGCAACGATTACAGAAAGTTAGAAACATGGTATATTAAACTGCGTTGAGTGTAACTGAAACAAGCTGCGCCAAAAGATGCAATACGTAATGGGTATACAGATATTGAAAATCCGCTAGTACGTCACGGCTATCTGACTCCGAATAGTAATATTGTTTACTACTTTGGCATTGTCCTGGTCGTTGAGCTATCTTAACGGAACCCCCACCATTTCAAGAAGACCGTGGACGGCATTCCGTCATGTCGCCTGTATAGGCAATGCGCCGTATCTTGAATTTCTGGTGATTCTATCACCAACATCTATATATTACTAACTGTAATTGAAGATATTTTCAAGTGTTTGTATATGTAAGTTACATGTTAGTGTGTTTTAAACAAGAACAGCTGAATCAATCAATCTATATATTTAAAAGCTCACTGGTAATAATATGACGAATATTGGTGGATGCTGCTATTCCACCTATTTTTAGAATGGGCTCGCGGGCTACTCATCTAATCCTCGCGGGCTACCTGGTTCCCGCGGGCACCGGGTTGGTGACCCCTGCTCTAGAGCGTCATGTTTTCAAAACATACCGACTTCGTTAGCGTGTCAAAAGTATTGAATCTTGAGTTAATAACTCGATATATTTCATGCCACGAGTCCTGGATAATCTGCCGAGATGAGTGGCTGCTCGCCGAAGGACTATGCAGAAGACATCGGTAGTTAAGGCTCAGGCGAATGTGCAGAGGCATTTCGCAACAGGATGCTTGCAGTGCGCAAATCGATGTACTATGCAGGAATGAATGCATAGCTCGGTAAATAGTTCAAAGAACCTTATTTCGGATTTTCTTCACATTCGCGAGGTGGGATTGTGGGGCGAAGAAGTGTGAGTAGTAGTATAGATCGCTCGCACGCGGCCATTGTGGCTTATGGGCCCGCTCGCACGGTGCCGCGAAACTCGTGTTGGCACGGTGACCCTTTTGATCCCCCTCCCCCATTCCGCTCGCACGGTGCCATTGTGTCTTATGGGGTCTCTCACACGGTAACCCTTTTCGGCATAGGGATCTCTCGCACGGCGCGTCGAAACTCGTGTTGGCACGGTAACCCTTTTCGGTATAGCCAGGGTTGCCATACCGTCCTTATTTCTAAGATTTGTCCTTATTTTCGACTTGTGTCCTTATTTTGTCTTATTTTCAACCACTACAGATCTTCCATCGTTTTCCTCTGGTATCTGTGTTGCATATTATTCTAAAATGCTCTTGCGTCGAGATTTTATGACATCATAAATGCAAGGAACTCTCGTGACGTACACACCACAAGATTTTGCTTCCAAGTGATGAGATAGCTAGGCCAGTGAGTTGTGGTATATAGCAGTTTCGTCTGAACCAAGCTACCGCAGCGGACGTCATTTTAGCGGGAAACAGCATTACCAGATTCCTGCTGTTTGGTCTAAAGCAGAATAAGCTCAAGCTGTGAGGAAGGCAGCATTTATTGCGTAGTCAAACAAGGCGCAGTGCAGTCGACACATTGGTTAAACAGTAGTAAAGCTATAAATCATTGATAAATTTATCTAAATTATATTGCACTTTGCCCATGTAGTTTTAGCTACTAATAAGGCTAAATCTGATTAGTTAAAACGAGCAGGCGTAAAAACGTTTTTCGTGACGATTACGAGATAGTATTCAAAGGCATGTAACGAAGCTTGAAGGGCGAGTGGTTCGCACATTGCAATATCTGCAATTGTGACATTAACCTGGAGGCCATAAGAAATACCACTATTTCAACTCACATTGGTACCCCGAAACACAAGAAGCCTGTCAAAAGGATTAATTTGAGCCAGTCGATGAATAATATTTTCACAAGTCGAACAGCACCAACGGCCACAGACAGCTGCTGCAGAGGGTACCTGGGCATGCCATACTGTCAAACACCAGCAATCATTGCTCGCCAACGATTGCACATCGCAATTGTTCAAAGCAATATTCCCCGATTTCAGCATCGCAAATAAGTTTTCTTCGGCCAGAACCAAGACTACAAGCATCGTTACTGGAATTCTTGCTCCATACGCTCAAAAAATGATGTTGTCTAAGCTTGTTGAACGGCCTTTTGCCATCTTGGTTGACGCCTCTAATCAAAACGAGGTGAAGAAGTTTGGTTTATCACTTTATGGAGGGGCAAGAACTATGGGCAAGACCAACGTTTTTTGGGGGGAAGGGGGTGTTTCGGCCCTGAGTAAAGGTAAACCTAAACCTGAGCTGTCGTGAGATCCATGAAGCACTTTCTAATAACAAGGAGTTGCTGGAGCAGATTGTTTCTGGCGAAAAGTATGGAATGTGATAGGCCACGGCTCGTATAAATACGAAGTATGTACAAAAACACTTTTTCATGCTGATCTAATTTTTTCGACTGTCCTTATTTTTGGGTCCATGTCGATGGCAACCCTGAGTATAGCGATCGCTGACACGGTGCCTCGAAAACTCGTGTTGGTGGGTCGTACTTTCAGGTATAGGCATCTCTCACACGGTGACTATTCCAGGTATAGGTGTCTCTCACACGGTGGTGAATGTGTATCAGGTATGGTAAATAGTCACGTGATTGGTCCTTAGTTAATGTGTATATTCAAAATTATTAAATATGACCGATTCGAGTTAATCCTATCGTTTACGGTGAGTGCGACAATGACATATCGTTATTCTTATGGACGCGGCGACACGGTAACGTTGCTGATATAGACGCGATATGATAGCGTTACAGTATAGGGATCGCTCACACGGTTCTACATGAAGACGCCGTAGTTCAGTCGTGACAAATGACCAATCGTGTTCTAACTCAAGTCTTTCCTCGCTGGCTATTGATTCCTACGTAACCTGAATAATACCAACTTTCAGATCGGATTATTCGCACCTTCCATACCGCTGTTTCGCACCTACAGAATAGTCTGCTGTTCACAGTCGCGACAAGAATCACAAGTATACACATTTATACATTCATTGTATTTAGTACTCTGAAATCAAACTCTTCACAAAAGCACGCACAATCGTATCATTAACTTTTTTATCATCAACAAAATAATTCAAGTTTTCCTTGAACCGTTGCAGACGGTGATTCGAATACCGACAAATTCTCACTTATTTCTGATCCAGTCCTAATCCTTTGCGAAGTTAACTCTTATTCAAAAAGGTGTGAAATAATTTTATAATCCTACGACCGCTCACAGGATAACGCTTCAGACATAGCGATCCCTCGTGACTTGGTGTTACAGACATACCGATCGCTCACAAGGTAATATTTCGGTAATTAGTTTGGCACAGAGCCGTCGCAGATGGTAATTCGAAAACCAACAATTGGACACTTTCTGGTGGTCGCTATATGTTTTGACACTTCGGAACAGTGGTTGACTTTAGTTGCGTGATATGAATCATGAGAATATTCAATCAATGTGTCAATTTGTCAACTTGAAATGAAACTCACTACACAAATCAAGTTGATTCGTATTTGAATGTGTTGATTCGGCCCAACTCTAATTCTTTGAGAAATCCATTTAACGCGATCTGTTGATTCGATCCTAGCCTGAATATTACTGACTCCAACTTCAGCCGCATCGAATTATTCACACATTCCGCGCGCTGTTTTTGCACTTATAGAATAAATACCAACTATCTCTTTACCGAAAATATTCAATCATTTTGTCAATTTGTCAACTTGAAATCAAACTCTCAACAAATACACACAAACTCCAGCATCACCAAATAATCCAGGTGTCGGAATCCGTTCGTCAGATGTACTACAGGTAAACTGAGATAATCAAAAATGAAATATTTTGACTTTGGCATAGTGTGAATTGAAATAGGATTGACAAACATGACTACCAACTTTCAACCCAGCCATATTTCGAGATTATACGCATATTGATTTGAAACAAGTAATGAAACCTTACAACTCTATTCACGACTGAGTTTTCCGTTTGTCAAATAGAGTTTCAGTAACTAATATCACTATGGTATCGCTATATTTTAATGTGTTATTACACACAATAGAGTCAATTAATGAAATATTGCCCGTTGTTGAAAACATTTCCAACTTGACAACCGATTGCACATAACGCGATCGAGTTGCAATGCGATGAGTTGAATCGGAATCGGAATATTTCAAGCTACTTTGCCATATCGCGATTTGAAGTAGGATTGTCTGACAGGCTGAGTAAACTTTCACTCCAGCACTGCGTTTCAGATTAATTTATTCACACGATCACCATCTCGCTGTCTTCACACTTACACAATCGCGTACTGTTCCCACTCGCAACTTCGGTACGATATTTCAACTTGTCACAATAACTGATTATCCACATGTTGATTTGAAACAAATGAAACCTTGAACAAGTTATCTGGTTATTTTTTGTCACAATTGAGTTAACGGAAATAGTATTACGTCTCGACATTTTAACAGCTTACCATACTCAAAAGAGTCAAATGCAAAAACCTTGTCAAGTAAATCCGTTTGTAACTTACCCAACCAACTCAACAGTATCCGTATGGAAAGAAGACAAGATTACGCGAGTACATACAATGGCTACAATCTAACATCCATAGCAAGTTCGGTTTTAGTCATATACCACCAAATCGTATTTTTTGTTCAACTGTAAAAGTCGTTACTATTCTGTAAGATAAAGTAATTACTACTCGGTATATTTTGTAAACCAAAGTAAATACTACTCGGTGTGCGGTTTGAGATTAACATATTACATTTTTAGTACGATATTTGAAAGTCTGACCGACATAGTTTGAAAATTCATTTCTTACAATCGAACGCTGGTGTTGTATCGAGAGTTATCATGCTGTAAACAAAAGGATTGACACAGTGATTTGACATATGTAATAGTTGATCATGACTTGATTATTAAAGTATGACGTAATTGAACCGGTGTTGGTTATTGTGATATCAACAAACTTTTCAGAGATATTTTTATTAACACATCAATTTGTAAAACGATACTTGCATGCGTGAAATGTTCTTGATTGGAAAATTATTCAACCTTGGTACAAACCACGCAGCGTATTGTGGATATCAGGAAATATTTTACAAATGTAATTGTCTCCAGTAACCAAGACTAAAGATGAAACAACAATTTCCTTTGTTGAACAATAACTGGTATTATACTTTATTGTCGGAATCTGCGGTGAGAATTGAAAAACATTCGCACATTACCCGGTGTCAAGATGTCACACTAGGTGAATTGACATACCGCCGCTTGATTAATGCTTAATCCGTTCGCACCATTTCACACACACTTTGATCATTACAAAAAACAAATTGGAATATGTTTGCTAGGCACCTCCTATTCAACTATACTTGAGTAATACAGAAACCTCTTAACATTAATAAAATCGAAATATGCGCTACACTGAAATCTATAAAATGTGTTTGTATTTTTGTTCATAGTAGTGACCAATAGCAACCTAACTAAGAGATCTATCGACTACTCGGGACCTATCATCTGGTATGCATTACCATCACATATCCGTGAATTGCCTTATAATAGATTCAAAAAAGCCCTATACTTGATCACCTCTTGTCGTTACACTTACACTGTTGCCCTACCTCGCCCAGACATCGCTTCATTGATCATTTGCTACCATTGTTTAATTTTTTTTCTATTTTCCTTTCGTAACTAAACATTTTTTTACAGCCAGACTGTTCTGAGTCAAGTGTACCTGTTTGATGCTGGTGTGATCAGACTAGATGACCTTCACGGTCTTATCGATCATTCCTATCTAATACCGAATACTGTGCACGCATATTTTCTGTACCACCATCACTGCCGTTTGTTATGTATTTTGGTTCGATGAAAATAAAGACTCTCTCTCTCTCTGATCATACATTATCATTTGAATCTTCTAAAGTAATTGTAATCATGAAAACCAAACTACTGAAGGTCATTACCACCACAAAAACAATCTGTATGATATTTGTTAAACGCATCCTAACTCAGTATGCAGAAATTATTTGTAGAGTGCATACCGACAATGAAATCAGGACCACAACCAACGTCGAAAATGATAAATGCATGTCGAGTTACTATACAAGTTCATTTCTATCTGGCGACGTAAATGCCATTGCAAAACTCAGAGCATGCAAAGACCTCGATTGATATGAATTTCGATTTGTGTCTTATGACACCAGCAAACATTTTAGAAATATTTCGATTTGTAAAACCAAAGTCGTATATGTCTGATTGATAGTTGATTGGAACTTGTCCATGTATCTCCACCATTACGAAGGGTATAACACCGTTATCACACAATCTATTACAAAAAAGGATCGAAACCAAGTCACCGAAAGTTTTTGCCGTCACGTAAACAATTTGTACAACGTCTGCTAAATGCGTCCTATAGTTAGGTGTACTAGAATTATTTGTAAAACACACTCGAGTAAAGAAATCGAAAATATATTCTACACCTAAATCTGATAAATCTGTTTTGTACTTTTTGTGCATTAGTAGTATCCATTTTAATTTTTCCATTTCCTTTCGTCAAAGTAAATGTAATCATAGTCAGTAAAAACGTACTCGGATGTGTTTGAATTCTAGACATAGTTCTGGTTTACCCTACGCACGACCCAAGAACAACCCTAGTTTTTAACCGAGCACACATATACAAAATATCGCACACTCCGCTATTCCTAAAGCACAAACACCCGATGCAAAATATTACTTGTTTTGTTGCGGCGTCATCTTCATAATATCACCCTCAATACAAATGATGTTTATGTGTAACATGCTATTGATTTGAATCACACCAACCTGGAAGAGGATTCACTCAATCTTTACATAATGGATATTGAGCAACTTCACGCCATCGGTTTGTATCGTTTTTGCTGGATACGAGTGATGTTAGTGTAACAGTAAACAAATTTCACCCTCTTGGATTATGAACTCAATGTGTTAGCGGTCATTCAATATTTTGTTTGTGTCAACTAGGTACTTTGTAGGATACGAATGATCATCCCCACAACTCTTACAAAAGTACGAAGGGTATTTACATCACACAAAGTAATCGACATTAGCCTATACTCGATATTCTCACACTACGAAACTAAAGAATGGTTGGTTAGACTCTACAAACTGTTTTGATATCGTTTTTTACACGAATGGTCACGCATCTAAATATTCAAATTTGTATGCGTAAAATATATGTTCGTCCCACACATTCATGATATCCATCCTAGTTTGACTTTTAGATAATACTATATCGACATCGCGACATCTTTCAAAAACAGAATCATAGTCACTGCTTGAGAGACCTACCAATACCATGCCAGTAATCTGGTTACTTCCACCAAAGAGCATGTATTCGACTTACGTTCCGCAAATATAACGCACAAAACAATTTACTTTACTAACGAGAAGCGCCGAGTCTCACATCAAAACAAGTCATCTATACCCACACTGAATGTACAGAGTCGGTGCATGAATGAGACTTGAGAACATGAATTTGTCATCCCTGATGCTTGTAATGCCGGCCATGATGTTATCCATGATGTATGTAATCATTGTAATGTCACACACCTCGTTTACGCGAGTACTTGGTATCTATGAACAATCGTGAAGTATACTTGATGTGTAATGTCTTGTTATTTTCATGGAAACACGGGGTGTAACATGTTTGAATATTGTTCATTGGTTTTTCGATTCAGAGTTGATATCCAGATCCGGTTAATACTTTCTCGGGTTTCCGATTTCAAACTGAACGGCGGGATATGTATTGACCAATAAAGAGTGACACAATATAGTAAACATGTGTGAGGGAAATCACAAGTACCCCGGAACTGTTAGCACGACGGGGACTTAAATTCATCGGTTTCCGACCACCGTTATCCATGTACCAACCAGGTACCAAAGTCGAGGTGGTGTTTCATTCAGACGTAGGGACTCTGTGCAAAAACTAAAGTACGAACCCGGACACACATACATCAGGACACACAATATTCGTCATTTTCCAAAGCATACATTTCGATATACAAGAGTATATTGTTATTTCATGTGGTTAAACCGATGATGTAGATGCTTTGCTACCGACGCGAGTATACTCTGAAACCGGTTGTCGTGTATATTTTCGTCACTGTTCGTCGTAATCAATTTCAAACTGTCACCAATACAACAAATACCAAATTGATGCGTGTGGTTGTCAGATTTCAAAACGAAAATGGTATTTTTACTCAGGTAAACATCACATCTACAAGCGAAAAGAGCTTGTTACTCGGGGTAAAAATATATTTCCAAGTGAAAATGGTTTATTACTCAGGAAAAAATATATTTCCAGATGAAAATGGGTTGTTATTCTAGGTAACGATAGATTTCCAAACGAAAATGGTTTGTTACCCAGGGAGAAAATATATTTCAAAAAGAAAATGATTAGTTACTCTAGGTAAAAGTATTTTTCCAAGTGAAAATGGTTTGTTGCTGTAGGAAAAATAAATAAATTTGTAAACGAAAAGGGTTTGTTACTCTAGGAAAAGATAGAACCCAAAGGGAAAATGTATTGTTACTCTGGGTAAACGCCAGATCTCCAAAGGAAAACGGTATTGTTACTCGGGTAACGGTGGATCTCCAGTTGATGATGATATTTTTACTCGGGTAAGCGTCATGTATCCAAAGGAAAATGTATTTTTCCTCGGGTAAGCGTCGTGTGTCCAATGGAAAATGTATTGTTACTCGGGTAAGTGTCGTGGGTTCAGTGTTTCCGGTGTCGTTGGTATTGTTAAACGTTGTCGTCGGTAGCCGTTGGTATACTATTATGAGTGTGAAAAGGATTTGCACGTCTTGTGCAGAGTATCGCGACAGTGAACATATTTTTGGTAAGACGAAACAAGATCGTTGTTCAAATGTGAATGCATGTATTTCGATTACCGGGTTGCTGTACAGTTAGACCATGTTGTATGCTTCGATTAAAACCACAAGACCACATGTAAATCTTTCGCACAACTCGATGACATTGATATAGTGTTACTAAAATTAATTATTACCTATTTACACAACATAAAAATAACAATTCATGTCGTAGTAAGTAAGTTTCTTGAACTCGTGCTTGATAAAAAACTAATGATGACAAGTATGCTTTTGTGTTTGAGTGAAAAAGAATTATTTAGAGTAGTGACAGTTTGTGACCAACGAATGCAAATTGATCATGATATTACAATATACACTTTCGTCAACATAACGACTTGGCACAGGAGAAACACTTTCACGTTTTTCAATAACTCGATTCTTGAAACTTGTTGTTTGTGTGATTTACAGCTGGTGCACAAAGGTTAGCAACGTTTTTTAATACAGTTCCACCTTCTAGTTGTTTTGATGTGAGACTCGGCGCTTCTCGTTAGTAAAGTAAATTGTTTTGTGCGTTATATTTGCGGAACGTAAGTCGAATACATGCTCTTTGGTGGAAGTAACCAGATTACTGGCATGGTATTGGTAGGTCTCTCAAGCAGTGACTATGATTCTGTTTTTGAAAGATGTTGCGATGTCGATATAGTATTATCTAAAAGTCAAACTAGGATGGATATCATGAATGTGTGGGACGAACATATATTTTACGCATACAAATTTGAATATTTAGATGCGTGACCATTCGTGTAAAAAACGATATCAAAACAGTTTGTAGAGTCTAACCAACCATTTTTTAGTTTCGTAGTGTGAGAATATCGAGTATAGGCTAATGTCGATTACTTTGTGTGATGTAAATACCCTTCGTACTTTTGTAAGAGTTGTGGGGATGATCATTCGTATCCTACAAAGTACCTAGTTGACACAAACAAAATATTGAATGACCGCTAACACATTGAGTTCATAATCCAAGAGGGTGAAATTTTTTTACTGTTACACTAACATCACTCGTATCCAGCAAAAACGATACAAACCGATGGCGTGAAGTTGCTCAATATCCATTATGTAAAGATTGAGTGAATCCTCTTCCAGGTTGGTGTGATTCAAATCAATAGCATGTTACACATAAACATCATTTGTATTGAGGGTGATATTATGAAGATGACGCCGCAACAAAACAAGTAATATTTTGCATCGGGTGTTTGTGCTTTAGGAATAGCGGAGTGTGCGATATTTTGTATATGTGTGCTCGGTTAAAAACTAGGGTTGTTCTTGGGTCGTGCGTAGGGTAAACCAGAACTATGTCTAGAATTCAAACACATCCGAGTACGTTTTTACTGACTATGATTACATTTACTTTGACGAAAGGAAATGGAAAAATTAAAATGGATACTACTAATGCACAAAAAGTACAAAACAGATTTATCAGATTTAGGTGTAGAATATCTTTTCGATTTCTTTACTCGAGTGTGTTTTACAAATAATTCTAGTACACCTAACTATAGGACGCATTTAGCAGACGTTGTACAAATTGTTTACGTGACGGCAACAACTTTCGGTGACTTGGTTTCGATCCTTTTTTGTAAAAGATTGTGTGACAACAGTGTTATACCCTTCGTAATGGTTGAGATACATGGACAAGTTCCAATCAACTATTAATCAGACATATACGACTTTGGTTTTACAAATCGAAATATTTCTAAAATGTTTGCTGGTGTCATAAGACACAAATCGAAATTCATATCAATCGAGGTCTTTGCATGCTCTGAGTTTTGCAATGGCATTTACGTCGCCAGATAGAAATGAACTTGTATAGTAACTCGAAATGCATTTATCATTTTCGACGTTGGTTGTGGTCCTGATTTCATTGTCGGTATGCACTCTACAAATAATTTCTGCATACTGAGTTAGGATGCGTTTAACAAATATCATACAGATTGTTTTTGTGGTGGTAATGACCTTCAGTAGTTTGGTTTTCATGATTACAATTACTTTAGAAGATTCAAATGATAATGTATGATCACTACTATGAACAAAAATACAAACACATTTTATAGATTTCAGTGTAGCGCATATTTCGATTTTATTAATGTTAAGAGGTTTCTGTATTACTCAAGTATAGTTGAATAGGAGGTGCCTAGCAAACATATTCCAATTTGTTTTTTGTAATGATCAAAGTGTGTGTGAAATGGTGCGAACGGATTAAGCATTAATCAAGCGGCGGTATGTCAATTCACCTAGTGTGACATCTTGACACCGGGTAATGTGCGAATGTTTTTCAATTCTCACCGCAGATTCCGACAATAAAGTATAGTACCAGTTATTGTTCAACAAAGGAAATTGTTGTTTCATCTTTAGTCTTGGTTACTGGAGACAATTACATTTGTAAAATATTTCCTGATATCCACAATACGCTGCGTGGTTTGTACCAAGGTTGAATAATTTTCCAATCAAGAACATTTCACGCATGCAAGTATCGTTTTACAAATTGATGTGTTCATAAAAATATCTCTGAAAAGTTTGTTGATATCACAATAACCAACACCGGTTCAATTACGTCATACTTTAATAATCAAGTCATGATCAACTATTACATATGTCAAATCACTGTGTCAATCCTTTTGTTTACAGCATGATAACTCTCGATACAACACCAGCGTTCGATTGTAAGAAATGAATTTTCAAACTATGTCGGTCAGACTTTCAAATATCGTACTAAAAATGTAATATGTTAATCTCAAACCGCACACCGAGTAGTATTTACTTTGGTTTACAAAATATACCGAGTAGTAATTACTTTATCTTACAGAATAGTAACGACTTTTACAGTTGAACAAAAAATACGATTTGGTGGTATATGACTAAAACCGAACTTGCTATGGATTTTAGATTGTAGCCATTGTATGTACTCGCGTAATCTTGTCTTCTTTCCATACGGATACTGTTGAGTTGGTTGGGTAAGTTACAAACGGATTTACTTGACAAGGTTTTTGCATTTGACTCTTTTGAGTATGGTAAGCTGTTAAAATGTCGAGACGTAATACTATTTCCGTTAACTCAATTGTGACAAAAAATAACCAGATAACTTGTTCAAGGTTTCATTTGTTTCAAATCAACATGTGAATAATCAGTTATTGTGACAAGTTGAAATATCGTACCGAAGTTGCGAGTGGGAACAGTACGCGATTGTGTAAGTGTGAAGACAGCGAGATGGTGATCGTGTGAATAAATTAATCTGAAACGCAGTGGAGTGAAAGTTTACTCAGCCTGTCAGACAATCCTACTTCAAATCGCGATATGGCAAAGTAGCTTGAAATATTCCGATTCCGATTCAACTCATCGCATTGCAACTCGATCGCGTTATGTGCAATCGGTTGTCAAGTTGGAAATGTTTTCAACAACGGGCAATATTTCATTAATTGACTCTATTGTGTGTAATAACACATTAAAATATAGCTATACCATAGTGATATTAGTTACTGAAACTATATTTGACAAACGGAAAACTCAGTCGTGAATAGAGTTGTAAGGTTTCATTACTTGTTTCAAATCAATATGCGTATAATCTCGAAATATGGCTGGGTTGAAAGTTGGTAGTCATGTTTGTCAATCCTATTTCAATTCACACTATGCCAAAGTCAAAATATTTCATTTTTGATTATCTCAGTTTACCTGTAGTACATCTGACGAACGGATTCCGACACCTGGATTATTTGGTGATACTGGAGTTTGTGTGTATTTGTTGAGAGTTTGATTTCAAGTTGACAAATTGACAAAATGATTGAATATTTTCGGTAAAGAGATAGTTGGTATTTATTCTATAAGTGCAAAAACAGCGCGCGGAATGTGTGAATAATTCGATGCGGCTGAAGTTGGAGTCAGTAATATTCAGGCTAGGATCGAATCAACAGATCGCGTTTAATGGATTTCTCAAAGAATTAGAGTTGGGCCGAATCAACACATTCAAATACGAATCAACTTGATTTGTGTAGTGAGTTTCATTTCAAGTTGACAAATTGACACATTGATTGAACATTCTCATGATTCATATCACGCAACTAAAGTCAACCACTGTTCCGAAGTGTCAAAACATATAGCGACCACCAGAAAGTGTCCAATTGTTGGTTTTCGAATTACCATCTGCGACGGCTCTGTGCCAAACTAATTACCGAAATATTACCTTGTGAGCGATCGGTATGTCTGTAACACCAAGTCACGAGGGATCGCTATGTCTGAAGCGTTATCCTGTGAGCGGTCGTAGGATTATAAAATTATGTCACACCTTTTTGAATAAGAGTTAACTTCGCAAAGGATTAGGACTGGATCAGAAATAAGTGAGAATTTGTCGGTATTCGAATCACCGTCTGCAACGGTTCAAGGAAAACTTGAATTATTTTGTTGATGATAAAAAAGTTAATGATACGATTGTGCGTGCTTTTGTGAAGAGTTTGATTTCAGAGTACTAAATACAATGAATGTATAAATGTGTATGCTTGTGATTCTTGTCGCGACTGTGAACAGCAGACTATTCTGTAGGTGCGAAACAGCGGTATGGAAGGTGCGAATAATCCGATCTGAAAGTTGGTATTATTCAGGTTACGTAGGAATCAATAGCCAGCGAGGAAAGACTTGAGTTAGAACACGATCGGTCATTTGTCACGACTGAACTACGGCGTCTTCATGTAGAACCGTGTGAGCGATCCCTATACTGTAACGCTATCATATCGCGTCTATATCAGCAACGTTACCGTGTCGCCGCGTCCATAAGAATAACGATATGTCATTGTCGCTTTCACCGTAAACGATAGGATTAACTCGAATCGGTCATATTTAATAATTTTGAATATACACATTAACTATAAGGACCAATCACGTGACTATTTACCATACCTGATACATATTCAACACCGTGTGAGAGACGCCTATACCTGGAATAGTCACCGTGTGAGAGATGCCTATACCTGAAAGTACGACCCACCAACACGAGTTTTCGAGGCACCGTGTGAGCGATCGCTATACCGAAAAGGGTTACTGTGCCGACACGAGTTTCGACGCGCCGTGCGAGAGATCCCTATGCCGAAAAGGGTTACCGTGTGAGAGACCCCATAAGACACAATGGCACCGTGCGAGCGGAATGGGGGGGTCAAAAGGGTCACCGTGCCAACACGAGTTTCGCGGCACCGTGCGAGCGGGCCCATAAGCCACAATGGCCGCGTGCGAGCGATCTATACTACTACTAGTGTGCTGCCATTCCATAATTGATAACAGATCGTATCATTGTCCTTTGAATTATCAGTAGCGAACTCATGCCAGCGCCCCACGAGGTTATCCAGTCAGAAAACGCAGAAAGTTCAATCTGTAGCTACATTTCTTCACGAGATACTAGATATGGTATTTATATCAGTGTAGTAATGAATCGAGTCATGACTTGACTTGAGTCGGACTAGAGTCGACTTTTTGTATGACTTGACTTGACTCGAGTCCTTTTGCAAAAATGACTTGACTTGACTTGACTCGGCGCTTCAGAAATGCGGATTGAGTCGTGACTCGGTGCAAAATTCACAGTCAATTTCAAGTAATCAAGTGTCGATTAAATCACTGTTTCTTGTATATTTTCAGATTGTTCGCGATACGCCGGCGTCACTTGTGACTTGTGAGAGCAACCAGTCATTCACTGATTGTACGTATCACTGATCCTTCATTGGTGCATCACAAATAAATTGACCACAAACTAAATGATCAGAGCAGCTTACGTTGTCGTGTTAGTGATAGAATACTAATAATCTAATAGCGCAGCGCTCATCTTTGCCAACCCTCTTGTATGATTAAAATCGAACGAATATAGTTATAAGTTTATTTAATCACTAGGGCCAGCTTCTGTTGCAGTCAAATCCGTGGAAAGTTGCATTTATTATTCACAAAAGTTACTGTAAAAAATTGTATTTATTTTTTTCAAAAAGTTGCACTAGAATGTTGCAGTTATGGACAAGTTCCTTGAAATTATTAGGTTATGAGATACTCGAATCGATCCGTATCAAAGGCACTGTAGCCAAACTCAGTGTTGGCGACTTCAACAAAATAAATAGCATAAAAAATTGACACAGTAAAAATATATTTTTTGGCGGTCTAGCCTGAATGTACGTCAAATCAGAAAGGACCACAAATTTAAACGACAGTGAACTAATGAATCTATTTACATATGGTGTCAAATATGTCCAGTAAAAAGTTGGTTGCATGAAAAACCGAAAAAAAAAGTTGCTAATAGTTGTATGAAAAAAATGGAGGAAAGCTGCAAAAAGTTGCAATCTAAGAATTCTCCAAACGGCTAGAAACACCATACCACATAACTTCTGAGTATTTAGGAAGCGGTAAAAAAGTTGCAAAAGTTGCGAAATCTTGCCCTAATAATCACGGATGTGTATATGGGTGGGTAGTGTATTGTACATTATCATTTTGTTTCACCTTCTCGAGGCTTCGTATTCTATCCTCAATTTTGGATGAAAATTACGAACTGTAGCATGTATAGCAGTGGTTCCCAACCTTTTTCGACTCATCGCCCCCTTTTCAAACTCCATACCGATAATCGCCCCCCAAATATTGGGAACCGAAAAATGGGCCAAGGTGGCTGTCTGATTCCATTGACAAATCCAAGTCGCTTCGACATCTTCCTGTCTATTCATTGTATCGCATTTTCTGTGGTGTATTGAACTGATAAAATTGCTAATAAACCAATGATGATGATGATGATGATGCATACAGACTGAAATCACCGGCGAGTTGACTAAAAAAAAGGTCAACTTTTCCGCTCGACCTCGAAATCACACTTTTCCAGCTAAATTTTGGTGAGTTAACTAACAAAAAATGTGATTTCTCCGACTTGATTCCCAAAGGATCGTAACAGCACTTCGTCAGCCCCACCCAATACGTTGGTGTTGACCCCCTCCATAGGGCGATAAAGCAAACTTCTGGACCCCTGAGACCCAACTCTCCCGATACCTCTTTACCGCTACTTCTCAGCACAAATTGTTGGACTCTGTAGTTAGTTGGGTTAATTCACGCAAAGCGCGAAAAAATTTCTGTCATTTATGATTGAATCGGTCAATATGATCGGGAATTGCATATATATTGCTGTCAATATTTTATCCTCTCTCTGCCCATGTATACAGATTTACCGGTAAAGCTGAGTGAGGTGTCTTGGAAAATGTAGGGCCCGTAAATAATAATTGAACATTTATTATTCGGGCGGACCTGTGGGTATAATCACTTCGTTGTGTAATAACATTTCGTGGCCTGTCTGTGTCAAAGGATATTCAAATCGCCCATACGTACTAAACTAGAAGACGAACACGATTTCAAATTGGCATTTCTGCAATGAAAATTAATTTTTCTCTGCGATATCGCATTTTTTTGTGAGGTTCTGATTGCCAGGACAGGAACATTTGGCGCCAGCCATTTTGGCGCCTATGGACAATTAAATATATATGTATATCGTATATATATCGAAGTCGGTCAGCAGAAAGGCAGTCCTTTTCCGCCAAGGTTTTCTCGTTCTGGCGCACTTCTCGGGGTCGCATGATACATGGCCTGAAACTTCATATGTCTTGGTGCGTCATGGTGTGATAATAGCTGATGGCGAGATGCCCATTTCTATAACTCATGCGTATTATTTCTTGGAGGAAGTGTATCCAATGAGCAAGAAATACGTGACCACGAAATGGCGCGCAGCGCGAAAAGTTTTTGAAAAAGTGGCCTAAATTTCCAAAATAATAATCTATAATTAATGTGAATTCTTGAAAAAATTGTGGGCCCCCTTCGAGCTCGAGTCCCCATCCCAATTGGGGGTTTGGGTGTGGCAGTTACGGTCATGGACGCCAATATAGCCATTTCAACGGGTCATCGCCCTCCTATCGCCCCCTTCGTCCGTTTTCGCCCCCCTGTCGCCCCCTTGGCTATTGTCGCCCCCTGGGGGGCGATATCGCCCACGTTGGGAACCACTGATGTATAGCTTTACAGTCACCAGAGGTGATCAAAGTAGTAGAAGAAGAAAGCTACCCAAGTAGAAGTAAAAGTAGCGACGGAAAAAACTAATCAAGTACGAGTAGAAGTACTTCTTCAAGAAGCCACCTAAAACTACTTGAAGTAGGAGTAGAATTATCTGACTTTAAATCTACTCAAATAAGTAAGTAGTTTTGAAAACAGTCTTAATTCGTTCGTATCGACTGTCAAAAGCTGCGAATGGAGCTATGCGGAAAGTGCAGGGAGGTTGATTCGTATTGATGCATCCCAGGAGGTATCAATTTTCGACATAATAACCATTCTTTCGCATCATGGTATGCAAATTATAGTATTGATATGAAAATGCGATACTAACCCTTTGTTTACTGGAAGACCCCATTTTAGAGAATATCATGGCATGGCACCTTAACCCATATTATAAGGCCCCAAGTTCAGGCGAAGAAGTTGTATCGCACACGGTTTCATCACTTTGTGCGATTAGTATACGTTAATAACAAATATTGGTTATCTTAAAAATTCATTTTCGGAAAATAGAGGCATTACTACACTTGCTTTGATGCTTAAACATGTATGTTCTGCAGAGAAAAAAACTTAAAGCAATTAGAACTCAATGTATGATACTCGGAATTGAAAGTGAAATACAAATACCACTTCTAAAAAGCGGAAAATATATTTCATGTCTTTTGTCCATAAAGCTTCAAATGTGATCTGCTAAAACAGGTGTAACGTTCAAAAATTCGGATTTTCCAGATTAGCACGACACGTCATGGACTGCTAGATTACGATGTGATAGGTAATTTCTAGATTGCGAAACGGTAGTTTCAAACGTTATGGTGGGCCATATCTACTGTGATGAAATTTTTGATATGGGCGACAATGCGGTGTGAACGGAACCAAGCAATCCGGTACCTTAATTATATTCACAGATACTTTCGTGAAAACATATTTGTCACTCCATAACTACTGTGCGCGAAGGGCAACCAAATTTCCGGGCTCTATTTAATTTTTATGAATATTAAATGTTGGTACTCCGTGAAAACAGCCCCAACATTCCTCAGGCTATATTTCGTATTGGGGGATCAAACTACTTCTACTTGACAAACTGTAAATAGCGAAAAGTAAGTAAGTAGATCACAAAATATTATGAAGTCGAAGTCGAAGTAAGTAGATTATATACGAAGTAGAAGTGGAGAAAATCAGATCTACTTGAGTAAGTACTAGAAGTAGAGGAAAACTACTTGAGTACTTCCAAAAAGTAGAAGTACTTCGTTACTGACCACTTCTGGTGATGAAACATGTCATATGGGGGACAATGCAGCGTGAACAGAACTACACAACCTGCTACCGACATCACATTCACCGATACTTTTCTGAAAATATATTTGTTACTCCATATCAGAGTTGGATCAATTACAATATTTTAATTCAATTACAATTACAATTACAATTACTTCATTGCATGTTTCAATTACATTACAATTACAATTACTCAATGCTAAAAATATCAAATTACAATTACAATTACAATTACAGGTAAATATGTAATTTATTACAATTATAATTACAATTACAATTACTTTTAAACAGGTAATTGATTCAGTAAAGTGGTGTTCTTTGACAACCGTAGCGACGTAATTAGCAACAATCTCAAGCTATTCATGTTTCATTTCTGATATGTACCCTTCAATTAAAAAAAAACTCGAACGTATTCGAACTATTCCTAATCATGAGTACTGAAAACTACAAGCATGCACAAAATGTTTCAAGCTACTGTTAAGAACCAAAGGTTTGAGCGACTAACAGCGAATAGGCTACAGGACAGTCAATGAAATGTAATCAAACGATTAGGCTACTCAGAGCTGAGTCAGGATAATGAAATGTAATTGGTCAGGCGCCAGCGATAAGGATGATACCGATAAGGTGCGAAAAATTAAAATAAATGCAAAAGGAAACAACCTCCTGATAACTAAGAATTACCATATTTTGATTCGCATTTACATTTCCACTTGCCCGGAAACTGTTAGATTGCATTTGATGAACATTAGGGTGCGAAAAGGTTCTGGCCCCAGTAAATTTGGCCAAGATTGGAGGTAAGATTTGGATAACATCTCTACAAATGCGTGATCAAGTTTGATGAAGCCTTGTTTGGAAACTTGAATTTTTTTTGCTATTGTTCCAACAAGCCTCGGTACTGGTCAGTGATTTAAAGAAAAACTTCGACCGTGGTGTTGGAAATGGCTCAGCACAGGTTTCAGAAAAGTTTATTTGCTGATCAGTGCTCATCCATTTTTGAAATATTAAGATTTAGTTTAACCCACTGGTTCTCTAACTTTTTTAGACACGCCCCCTTTATGACAGTGAATATTTCGTCCCCCCCCCCTTATCGTCATAGCACACAATGAAACCAGAAATTTAGTAATCCTTACATATAGTTTGATGGTATGGAAGGTTGTGACTGTTGATGAGAGAATTCTCCAATACCAAATTCAGTTCAGACTATACACCGAGCAATAACCATAAAACGGAGGTGAATCGGGCCAAGTGCGGAAAATATTTCAGTTCACTGGAGCGTCGCGCCCCGTTCAGATGCTTTCACGCCGCCCAAGGGGCACACGTCCCCAGTTTGAGAACCACTGGGTTAGCCTATATTGTAATTCACAAAGTTTTCTGTTGCTACTGAAGTATGGGAAACAGTTTAGCCTGACTGAATTATCTAGTTATAACGCAGCACGCATAGAACACCGATGTAAATAGGCTAATTATTACATGTGGTGACTGTTTACTAAGGTCTTAAGGCCCCTCGTCGTCATCCTGGTTCGTACCGGATTTTCACTGGTGCGACGAATAAATGATTGATTAAATTATTATTTTATGTTGTGATTGTCAGGTTTCCATGAATATGTAATTGAGAATGTAATTGAGCAAAATTTTGATCAAATTACAATTACAGTTGCAATTACACAACATAGAAATGCTTTAATTACAATTACAATTACAATTAGATGAAAAAATGTATTTAATTACATTCAGCTCAATTACAAATTACAATTGATCCAACTCTGCTCCATATATAGACTACTTTGGACGAAGCACGATGTAAGTTCTATAGGCTTTACATAACTTTTGTGAATATTAAATTCTTGTTAATGTTAGTACACCGTGGAATAAGCACTAAAATTCCGCAGGCTCTCTCTGTCTAATTCAGGGGTGTCAAACATACGGCCCGCGGGGGCCACTTCCGGCCCGCCAGGTGATTTCATCCGGCCGGCAAAGCAATTTTGAGTAGTTGAAAAATGCAAGTAATATCCAGCACATTTCTAACAAATGTTGAGATTTTGAGTAAGAAATAATTCCATTGAATAGTCCTCCAAGATATCTCATGTCGATTACGTTTATATGCCACTATAACGCAGAGCGAATGTTTGGTGTTGTTATACTTTTGTAATCTGACTACGATTCGTTGCGTGTTTCTTTCCTTCCGGCGGACCGGCGTCCACGCCAGTGGATGGTCGTTGGATGACGTACCACGAAGCCTGTCTAGTACACGTGTAATCGAAGATCACACGGACGAATATTTTGTTTCTGTCTCCACGACTTGTAAATTTATTGAATCAACGTACGGCAACAGTATTTCCGAATCATACAAATTGAATTGAATTAACAATGTATACGTTGTATTACATTCGAATATATATTATAGCCACGAGAAATTATATGCATCGTACCATTTATTTCTTCTTATATCTATATCACGCGGCATATAGATTACCAGGTAGCACAAATGTTCTTGTCGGATTTTCACTTCATGGAATGAAGTATTGTTGGCAAGACTCCTCATTGATCAAATATTAAAATGGCGTTAAAAATATATTCGGTTATAAATTTCCCCTTTTTGCCCAAAGAACTTTGTGTAAAAAAAACGAATATATTTTTCAATACCTTACACCTAGGGTACTAACTAATCATAGGGAATGGAGACAGCAGTTAAAAATTTTATATGCAGGGGCAAAGTAATTCAATAAAATGAAATACCATCATAACATAGTATTCGGCTGATCTTGAAATGACTTGAAGTAACATTCTGTTTATGCAGACTACTGAAATACAAATCAACAACATTAGGCGCTCAAAAAACACAAACGTCACTTGAGACCTTCAAACGATACACACACGATATTACGGCAACATTAAATGATACATGACATTCAGCATTCAGGACACCGATAATAGCACTCGCACGCAAACTAATTAGCAAGACACTGTTATGGGTATAAAAAGGCCTAAATTTCACTTGCAATCATTTTATTCTAAATTGATATGAAACTTCCTAACTCACATCACGTAGCATTTAACATTGGTAGGATATATTCCAACAGAACGAGAGTGTGCCCTATTTATTGTATTACATACAAAGCAATGTTTGCAAATATCATGCACTACCGCAGTGCATATTTTTCTCAATGATATACTCAACATAAGGGCATTGTTGTATGGCAGAGGCCTAATATCTCTACAAAAGGCTTGCAATATATCATCACATATACATTGGATGCATCATGGCATCGAATAAATAGGGTAGCGTCGGGGTTTACCCGCACACATCTCTTATCAAAACATCATGCTATATAAGCACCTGCGTCCTACAGCTGCCAGCCGCGCAGGATTTGACTCGCAGGAAATGTGACTTCTACCTGGCTTTAGAAACCAATGATTGCAAGTTACTTTACTAAACTATACTTTGTCAATATCCCAATAACAGTAACCAACCAACGTCGTAGTGCAAGAGAATAAAATCGATCTACCTTTTATTTTTCGAATCCGTGTGATGCATGCTTGGATCGCCACTGTCCGCAAATCTGCACAACTTCTGCGAGTTTCGACCTATTTCTGACACTGCAGACGTCTTCATTATTGTCTTTGTTCTGGCGTATTGATTAGGGTTGGATTATCCGGATAACGGTTAACCGGTTAACCGCAGGTTTTTTTATTATCCGATATCCGGATATAAATCAGCCGGTTAACCGGATAAAATAGTATCGTTAATAATGTGTTTTAAACTTTTTGGAAGCTTTAATAAGTCGTATTATAAGTGTTTCGCGCGGCCAATTGGCGGGATACGTCAATTAGCGGGATACGTCAATGCACTGTGTAACGCGACGCAATCTCCCGCTGAGAAGATCGCCAAATTATGTCATTGATTGCCGCGAACTCGGCTATCGTTGCTGGCCTGATTTTTCGAGTCTTCAACAAGCCTATAGTTCCGCTGGCAGAATCACATCTGCAATAGGCTCTGTGGACAGTATACCATCACTGGCCTACATAATCGCATCTGTATTGGCTTGGTGCTCACGATATTATCGCGGGCCTGCACAATCGCATCTGCAATAGGCATGGTACGAACGATATCATCGCTAGCGTTACCATAGTCTCGGGCAGGGCTGTGGAGTCGGTAAATTTTACCACCGACTCCGGCTCCGACTCCGACTCCACACATTTTCAATATACCGACTCCGACTCCGACTCCTGAGTCTTTAAACGTACCGACTCCGACTCCGACTCCGACTCCTGGGTCTTTAAACGTACCGACTCCGACTCCGACTCCCGACTCCGACTCCAGCATTATTACCAATTTACTTCGAAAATTATATGCCACATTGTCGGTTGAATGACTATCATACAACCATTAAACATATGCAAACATATGATTAACGGTGGCATGCTAAATTGTTTCATTGTGGAACAGCTCGAATTATCCACTATGCAATTAACATGAAAGAAAGATTTGCTAAATATCCTTCCTTTTTCATGTTTTTATAACATGGACTCTCCAATATCCTGAAATGTATGAATCATTCAAATATGGCAGATATCCAATCCTGTATAATAAAAATGTAGCTAAAAAATCCAAGTGTAGCTCTTGTGTATGATTCAGCAATAACTAATAAAGAGATTGAACTTACTAATTTTGTCATTGCACACTATCCTGATTACAAGCACACACACTCTTACTACTAATAGACATTGGTCATAAATGGAATTTAGTTAAGTAGTCAAAGACCATAGCCTATGTCTAGTCTACATGTACTTAATCAAGTATTCAAGGATTGGGACTTGCAGTATTTCTTAATCATTTGTTCAACCCAAACAGCTAAGCTACACTACAAATATTTTTAATTTTGTCCAGTGGGAAGCATCGTTTGGTCATATTTACGTCATTTTTACAATTTTGCAAAACCAGCCGATGCATTTGCTCTGTCACAGTATCGTGGTATAATTCCAAAAATTGCATCAATTTTGACTGCATCGCGAAAACGCATATTGCGATTTCCTTCCCCTGTGCAACTGAGTTGTAATTTGCAAGTAATGTCTAATTTGATCTATATCAGGGGTGGACAACTTTTTCGGCCAAAGGGACACATGAGATTTACGAACCATTGCGCGGGCAACTGGAATGTTGATAACCTTTTTTTAGTCGTCCGATAGGAGCGAGCCGAATTAGGTCACATTGCAAACAAGACTTATATTAATACGCTCTAAAATTGATAAGAGTATGTCATGCAACTGTGCAGTGCGGAATCATGCCCTGGTCGCGCGAAGCGCGAAATTTTTTTGCAACATAATGACTGAAATATATCAAATATGTTGCTAACATACATTGGGGGTCGCATCTGTATACCACTGGGCTCATTTGGCAAGGACAGGATTATTCGACGTTTAGACATAGCAAAATCGACGGTATCAGTGAACATGCCTCTATCATTTTGTGCAAATGTTTTGTCGACGATCTCGCTGCGAGTGCACAAGCGAAGTCGCATGTTGGACGACACGTTATCTCCTAATTGCGAATATAGTTAGACTCAATTTTGTGAATAATAGGTATTTATAATTTTCAGAAGGGGGCTCAAATACTGAATGCAAGAAATCTAGTGACAACGAATCATGCGAAGTACCGAGAAAAATTTCAAGTCAATTAAATCTGCTATGAAATATTCTACTTTATGGTCATATACGAAGATCTGGGGAAAGTGTGGCTGGCCCCTGGATACGTCAATGCGTCAGAACTCTTGTTTTAGTCATCATCAAATTTAGCGTTCATGCTAATCAAATTTTGGTTGGCCTTGCAATTGTACCTGAAGTCATAAATAATTTCGAGAATTACCTCGCAGGCCACACCTAACCTTCTCGAGTGCCAAATTTGGCCTGCGTGCCACGCGCTGGCCGCACCTGATGTGTATGGTCATTAATAACAGTGATTGGTGGTACATAAAAATTCTATTGAAAATTCTTCAAAAGCAAATGTTTTTATGATAGAGAAGTTGGAGTCGGAGTCGGAGTCGAAGTCAGGGTCATTCTCACAAACTCCGACTCCGACTCCAGTCAGTATTTTCCGACCGACTCCGACTCCGACTCCAGCTATTATAGTTTTCACGACTCCGACTCCGACTCCGACTCCATCAAGCGAAAATTACCCAGACTCCGACTCCGACTCCACCGACTCCGACTCCGACTCCACAGCCCTGGTCTCGGGCCTGGCATACGTTGGCTCCTATCTTTTGGTGGCTTGGAGACAATATGCCGCTGAGATTATTATGATCAGCGATTGTGATTACTGAGTGACTTGCGAAACTGAATGACATCGAATGTTCGCATTCCGGAAACATGTTCGTGCGTGCAAGCGTAATTGATTTCCGCTGATACTAAATTATTTAAAACACCCCCCTTATTTTTCGGCTGGCTACGGGCCTGATCATGTGAATTTCCCATGGAGGAATTAGAGCGAGCTAGAATGTCGGCCTCAATTCCGGTATCAGCTACTCGTCCTTCCAGTACTGGACACCTAAACAGAAGAGTGGGCAAAAAGGAAGCACTGCTTACTATATTCAGCCTTGCTTACAATAATTCATCCCATTTTGTGGAAGCAGAAAGAGCATTTAATACGTCGGGACTCTTTGTTACAAAACTCGGTCCCGGCTACAGGATGCCACTTATTGATGCGGTGTGCTTATAAGGAGGGAGCTGCAATTACACTGTGTAATGATTTTGCGATCCATTTTTCATGCAGACCTCCTGAAATCGATTATCTCACTTAGAATTCACTATCCGGTTAACCGGTTAGTTAAATTCCAAATATACGGACATATCCGTTATCCGGATAGTGAAAATTATTGATATCCGAACTAACCCTAGTATTGATCGTCGAAAGCACAACCCCGTCGTTTCCTCGTTGTGCGAATGTCACGTTCAATAGTCTCTTTGTATTATCTCTGTATGGTCTTTCTCGCCGTTGTAGTGAGCGGATCTTTATATTGTCTTCTTCGTGGCCCGTGGCTGCTCGGTCGGTCGTGATTGAAAGTCGCAGGTCACCCACTTTACCTCAGAGCGAATGCTTGTTGTTGTTATACTTGGGTAATCTGACTTCAGAAGGTTACTGTAGCATTCGTTGCGTATATCTTTCTCTCGACGGACTGGTGTCCCACGCCGCAGGGTTCGTTTGCTGACGTACCACCAAGCCTGTCTAGTACACGTGTATTCGAAGATCACACGGACGAATATTTTGTTTCTGTTTCCACGACCTGTAAATTTATTGAATCAACGTACGGCAACAGTATTTCCGAATCATACAAATTGAATTGAATTAACAATGTATACGTTGTATTACATTCGTATATATATTATAGCCAACATAGGCACCGAGTTAATGGGTGGCGCAGCCACCCCATGACACATTTATGGGGTGGCGGCCACCCCACACAAAATGCTTAAACGCCCGCCGTCTGTCAATTAGCGAGTCCGTGATATCGCGTAAATGCCAACTATTTACCATTTACCGATACGCGCGCGAATAATTTAATACGCAGCTTCGTCGACCACGACGAACTAGTGCTTATAACGCCCAATAAATTGTAATCCGTGATAACTGATTAGTAGGGCAATTTTTTTTTGACATGTCAAAATAAGTCAAAATTAGGTCAAAATTGAAGCGTTAGGTCAAAATTTGTCAAAATTGTTTACAAAGTCAAACATTTTTTGACCTCTGCATTTCGTTTGTATCGTAGATTTTGCGCTGTCGGTAAACTTATCATTTGATATTTTACAGCTTGTAGCCTACTTTATAGGCCTACCGTTGTAAACGGACCATCGTCTGCTCATTGTGAATCATAAATGGTCAAATGAAACAAATAGTGACATGGTTTTATGGTCAACGTACCGCAATATCCTAGCTGAAGCAAGACTGCTTGGACATTGCATGGTTCTTATATCAAGAAGCGCAAGCTGAAAAATTGTGATATAGACAACATTGCCAGAATGAAGCAACACGGTTTGTCACCAGCAGTGTGCACACAACTTGAGTGTTGTCATCCAACAAATGCTGCTGTTGAACGTTCTTTCTCCGTTCTTGGCAAGCTACGTAGTAAGGACAGACACTTTCTACCCGAGAATGTAGGAAAGGATCTTTTGTTGTACTACAAGAAATTTTAATTATTTCCACCAGAATACGTAATGTAACTAATGGAATTCTTCATAGGGCCAGATTTCGTTAAAATACTAGTTTTTCATGTAAAAATCTGTAAGTTTCTGAGCCAAAAACGTTTTTCCAGGCCAATCTACTTTGTAAGGACAGACAGTTCCAACCAGAAATGAAGATAAGTGGTACAATTTTAACATTATATGCGAAAACACCTAATTTGCATACGTGAGGTCAAAATTTGGTCAAATTTCAGTTTTTTTAGGTCAAAAAAGGTCAAAATTTAGATTTTTTAGGTCAAAATCTTCCGTTTTTTAGGTAAAAAAAAAATTGCCCTACTGATTAGTAATCTTACAATCGAAGCCACCTCGTTTACGACGTCGATTTCGACATGTGTGCGCCGAGAAACACCATCTCCTCTCTCGACCAGACGAGCGAATTCAGGTTCTACTTATTAAATTGTATTTGCGCGCATATTCGTTTACAAATTAATTCTTGAGTTGGTTTCGTGATAGTCTCTTTATTTGGATAGCGAAATATGGCAGTGTGTTTCTGTATGCCTGCGAATTGAAAGTCATTCCGGCGCAAAGTGAGCACTGCGCATATTCATTACTGGAATAAGGCTTTGCTAACTTTTATCAGAAACTGCAGCAATGCAGCTCAAACGTCGTTATAATGAGCAAACAATTGTCGCGATGTCAGACTCGGGAACCCCATTGCGCTGTACGCAAGTCGAGGAATTACTGATTTGATTAGATGAGCGCTTTCTCGTATACTATCATCTGTAGGCTACTAATTCTTGTCTGCTTTATACACTCGACGTCACTTGTCAGTGCTTAATTTGTTATTAATACTGCGCGTTGTGCAGTGCACGGCGTCGAATTATGTTGTCAAATATTTGATGCAACATGAGATTCTCTGAATTTATCGATTAGTTTGAGCGGGAACCTTCTAAATTCCAACAAAAGTCATTGCTGGACTGAGAGAGAGAGAGAGAGAGAGTCTTTATTTTCATCAAACCAAAATACATAGCACACGGCAGTGGTGGTAGTACAGAAAATATGCATGCACAGTATTCGGTATTAGATAGGAATGATCGATAAGACCGTGAAGGTCATCTAGTCTGATCACACCAGCATCAAACAGGTACACTTGACTCTAAACAGTCTGGCTGGACTGACTGGCTGGCTGGACTGACTCTATCGGGCGCAACCATATCGCGGATCGAATTTCAAACCATCGGGATTTGTATTTCTAATGATAAGGTCACGCCATGCGCTCATATTTCTCTTGCTACAATAACACCTGGATTATTAAAATCGCAGCATTTCACGATCAAATTCGACTGGCTAATCAGGACCTACGCAGGCCGTAGGCACCGGGCTGATTTTCACCAGAGCGTTGTCGGTAATAAAACCCTATGTGCGTAGCCAGGGAGTTTCTCATTTACAACTAGACACTCCCGTCCTTCTGAAATGCCAATTCGTATTATCGATGCTGCGTATTGCAAATTAGCGAGAATTATTTGTATGCGAAATGGGTAATTGACATTTGATGTGCACTATCGTCGCTGGTTTGATTTAGCGCGTCCGCATGCAGGCCTGCGCCCTATAATCGCTGGCATGAACTATCACGTTCACCAGGCTAGGCCTGATATCGTTACCTGCCTGAACTATCGAGTTTAAAGCAGGACAGGCGCATGTGATAACATCGCTGGCCTAAACTATATAGTAGGGATGGTGTGAACGTGAGGTTCACGTTCGCGTTCTGTGTGTGAACCTCGGAAATTTAGAGGTTCGCGTTCACAACAGAACCTTGGTAGGTTCTGCACTGTGAACCTTTTGGTAAATTGTAATTTTCACTCCATTATAAGATCTTTGGCTCAAATTTATTGCATTTCAACTGCGGGCTACTCCATGCATGGTGTTGGCAGCATAAAAAAATCAACACTAAACGAGCATGCACCATGCACCTCGACAACCTTAAAAGTTTTACTTGCTTTGTTGCAAAAAATTTCTCGGAATATCCAGCTTTCCGTTCGTGAATATTTAGTGACTCTCTGCTGTGAGCCTGACCCGCAATCGATATAGGTAGTCAGCGAATGATGCTTAGTCAACCAATCAATGACATTGATATCGTCTTCTGATGTAAAAAATCGAACGGTCGTACTGGGTCAATCTTGACTTCATATCTTTACTGTATCATTAAAACCAAATCCGAGCGATTAATGTGCGTGCTACTGCTGCATAACTTGTTGTTTGTGGTATCGGTAGCGAGTATAGAAACCCGTTGTACACTCTGCTCAATATCAATGTAGCAATACTCAGACTCCGAACACATTGTCTGGTCTGGCTAAGACCGTTAAGGCATAGGCTTATTTTCCTTGGTAAGTCATCGTCGAAATTGTTGGCAAAGCGACGGAATGTACTGATTTTATGCAATTATTATATCCTTTGATTACCGCGGTTGATACATTTAGCGACGTTTAAAACGCCGATATGTACTTCAGCATTGTGGCATTATATGGGCCGAATCTTCGCTAGGTATCGTGTACATTAATATAGGGCATATTAGGCTATCACGTCATTGAAAGAAAGGGTTGTAATTAGCAATATGACGTCACGTGACGTCACGAGGTTCACGTTCGTGTTCACACAGAACCTTTAAAAAAGGTTCGCGTTCACACGAACCTGAACCTTTCAGAGGTTCACACCATCCCTAGAAGTAACCCTCTCAATTACAAATTCAAATTACAAAACAGCGCCATTGCTATCCACGTTCTTGATTGACAACGTAGCTTTGTAGTCGCTGTTAAAATGTAGGCGTGCGGCGCTACGTTATGTTACCGCCGAATACTTTGTGAATTGAGAAGCCGAATCGGAATCAGTGCTACAATTACATTCGATTAATACCATAGTCATTATACATTTTATGATATTTACGATGAATTGCGGTATCACAGGTAAGGCATCGCCCGGCCGTGCCTCACCTATGCCTCACCTCTCCATTCACACTTTGTTTTCGAACAATAAATAGGCAAGTCGCGTCATTTTTGTAGTAAAATGTTCAAAATCTAGTAGACAGGTGAGGCACTGCGTCACCTGCCTCCCCTGACCCCGCGTCGCTGACACATCACACATTACAGTGGGTATGTAAACTGCTGCATAGTGATCATGTTTGGCTTCACCTACGAATCAGGGGTCCTCGCATTTAAGATAAGCATCAAGACGAACCTACGATTTCGGATGACTGAAGAAATTCTCAAATTTTGTATGAAGCTTGACCTCAACAACAATTATCAACCAGACTACAAAGTCATCAGGAATGTCATGCAACAACAAAAGACGTATCAACTATAAAACCGTGTAAAAAGTAGATTCATACTCTTACAGTTGTCTAAGTGTGCTCGAAATCTAAATGGTAATGGTCTTAAGCTTCGAAAAATATGATCTGCCTCTCAGTGCAATACAATTAAAAATATATAACTTGCAAAAGATCTATGTAACTCAAGGTTTGCAAACTCATTACTCAAATACAGGCAACCAGCATGACTGTAGTACGAGTTTTTACAGAGAAAATACGGTGCAAACGACGAAAGCCATGGAGTGATTTCGAATTTGCGCTACCACGACGTCACGGTTTTTCAATTGTGACGTAATAGTTGATTGACTTGTATGGCTCTTTGGGATTTCAAATGGAAAATATAGGGTCAATATGGCTTTTCGGACGAAAAAGGTTCCCGACCACTGCTATATAGTGTCTACCAGAGATGAGCGGATTTGAAATTTATATGTCCTAATCCAATCCAAATCCGAACCTTCAAATCCAAATCCAAATCCTAATCCATAACTTTCACATATTCAAGTCCATGTCCAATCCTAATCCGATTCCAATCCAACTGGAAATTCAGAAAAAATACTAATTTATGCAATGGAGGGATTCGAACATTTTCTTTCACAAACAACGATTCACTTGATTCAAGATAACTTATTAACCATAAGTACATTAATAACTGATCTGAATAAAGTCTGTCGCCATTCGCCACACGACATTTCAATCTTCAAGAAAATAGGTCAATCCAATCCAAATCCTAATCCGTTCTGAAAAAATGTCTAGTCCAAATCCAATCCAAATCCGACAAAATTTCACAAATCCTGTTTTTTCAAAACCTAATCCTAATCCATGCTCATCTCTAGTGTCTACTGCAGGCGATAAGGCCTCGCACGATTTGCCTGCTATCCCTACTGGAGCGATTGTTATGTCATACTGGCTTGAGACTGACAGCGTGAAATTGAATAACTTTGAATCTGCGAACGCCACGAACAGACTCAATTGATTAGCGTTAATACTAAAACATCAGAAGATGTGTGTTAAGGTCGAGTTACCAAAAGATAGTTCGTCGTCACCGAGGTCGCGTATTCAATTGTTCGCGCGCGTATTGGTGAATAGTTGATATTGAAGCGAGACTAAGGAATATCGCTAATTAGCCACTGGACTCGCTGGCAAGCTTACGCGCGCTCGTACGCGTAAATTAGTCAACACATGAAGCTTGTCCTATCCATGTATTATGGGCAATGTGCATTTATGATGCATGTACTTGACCGTAATAAATTGATGCTACCTTAGTAAATTTGAAACAATTTCAAACACCTCCCTTTTTATTCAAACACCTCCCTTTTTTCATCTGGCCACCCCATGTAAAAATAAAAGTCGGCGCCTATATGGCCACGAGAGATTATATGCATCGTACCATTTATTTCTCCTTATCTTTATTTCAAATGGCATATAGATTACCAGGTAGCACAAATGTTCTTATCGGGTTTTCACTTCATGGAATTAAGTATTGTTGGCAAGACTCCTCAGTCCTCATTGATGAAATATTTAAATGGCGTTGAAAATATATTCGGTTAAAGCCACATTATAACCACCCGACTGTGGTGTGGTTTCTAGTCACCATTAGGAGCAGGTCGCTTACATTGACACCCAATTCCGAGAAGGCAAGAAAGTGCAGACGCGAGAACGCCAAGAACTCTGATATGCAGGTTACATGGAAAATAGCCTATATTAGAGGGTCTCGAGGAAAACCCGCATCGCGAATTTAGGGCTGGGCACAATGATTCGAGTACTCGAATCTGAATCGAGTATTAATTTTAATGATTCGAGTCGAGTAGTAAAAGACGATTTTTTCGAGTACTGAAATTATACGCTCCTCGCTACTCAAGGTTGATTTATCAACGAGGAGTTTATCAACGATCAACGAGTTTATACTAATTTCACTGTTGAAGCCTTGAAACCTTGATTGGCCGTATCGTAGCATACGAAACATGAAGTACAAAGCTACGAACGTTACTGGAAATAGTACATTTCCGAAGTCATGATCATCCCACAAATAATATTGTCACCAAGTGCAATGAAATCGGTATGGTCGAAAAAATACCAAAGTATCCTTAATATGATGAATAACAGGCATTATATTCTTTGTGGTCGCTTAAAAGGTACATATTTGAACTTTGACAAATAATATTTTGCAATTACGTCATAATGAGTGATACTCGATTACTCGACTCGACTCGAAGCATTTTACGTGATTCAGAATCGAATCACTCAGGTACTCGATTTTGCCCAGCCCTAATCGCGATATAATAATATGAAGCAAATTCCAACGTCCGCGTTTGCGGATACATCTTTTGCATTCCTCACAGCGCATACGCAGGGTTGATGCCATATACCACTCAACGAAGGGAGCATATAGACGTATGCGAACTTATGTCATCGTTAGAGTCACTGTATATCGGCTTATAACTGTATTCAGCCGGACGAATCATCGTATTATTGCCAATTCCACTGCTTGCGAATAAAAGGAGCCCTATTATCCGTCATATAATGTAATATACTATTGTGTAGGTTATACACGCTGGTTAATGGAGTAAGCAAATGAAAAAACAGCATGTATTTTGCGAGGTACCTTGGGATCGAGAAATGTTCCTGCGGCCCGCGAGCGATCTGAAGGATTGAATCCGGTCAGCGACGTCAGTTAAGTTTGACACCCCTGGTCGAATTGAAGATATATATTACTTCTACTCGACAAACTGAAAATAGAGGCAGTAAATAAGTCACAAAATATTATGAAGTAGTAGTGGAAAAATAGATCTACTTAGGAAGTACTGCAAGTAGTAAAAACTACTTGAGTATTTCAAAAACAAGTGTGAATTCCTTACTGACCACTTGTTTGTTTGTTTTTGGGGTATTCATGGTGTTGGTGAACTACTATGGTCATTTACACCAGGCCGATATTCTTCTTATTTTCCGTAACTGCCGACTTATAGCACGGCCCATCTCTAGGCTTTTGTAAGACACCGCTGACGCGGATGAGGCAGCGAGGAGGAGCCTTCTGCTTGAAAGTCGAACGGCCAAGACAGGCATTTTACTTTAGCTTCAAAGAATAGTTCTATAATATTGGTATTTGTTCTATCAGTACTCGTACATCAAAGTTAGGGCCAGAAATTGTAGAGAATGAGGAAAATTAGAACATTATGAATGCGAGGTATTCGACATCACCCAAGCAAGGTTGTAAAAATTTGGGTTGAACATTACATGAACTCGAAACTGAACAGTGAACACAGCAATGACTGGGACTGCTGAGTCTGACTCGACCCTCCGCATCACGACTTGGACTCGGAGTTATCTTAGTGATTTGATTAATTGAAAATGACTTCAGTCAAAGCTATATAAGTAAGATCGACTTGAGACTCGTAACCTTGTCACTTGGTTACAACCCTGCCGCAGACGAGCGGTTGCTCACCACCGTATTAGAATTAGACGACACCCCACAGAAGTTTGGTTGATTACCCTTTGCGGGCCCAAGACCAGCACTATTTCAGTTCTGCCTACCAAATTCATCCGCAAATATGGAAACAGCTTCAAAATACGATGCATTTATTAACTGATACACGAGATTTCAGGTTCTTTAACAGTGGTCTACGTACGGAGCATCAAAAGAATGACAAGTCTAGAGTAAAGAATATCAACGTGTTCTTTCATTACAGGAGTTTGTTGCTGTCTGCTCCTTGTACAGTATGTAGAACGCATCCAAATAACGATCTGCAGGGGGAAATTTGGAAGGTGCGAAATATAAGAACACTGAATTGATGCATGTAGCTCTAGTGTTGACTGAAATCCAACAGTCACCACTTGAAGGTAGATTTCTGAATGGTCACGCGGAAAACAATCTGCTTCATTAGTATATTCATTGGCAGGTGACTCAAGCATAAAACAGTAGGTTCAAAGTTATAACATATCTTTATCATAGTCAACAGAGTGTAACGGAGTTGAAATCAAGTTATTTTGATTTCCTAACTGGCAGCAAAAGCATTGGCTTCCTATTATCATGAAATGTTTCTCAATCAAATCAACCCTAACACGCCGCGAATGCAATGGCCGTGCTTCATGGCCCAAAGAAACTCTCAATACTAGTCACACTTCTGAGGTAAGCCATGAAAATGAATGAGTTGGTTTAAGCTACTTATCAAATAAAGTCCGCCAGCAGCAGTTTGAATGAAAACTTCCAAACCGGTGCAATTATCAAGAGTAAAGTCATTGCGTCGGAAGCTACATTGATCATTGGTAGGTAACTTATAATTTCAATATGGGAATCATGCTTCTCTGAATATCACAGTAATACAGCCGATAAATCTACAGAACGATTTCAAATAAACAATTACAGTGAAGAATGAAAAACAAAAGTACAGTGGTGTAGAAGAATAGTATCACCCGCATTTTCGAGGGTCCTTTGAAATCTCGCATTTTTATATACATATATATATAATAATCTGTGCGTCTACAACGCATTCGAGTGTACATAACTGAAGAATACAAAGCATACCGAAATGACATACAAAGAAATTCAAGCATTAAAGATTCTGCTAGTCAACTACCAGTTACTTTTTATCACAGAGCGAACACAACTTTTAAGATATATGCAATAGAGATAATGAAAAACAGCCGTGCCATATTACAAATCGGATCTGGTTAGAGTTTGGTAACCAATCTAATTCGGTGTCATCGGATATCGATTCGCAAATCAAAGCGATCGATTTCGTATATTAAAACACGCAGTTGTGTAATCTCGTTAACGCAATCTTCCATTGCAATGCTCTGGCGTGTGCAATTGTCCATTCACTCCACATACTTTCGAGAGGCACGCATTCAAACCAGAGCGCCTACAGGCACTGTTTCTACCATTTACCCTGCCTTTTAAGACGCAATCTAGTCGAAGCACTATGTTATCCAATCACACGTATTCCTCTTTAGATTTGGATTCATTGAACCCGCGTTGAAACCCCGATATTGCTTCGCGACCGATTTCAATCTCAGTGTAGTGTCCCGTTTTTGGGTCCATGCGATGCTTTTCGAAAGCTTTATTACGCTGCGGCGGATTAGCCATAGCGTCGCTGGGATAATCGCGATCACTAGCGTTGTTATTTCGGTCAATACTGGACGTTGGAGAACCTGAATATCGGTGCTGCGGATAATGATTAACGGACTGCGGATATGTCTCAGTGTCTTCGGCGTAGTGCAAAGAAAATGGGTTTCCGGAAGTATTTACGCTGTCGACACTGTCGTCGCGCGGAATTCGCTCAAATTGAAACGCGCTGTCCGTGGAATCGTGGACGTCGTCGGTGTATAACTGGTCCAGCCGGCCCAACGAATCGCGGAGCTTTTGGTTGTCATCGAAAAATTCGTTGAATTGTCGCCGTTTTGAGACTCTGGATGCGGTCGAATCCTCGCTTGCCCTGGGCGAGGAAAAATCTGTTTGTTTCGGGCTGGGCTGCGTTTGATACCTGGTTTTGTTGTCTTCGATATTCGATCCACGCCTGCTATCGGGTTGACTCGAGTATGCGGACGAGGGGGTGGGAGGAGTGTAATTCAAGCTGTCCGCATGACTGTTAGACGTACGCCTCTGGACGTTACTATACTTTCCGGGAGACATATCGGGTCTGTTAGCGCCGTACGGCTGATTATACGGTGAGGAAACCTGAGCTTTCGATTGCCTGTAAGAATTTTGCAGTGGCCCGGAGATATGCGGTTTGGAATCGACCGGCCCATCTGTTGACGCAGAGGATGTCGGCTGCCCGTACCCATAATTGCTGGAGGTTTGGCGCGGAGCATCATATCCTGAGGAAAACAAGATTTCGTATGACGATACAGTATACTAAATTACACAATATTGAATAGACACTGTACGATGTACTAAACGGGTATGGTGTTCTATATATGACGATTCTCAAGTTGAATCCAAAAGTGCAAAAAAAATTTTGGTGCAAAGCCACCGCATAAGAAAGATTTACACCTGACCTCGATACCAGAGACATTGACAGAGTAGAATGATACCACTCGTGAATATCTTTTAGATGCATTTGAAATACCGTGCCTTTCTGAGGTAACTGACTGCTGCAAAAATGTTTTTCACGGATTCAACTTTTATTCGAGATATCATATTTAGAGCGCAGTGACCCTATTTTTCGTGCATCAATCGAAATAGCAATAACTTCAAGTTATGTCAACGAACCGGTGTGTAATCTGGGATCGTGCTGGCCGGGAGTGACGAAATAGTACTTTCCAGCTGGCGTGTTCATGACTCGATGTTCGGGAGAAAATGCAGGTTGGTTGGCGTTAGTTCTTGCACCCGCCGATGAATCGGTGTCTCTGGGTAAAAGAAAGTAGACTAAGAAAAGCAAGCTTATACAAGATCATGACGCGGATTATGTCAACCCCTCCTGAAAATTTAAAATACGCCCAGTCTACAGAATTGAGTCAAGCTATATATTTCGAAATTATGAGAGAAGGTGTCGTCTATCATGCGACTTCGCATCTACACTCGCGAAAAGATCATTGGAGATGAAACCTTGGCATAAAATGAGACACATGCTCACCGAAATCTACGATATTGGTAAGTCCAGGCCCTGAATAACCCAGCCCTTGCCAAATCAGGACAGCGGTATACAGAGGCGACCCGCTATATATTTATTAATCAAATTTGAAAAAATTTCGCGATTCGCGCGAATGTCGCAAGTATGTTGACTGGGTTTTAATGACATGATTGTTATTGATTTTGATGCGTAGTAATATGTGTTATTTCCCCCGTTACTTAATCAGATTCGATCTTATTGGACGACTACCAAAAGGTCATCAATAATGAAGTGGCCCGAGCAATGGTTCGTAAACCTCATGTGGCCCTATGGCGTACAAGGTTGGCCACCCCTGGCCTAATCTCTAAGACAACCTACCGCTAAGATGGATCTCTATAACTAGATAGCTTTAAAGAAAAAAACCGGGATCTGCCTGGAGAAGTGGTTTCCAAACTTTTGACTCATCACCCCCTTATTATCGAGGCATATCTTTATCAACCCCCCTAATATTGTCGTTTGTCGTTGATAAATCAACTCTTAGGAGCGAAGAGCGCACAATTTCAGTACTCGCACTCATCTCTGACTGCTCTCACTAGAAAAAGTACTCGATTCAGATTTGAGTGCTTGAATGATTGTGTCCATCTCCACGGAAGAACATGACAAAAAAGCGATTGAACCCACCTTTGACGACGACCATCGCTGTGCGCCCCAATCGGACCCACATGAGGTGACAACGGCGAAGCCGGGTCAGACCCCGGCTCAAACCCTGAATCGCTTCTGCTGTGCACATGCCGATAGTAGCCCAAGTCCGACCGGCCCTGACCAAACCGACCCGGGTGTGACTGTATTTTGGACTGGGCCGGTTGACTCGATCGGTCTGCTTTCAGCATGTCCGCCGGGGAGGAATGAAGCTGGCTGCGATGATAACCCCCTTTCCTGCGAGGCGGAGGCACCGGTTCCTCCGACCCGGTGGTCTCTAGCTCGGCCGTGACATTGTTGTTACTGTTGGCGTTAGCAAATTGCGGATATTTGGCTGGGCCGGTCGCGTCGCCAGCCGAGTGGTTTTTTGGCGTCTTCGATTTCAGGTTGCCGTGACGACCAAAAGTGAAACATTCCACGTTGTCCGCGCTACGTGCTTCCGCGTTCGGCTTTTGGTATGCGGTCGAACTTTTTGGCCTGATATTCTCCTTCTGATAAGAGAGGGCGGAACTGTTCCTGAGAACAGGAAAGCGTTTCAAGAGGGAGACTACAGTAGGTACTGCTGTGCCAGGAATGATAGGAAAATTCCTTGGCTTCAGAACAGGCCTAAATCAAAATTTTTGGTCGGCGATATAGAATTACGCAAAATGTTTGCAGATTCGGTTTCCTATTTATCCAGTGACAAAAAACAAATTTCGGATTTCAGCTCTGATTGGATTTACGGTTCGGCGAAAGCTTGAAATTTTGATTGGAATTTGGAATTCGCACAATCGTTACAGTAATAAGAGAGATTTCGGATTGGATTTGGCTAAAATTCATGGGTTCCACTGGATTTAGGATTTGGTGCAATCTCAATATATTGATAAGGATTTTTAAACTTGACCCATAATTACGGCGATGGGCGAAATAACGGATTTTGATTCAGTTTGAATTCAAGCGTCCCACCGAATTTCGGATTTGGCATACGGTTTGTTGGATTCTCCAAACTTGGATTTAAATTTTTGAATTCGCGGCATCATTATAATTAGGGAGGGAAATTTCAGGCTTCGATTCGGGACTCGGCTCGAATCTGAGCGTCCCACTGTATTTCATACTCGTTTGAAGTCTCTCCCAAAAATATTCCAACACTACACTCTCTAACCAGTACTCAGTAACCACAATCACCTCGGTCTCTCCTCTTGCTGTCTGCTTCTCGCGTCATATTGCATCTTGTGTCCTCTATTGCCAGCAGAGTCTCCGTGCGCTTTGCCCCGGCCCGATTTCGAGGCTGTATCGATTTCGTGACTGCCCACACCCTCTACGTTGCTGCGAAGCGCCGATTTTGACACGCTAGTAGAATCGTGGTATGGCACGCCGGTGGCTGATTTGCGGCCGGAATTGAAGTGAACAGGGGTCGGTATTCTCGACTTTCTACTTTCATACCTGGAAAAGGTGACGTGGTGCTGTTAAAGTATGTCAGTATCAATTCAGCAGTGGTTCTCAACCACTGCGATACAGTAAAATGTCGCTACAAAATATTGAGTAAACAATGCTGTCCATTAAAATGCTGTCCAATACATTAAAAGCAGAATCAAAGCCTAAACCGACCACAATCAATCAAACCGCCGTCAGCTCAGAACCAGTCATACGCATTATGAAAGGCTGTAGTACCTTCAGGGAGATTTCAATTAAATATGATTCCAAATTTTGCAATCATTTTGACAAGCGGGCCATACATAAATAATACGGTGAAACTGCGGGCCGCGGACCTACATAGGATTTCTATTAGTTGCAAGTGGCAATGCCCACCATATTGTCAAAAATTGGTTATAGTGATGTCGAAACTTATCGATAGCATTAGATATCGCACAACACATTGCATATAGTGCAAAAATGTTTTTCAAGTTATCGTATGATTTGTTCAAAGTATTCATGGCCAAGTCAACTCAACATACGTGCATATTTTACTCATGCTTTTGGCCTCATTTGTTAGCTCAAATGCATCGAATCACTATTCAAAATCGACACATATTCGTGTGACGCAACATTTTTCTCTGTGTATGTTGTACATTTCTGACTCGAATAATGCCGTTTCTGTACAGGGGTCAATATTTTGTACCACCACGAGATCAATTGCCATGTAAGCGCAGTGATATGCCGAATTTTGACAAAATTCCATGACAGGTCAGTTTCGATTCACGCATGCATCCGTTCTACCGCTTCAAAACGGCAATTTAACAAGACGATTTGTTCGTAAGAACAGTCGCAACGTAACAAATGTTACTTAGCAAACATGTGATTGAATCTTGATTTGCTCAAGTTGCAATTAATCGACGCACACATTGAAAAATGCCGCCATTAACACCGCGATTTCAGCAACGGCAAAATTACCATATTAAATGATCAGTAATTGATTTAGTTCAGTATAGTTTGATCAAAAAATTGAAATCACACAATTTCATTTTCGCACAACGATCAAAACGCACGTATTTCATTTCGCACAATTTTCTCTTATACTCACGCTACAAATTTACAGGTGCTCTCTCGTAATAATGCTGCCTAGATAGAACTGAACGATACAAAAAGAATGGTTTAACAGTGAAAGGCTGCTTTACCGCCCCAAGCTGATTCTAATTCAACAACAAACCACTGAACGCGCACTGGTTAAGATCTTGCATTTAGAAAGATGCAAGCAAGCTATGCTTACAATTTTGAGATGTGGTTCTTACAAATCCAGAGGTGATCAGCAAAGTGGTCAGTGTTGGTACTCAAGTATAGGTAGAAGTAGAACTAGAGCCTTAAATTCCTACTGAATTACCAGTTGGAGTACTATTCAAATGGAAGTCGTATGTAGTGCAAGCATTATACAGCCTGATGTTCTAATCTAGTCCCGTGTTGAATGATTATGTAGCCATGAATAGACAGTAGGCTATTGGGAGAACTTGTAAACTGCATATCGCAAACCCGCCCTGCATTTACACTTACTTGTCTTTACGCGGCCTCGGCGCACGGTCGTCGAGAAAATTATCGGCGCTTCTGCTGCGCAACGAAGGCGTCTGATTGGAGTGATTTAATCCGCTGCTCATCGCCATGGCGACCTCAAAGTCCTCAGAATTTCCTACCGACGTCCCACAGTCGAAAGAATGCTGAAACGGTGAAAAGAAACACGTTTACTTGACAATACACAAATCTACCTCGATAAAAATGTTATTCATACCAAGCTAAAGCAAGACAGTACACTATACGCTTTCAGAGAAATTTCTTTGCACAATCAGTCAACTTTATTTCCGTACTGCTACTGCAAACCAAAATTTTGTTTGATTTCTCAGCTATTCAGAGTTAGCGTTTGGAGAATAAAACGCTACACGGAGCCTGTTATCCTGTTAGCGTGATGCTGCACATAGAACCTTCAAAAATATCCAATTACGTGACTGATCTATAATATTCAAAGAGCTTCTTGGAGCTACAGAACTTCAATATACAATTCATATATTCATATTGAGAGGAACCTGAATATTTTCGGCTGACATTCGTCAGGGGTAATCGTCACCAACTAGTGGAGAATTGGAAAGAACACAGCCTATCAGCAATCTAGAATCCCGCGATCGTCATAATGAATTTTTTCCAACAAGACATGTATCAGTCAACTGATAATCCAGAAACTAGCTATACAATGAATTCAGATGCTTCCAAACATGAACTTAACTTTGAATTCACGAGAGCAGTTTACTTTTCTCTAGCGATCACAAGCTCGCAATAGATTTTTCCGCACTGTGTCACCTCAAAAACGTCTCGAAATCGGCCATCCGCACTTACATCGGTTAATTCCGAATCCCACGAAGACATTCGATCCAGACGCGATTTCGATCTCACGCTCGAAGTGGATTTGCTTTGCACCCGGTTCTTGCGGACTCTTCTACCGTTATAATCGTATTGCTGTGTTGGTACAAAAGAATGTCCTCGTTATTCACTACGCTCAATTTATGATTATATTAGAGGCGAAGCCATGTTGGTAAATAAATCTCTGATTGTCATTCAATGTCCCCGAATGCAGATTCATGCGCAATTGCACGCGGTTATCATAAAGAAGAGTACTGTTTGCCGATAATTCCTGCATCCGAGCTCAGCACAGTTCCAAAATCATCTTAGTTTTGTCAAATCGCAATGCCCATTGGTGATGTATCGAAGAATACATATGCGGAATATACACACACGCTACACCCCGATGATCAATTACATAAATAAATACGGAGAAGGTTTGTAACCAAGTCACAAGGCTCCGAGTCACAAGTCAATCTCATTTTTATAGTTTGACTCGAGTCAAGTCGAGTCATTTGCTATTCACCACCGGGTCAAGTCCGAGTCCAAGTCAGCGAGCCGAGGGTCGAGTCCGGGTCCAAGTCATTGTGTTGACTGCTCGGTTTCCAGTTTAAGTCTTGTTAACCCACTTCTTATAACTCTGCTCGGTGATATCGAATGATTCGCATTTATAATATACTAATTTTCCTCGCTTTTAGCAGTTTTTGGTCGTATTTCAAGTACCAGTCCCAATAGACGAAATCCCAATAGTGTGGTTACTTCACTATTCTTCGAAACTACAATGAAATATCGGTCTTGACCGTCTGAGACTCGAGTCATATGACTTGGTTCGAGTCATGCGCAATGACTCGAGTTCAAGTGGAATCAATACACAGATTGATTTGAGTCGAGTCATTTCCGTATTTAGAGAAAATGACTCGAGTCAAGTTGAGTCATCAGAAAATGGTGACTCGAGTCATTACAACCCTGATATGGAGTATTTATCCTGTCTTGTGTTTCCTGTAGTGTACAATGATAACGTCACTCCAATTCACATCTTTGGAAATTTTCAAGATCATAGGTCCACAGAACAGTTGTGCCGAATGATTGTGCAAATGTCCGATACTGGTGCCTTATTTAGCCCTGACATTGCTTACAATTTTAGGATTTTGCTACCATTATTTTTCTTCCTTTGATTGACATTTTTTTACGACCAGAGGCAGAGGCAGTGTAGGCTACTCGTTTAATGCGAGTGTGATCAGACTAGTTGACCTAAGCGACACCAAATACCGTGTATGGTTCGTTATGTATTTTGATCGGATGAAAACAGAGACAATCTCTCCCTCTCTCTTACTTATGTGATCTAATGCAAGAATGTTTGACCCAAAACCAAAATTGCTACGCATTGAATGGCCGTTGAAGCAACTTCCAGTAGAAAAAGGTTACGCAAATTGTCACAATACAATAACTCCGCCTACCAAATCAACAGCAATAACACTACGGACGAAAGCTTGACTTTTCCAATTATACAGTAGACCAGTGGTCGGTTACCTATGGCTCGCGAGCCATACATGGCTCTTTTGAGTATAAGATATGGCTCTTCACGAAATATTTATTTTTGTACTGAATTGATCAATATTGCAGCAACTTGTTAGTAAAGTTACATCACTGCCATAATAATTATTCTCGTGGCAGAATAAAAATGCCTTTGAGAGGTGAAGACAATACCGTCTTCAGGTTTAGGGGCTCGGACTTCCTCTTTTCAAAATCCTCAAATTTAGGTTACTGTCACGCCTGCGACCAATATCACTCGCGAATTCGATGTACCCGGCTCGACATCTTGGATTGCACGATACATTGATTGATCAAAAAGAATAGCAGACATGGTGACGCCCATATGACAACGCAGTTTCCAAATACCTACACATTGTCTTCCAGATCTACCGCGCGAAATGAACTGTCGCAGACGTTACATTCACAATCACAAACTTGAATTATAAACAACGCCGATGCTATCCATGTTCTTGATTGCTAAGTAGCTCTGTAGTGCCGGCGATAAAATGTAGGCTTGTAACGCAGCGTTTTATGTTACCACCGAATACTTTGAGAATAGAGAAGTCGGTCCCCGTATTTAGATTTTGGGAATCGTTACAGTTACATTCGATTAATAGCAGTCATCATAAATTCATTCTAAGCTATTTACGATGAATTGCGTTATCAATGGTGAGGCTTGGCTCGTCTATGCCTTACCTCTCGTTTCGCGCTTTATTTTCGAACAATAAATATACAAATTGTGTGATTTTTGGAGCCAAATGTTGAAAATCTTGTCATTCATGAACATCGATAGAAAATACCAATAGTAATTGAAGGTTTCACAATTTTCGTTCGCTCATCCTGACGACAGGTGAGGTACTACCTCACTTGCCTCCCCTGATCCGACGTCACTGATGTATCACAGCTTAGAGAAGGTAGGCATATATACTGCTTTAGCGACCATGTTTGGCTTCACCTACGCACGTGCTCATGGGTTCTCGCATTTCAAAGGAGCATCACGACGAACCAATACGTTCTCGTAACTCAAGTTTCGCCTGCTTAAATAGGGCAACCAGCATGATTTGTACGAGTTTTTACAGAGAAAATGTGGCGCACAAGACGAATCCCATGTAGTGAGTTCGAATTAGTGCTACCATGACGTCACAAATTTTCAATTGTGACGTAACAGTTGATTGATATGTATGGCTCTTTGGGAGTTAAAATGGAAAAAAATAGGGCCAATATGGCTCCTCGGAACAAAAAGGTTCCCGACCCCTGCAGTAGACTATAGAATGATTTTAAATTCTTTCTCACCCAGCCAGCCGAATCGTCAATAGATCCTTGACCAACGCTTTCCGCTTCATCCCCGGACTGTGACAAGATCTTTTGATTTTCCAAATATTCCCTCTCAAACTCCATCAGCATCCGGGACTCTTTGTCGACGGGTTCCGAAGATTTCGTCTCCTTCCTTTGAACAAGAATTGATCCAAGTCAATCTAGGTTGCTTGATTGAAGTGAAATTTGGGCTGTAAATTCTATTCATTTGCATTCCCGAGTACAGTTTTGTGTGATCTACTTGGTTTTCGCGGAAAATATGGACATATTTCAACAGCATAGCCGTGAAAATGGCAATCCTGCACTCGAATTATATCTGGTATCTGAAATCCATCATACCGTTCCAAATATTGGCCGGTTATTATATAACCAAGTTACTGTCATATTGCCTGCATAACTCACTTCAAACTAGGCCCGTCGTATGATTTCAGTTTCGCTTGCCGCGACATCGTGCTCCTCCTAGCCTCCGGCGTTTTCGGTCTCGACTTGGCCGTAGACAGTCTGCTCGTCGTGCTTGCTTTGGGCGTCACGGGCCGCGGTTGATAGCGAGTCAGACTGGGTTGGAACTCTTTGCGGGGTGTCGTGGGCCGGCTGCGAGCGGACGATGATGGTCTCGGCGTCGACGCCTTGCTGGGTTGCGTCGTTCGTACGCTGTTTCGGAAGAGTCATCGAAAAGGTTAAAAGTAAATCCGAGTATTTCCGAGTGCGGAGACTGCGTCGCATCAAACACACTCAATCCTCATAGAGTCAGAGGTGGTCAAGGTCATCAAAGCTGACACTCGATTAAAAGTAATGACGTATATTTCTACACACACAAGTAGAAGTAGCAATTCTACAGAGTACTCGAGTAAGAAGTTTGAAAAAGTAGACCTGATCAGTCCTTTGCATTGTACCACAATTTAAAATATAATCATTTGGACTGATTTCAACTACACATTATTTCAGGGGTTCTTAAGCTGGAGACCATGAATGCATTAGGGGTCCGTGGACTAGTTTTAAGGAGTTCATGAAAGGCAAAAGTGATGACCTTTTTCTAGCCATCAGGTGGCGTTATAAGAAACAACTAGACTACATTAGGCAATGATTTGGAGTGGGCGGTCGTGATTATCTTTTATTTGGTCATCAGTTTCCCACAGTTTACGGCTGTCCTAATTTTTGATCCATGTCGACACAAAAAAATATTCTAGGATTAAGTCACACGAGGAGTTACAAGCAACCACCCAAACTAATGTAGGGGTTCGCGCTGAAGAAAAGGTGCAGAAACACTACATTATGTCATTTATACGTAAAGCAAAATATGAAACATAAACCACGAAACATTAGGAAGTTCACTACCTGTTATTCGGAGGTCTGACTTTTCCGTCTTCGGTAAACAACATAGACCGCACTTGATCAGTGATGTTGGGTTTTCTCCTGCGTGTATCGCTGGAAAGTTGAAATAACATTGATAATATTGTGGCTATCAACAACCGTCTGACGGCGTCAATCATATCTAAACTTCATTTTCTGCTCCAGTTTAGAAAGTCAGTTTGGACATATTGTAGGTCAACTGAACATTAGGGCTGTTCAAAGATAAACTTTTTTCCCGGATTCCAGCCATTCACTGAATAAATTGTCAGGTTACCCTAAAAAACGCTGCACACCAAATTTGGTTCAATTCTAATAAGTATAGGACTCCGCAGATCCAATTAAAAATTTTAATTTATTAGGGAAAATTTTTCAAATTTTTCTGCTAACCCCATGAAATTGTTGAGCTGTCTTCAAAGACGATACAAAACAAATTTGACTCAATTTCAACCAGTAGAAGCGGAGTTATTTCAATTTTCCGTTGATAATCCTCGGATCACTTTTAATTGGATCTGCGGAGTCCTATACTAGTTAGAATTGAACCAAATTTGGTGTGCAGCGTTTTTTAGGGTAACCTGACAATCTAATCAGTGAATGGCTGGAATCCGGGGAAAAAAAAGTTATTTTTGAACAGCCCTACTGAACATGCACTAATGCTCATTCTGTTTTTCATGATGTAAAGAGGTAACTACTAATACCAAATGCCAATAAGAATACGAAATTACGATAGAAGTCGGATGTATTGAACGATGTTTCGCCATAGACATTGGCGCCTGTGGCCGTCACAGCCCGGTTTGACCTCGCCACATTGTTGTGTACAAGCAGAACAATGTCGAATGTCCTTCAAATCCATTGCAAAAGTTCTTTTTATAAGTAAAACTTTCTTTTATATCAGTCAGAAGCTATCGACTTTGAAAAGATATAAATAACACTTGTTCCTATGTGCGATAAAATACTGCACACAGGAGACATCGGGTGATTCAACGTAGCACATTGTAGCACAACCTCGAAGATCAATTTCCACTCACCCTGACGATTTGCTCGAAGCAACCGAGCTCGAAGAAGTCGATTGGACCGAATTACGTGTCTTGATGCCGCGAATCTCGTTGAAGACCTCGTCTCGATTAGCAACAGACGACGGAGTGCCGGGCACGGAAGGATGAGATCTCGCTGTCGGCGACATCACTGTAACACGAAACACATATATTCAGGGTTGTTATCGACATGGATAAATAAAGTAAGGAAAAACTCTACGTATCGGAAGGAACATGGGGAAAAGAGTAAGTTTTCAACAAATTCGGCAAGCTGGATTAAACTTAACTGAATCGAAGAGAAAGTTAGTGCAGCCCGCACAAAAGTGTTAATTTTCAATAGTGTGTGTCCTGCAAAATGTATTTCTAATTTAGCGTGGTCTAAAATGATCGAGCTATACCCAATTAGGCTAACAGAAGGGTCAACATAACACGGAAATCACTATAAAATAAATTCGGTTACTTGATAATGTTTTAACTAAATGTATGCGATTTGCCTTCATGTATTCGCGATCCCGATGCGTAGCCCGATACTAAATTTAATTGGTAAGTCTCACCCTCACCGTTACTTGCTACACACCATGTAGACCTGTGCTAATTAAAAATGGTTTCATCATCTTACTTGAAGATTCGGACGACGACGAGCCGATTCTCACTGATGACGTCATCCTAGGCCTCTCGGATTGGCTGGATCTCGGGGTTGTGGTCTGCTTGTACGGGTTTAAATCGGCGAATTCTTGACTTTGTTCTATGCTTGTGTCCGTATGCTCCCATTGGTGTCGGCCGTCAGGATTTCTGACCACCTGAAGTAGATTGTATTAGTTTGTCCGAGTCTGCGGCTAGCGAAACCACGTGTCAATGATTGGCTGACATGAAATTTCGCACATTGCCATTGCCAAAGTATCAAAAAGTAGTGCTGGGTAAAATGATTAGTAGAGTAGCATACTCTGAATATTATCAAGGATACTTACGTAGAGAATTTCCTCTTGCGACACCTTATCCTTTGTCGGGGCTTTCAAATGGGACTCGCGTTGCTGGCGATTCATTATTTTCGGGGTATGCGCCTCTGGTCCAGTAGCCGTCGAATCGCGGTCATCCTGATCGCCTTCGGGCCCCCACGAATAAGAAATTCTCGAGGTGGGAGAATCTTGTGACCCCTCCATACTGATGTTAAGCCTGCGTAACACCGAGGATTTGTGACTTGTGTAATTTTTGTCGATTCAAAATCCATCGAACCTGAAGTCGTTTGAAGAGTTTTGATCTCTCGAAGACGCCGGTGATTCGAGATGGTTCAGGATATTGCGATCGGCTAAATCTTGCTTTATCTGTTGTCTGTAATCGGTTGGTGTGCTCGTGCGTTGAGCGTAACCCCTGAAAAACGTCAAAAAATATGAAAATTTGACCGAATAAGCATTCAATGGAATCTAGTTGATAGGGCTTGACAAAATCGAGCAAATTAGTTATTTGATTCTGAATTGAGTATCAGGCTATGCCAATATTCACTACCTACTCGGGTGCTTATGATTTTAAACTAATTCCACTACTGTTCTTGTTTTTTTTTTTGGAAAAACTGCGTATTTTTGCACTTTGAATTTTGTGTAGTGGAACTCAGTTTTGGGATGTGTTTGCATCAATTCACGAGTGGAAATGCTATGAGTGGACGAAATACCACGTGTCACAGCGATTTATTATATTTTCCAAATTTCAACCTATGTGTAATTTTGTATTGCAGTTGGTATATTCTGCGTTAATGATCAAAATGCACCTTGTAATTTCAAATGTGGCCGTCTCCGATAAGCTGCTGAATTTTTACTCAATCACAACAATATAAGCGAGGTTAACATTGTAAAATTATGTGCCATACATCATGAGTAGGGCTATTATTTTTAGACCTAAAACACAGAAGATTTTGCCCCAAAAATCCGAAATTTTGACATTTTTGGACATTAAAAAACTTAATTTTGACAAAATTTTGCTCTCAAGCATCTACATTTCACCCGTTTTTAGGTGTGTTGATCATCATGCCATGCCCACTTATCCGTTTCATTCAATAGTTTATGATTCGCAATGAGCAGACAATGGACCATCTACATCAGTAGGCCCATAAAGTCGGCTAAGGTGTAAAATGTCAAATAACAAGTTGAACATCTATGACACCAACGAAATGCAGTGTGCAAAAGAATTTCGACTCTGTAGACAATTTTGACAATTTTTTTACTTAACACTACAATTTTGACAAAATTTTGCCTCAATTCGACATGTCAAAATAATAATCATCATATAATGAGCACCCAAGCGTTTATGCATATTTCACATTCCGATACATACCTAGGACTGTTTGTTGCACTGCTGTTACTGTTTCTCCATGCTTCGGGAGTCGTGCGCTTACTTGTTGCTTGCACCGAGGGTCTTGATAAAACAATAACGGTACAAGTTGAGTTCTAGCCATAGTACAGTATTTTTCACATTGGAATCACTGTGAAGTCACACAAATCAATGAGAGAGTTGCAGTGTAACAATTGTCACGCAAAAAACTGGCGAGCAGTTCACAAGTCGATTAACTAGCTAAATTTGTAAATGCCGCCCAAACTATAATCACACACATGCCTAGTTCACTGCAATATTACCAAATATCAAATTACCAGACATTAATATTGGAAGCTACACTACCACAAGACGATTTTGATACAAAATTTGAAACCGTTCGATTTGTTAGTTTAAATAATGAACAGCATCACAAGACTAGATGAAAAACACGCGACGAGTTGATGCAAGTGGTCTGTAGTTTAGTCCTAGTAAATACGCGGATGCAGTGTAAATAAAAATATGAAACAAAGCACATACAGGGACTCCCAAAATAAAGCATGAGGTGTAATATAACACTTATATAAATATAGTAGCTGGTTGAAATTGTATGCTCAAATCCGAAGAAAATTTAGTAACCGAGCATTCGCCAGTTCCTTTTTACCTACAAATCTTCATTCAACCAAAGGTTATCACAGCTTTCTGTGCGAAAACAAGGCTTTGAATATAAGCAATAAATTACTCACCTCTGCACCGACGAATTTCTCTGCACCGAATGTCTACCTTCACCTTTTCTCTCCACAAGTAAAACATCTTCATCAACCAAGTTAGTTCTCGATCTTCTTGTTGTGGAATTTTTGGGCTGACTAAGCCTGTATAATGATATGACAATGTTGACGTGTACTCTGCTATTGAATACAAAATACGGAACACACACACAGCAAGAGCTATCGCAAGACACATCGTCCAAATATCATATGATCGACCGAAAAGAACATCGCTCCATCAAATATGCCGGAATTGATGTGTGGAACAGTATCCCGCCGGCCATCCGACAGTCGACGAGCATGTCCACATTCGAGTCGAAATACAAGCAATTACTACTAAATAACTACTAGTCCATCCTCAAGATCACCGGACCACGACTGACCTATCGATCTCGCTTTCCATGACATGCCGCCCCATTTCTTGTCGCTTTCTTTTTTCTATACTATCTATCTTTACTTTTCATTCAGCATGCATGCCTCCTCTTTACATCGCCTAGGCCAGTGTAGGTGTCCGATTCCAAGTCGCTTCGACACCTCCCTGTCTTTTTATTGTATCACATTTTTGTGGTGTATCGAACTGACAAAAATTGCTAATAAACCAATGATGATGATGAAAGACATCACAAAACACCAAAACAAAAATTGTCAATGGTCAAGCAACCATAACTTGAAAATGATTTAAAGTAAGGCCAAACTGTTGTGCTCATTGTAACGAACCTAGAGTGTTTTCGTTTTATTTGAAAATACATTCGTGACTCTATCTTTATGGTCGACCTCCATGGTTAGTTCATTAAAATACATGCAACCATGATTTTGAAGCAGCACAAAGAGACACCTATCTACATCTCAACAGTGAATGCTTATATGCATTTGCATATAGATGCTCATTTCATCAAATAAAGCAATGTTGCTTTGTGAGTATTCGTCATTCCAAACAGTAAAGGTTAAGTATTAATTTAAACAAGAAGCAATCACTCAAACTATCAACATCTCCGCTTGCCAATTTAGCATAACACTATTGATAGATTCCAGATATCATTTACTGACGATCAGACGCCACCGACTTTGATATACGACTAATGTAAATTATTTGATGCATACCTGCACTGCATTGATAAATCATATTCAGTGTTGTCACTCTATGCAGAAGCCAGGTTATATATGATGTGCAAACAAAAGTTTAACAATGCTCTTACAGATATGGATACACATTATGCTACCGCATATCTCGCGTTATACGTTTGCGAATGTAAACAAATTTCTATGTTTTCCGCCCCACAATTGACTTGGAAGCAATATAAAGTCAGTATAGTTTGTGAGGTAGGCTACCAATCACAAATTATGCTCAGTGAAACAAAGTTATTTTTATTAAAGTAAATTAGGAAATTCAATATTCCCTAATGCCCCAGGGTACTGGGGTCTTCAGGAGAGAATTTTTAATCATATAAACTGTAGACGTCATTCTATTTATGTCAGTATGTATTCTTTTATTTTGCAATTTCTTCACTTGAAGCCCATCCTAGGGTTGAGCAGGACAATCTATTTATGGCGATTTGGCATAGTCATGCCATTTTCTGCTATAGCATACATAATGTAATTGAACAATTACAGCTGTGTAACGTCTCACATTATACCTACGTGGGATACAAATATAACAGCCATTAAATAGGATATCTCCACACCTGTCAAAGAACTGATTCCTTTGATTTTCCGCAGAATTTGCGTTGAGATGCCTTTGTATCGACAAGTTATCCATGGATTGAGATCGGGCTCGTGCTGTCAATCTGTTTTATTAGGAATTAAATACATAATTGTCATCAAAAGGAAATTGATGTTCAACGCCGATGAAATTAATGCTACCCCGATTAATGTACATTTTTACTTTCCTATTACATCAAGAAATATGATCATTCATATCGCAATAAATATCATAAGCACATCAGATTTAATGATAGGCAACAGCAACATCTGTGATCCTGAAGAGCTGCAAATTGTCAAGCTAACAACATGCAATCTTCAACTCATTTCTCTGCCTAACTGCCTTCGATATCAACTATCATTACAGTTGTCCTGCTAGCACACAACACACAAGACATTTGAGAATCAGCACTTAGACCAGTAACCTCCGTAGATGTTCTGTCGTGAATGTGTTCCTTTCAATGCTACACATTCAATACCAAGGCTTACGACTCAAATAGACTAACATTTACACAACAGGAATTTGAGAACTTGAAGTGCTCACCATGAACAGCACCTGACACTATTCTAACTGAAGACCTACATCAAGCCTTCCTAGAATTCGCAAAAACATAAGACTCTGTAACTGGCCCCATTGCAAACCTTCGTGTACAGTAAGGAAGAGCAATTTCCAGCGCTCTCAGCTTCAACAAACCACGCTGGATCACTTTTACGACGGCGTTGTGAGGAAAGATATTTTCATTGTCACAAATCACCCTTTCTGTACTTTGAAGCCGGACATGCCCGTGCCCGCCTCGGATTAAATAAACAGGTGAATGTTTAGAAAACTGAAAGCTTAAGCCAAGAAGAAATTGACTTATTATAATCCATGCGTTTGCCAAACATTGACACAATAAAACACGCACAACAATTCCGTTCCGCACATCATTAGTACTACACGGTACGTTGCTACATTCCAAATCCCAAATTCTCGTTCACAGCTGTTAAACATACCAAATACAAGTAGGATAAACATTACACACTCGGATTGCTGAACACAACACGGACTGTGATTTTGCCGTATCTGAGACATTGTAGAGAAAAAGTATATGTTGGTGGTAACATCCCAATGCAAATCCGTTTGTCAAATATTTCCTGCGCAAAAAAAACAGTGACTAATCTAATGATTAATCCAATGGAATATAACACTGCCGACTTCAAGACTCTTGCAAAGTGTGAAAATGACTATTTTCGACAAATCAATCTCTCATTTTCACTAATAAACTGGTCAGTTTCGTTCCTTTATTCTGTTACACAAGCATCTTTCTAAAACGCAGATCGTCCGGTCTTTTCTCCCTGTATTTGAAGTTCGAACCGGGCCACCTGGCTTCTGATTAAACTCCCGCTGCTTGCATTTAACAATCTGACAACATAGGAACCCATACGCCGACAGCCGCCAACAACATACGCACGCTCACGTACCTTTGCATAGTCGGATTTTGAGGAGGGTTTGCAATAGTCTTTCGAACAGTGTTGGACCTGGGCACAGTGGATAGAGTGGGGTTTCCCAAAGCTGATTTCGGACGTGGAGGTTGACGTACGTCCTGAAAGTATGACAAACTATCGTCAGCCTCAGATAAAAATCAAAAGAGTAGACATTTGTCCATCACACTCCACAATACTCGTATACCACCACCAATCCATCCTGGTCTGTATTCGTTGTGGATTACAGACCAAGAGTGCAATTTGGTATAGCCTGTGCAGGAAACAAGATTAAAAGATCGGTTACAAGTTGATGAGTATCTAATAGCGGTCGATTTTGCAACCTCTATGAGCCAGAGGATTTGTGCACCGCACAAAATCTTTTGATGTAGATTACCTTGAAAAACAGCTTTCTCATGTTTTACAACTATTTTTATAATTTCATGGATCATGGTTGATACCATTATATTAAGTCATACCATTGCCCCGTCAGGTAGCACACATAATCTAGAAAGTAAAAATACGCTCGCTGGCTCACCCTCCCTATTAATTGTATTGCAATATGTTGTGGTGTTTTGGAATGATGAAATTATACATCAACTCAACTGAAATTGACACGAGTATGGCGAAACTGTAACAATGTACCTAGCGTAACTTGCAAAAACGAATATGTTTAGTGATCCTGTTTTAGTAAGAATCTGTATATATCAAAAGCGTTCCATCACCATATGGCGAACTCTGACTTTCCGTTAACAAAACAAGACAAGAAAGAAAAGCCAGTACATTACCGGCATGCTTCCATGGTGAGCTTGGTATTTTGTAGCAGATAAAGTGGATCTTTTTGGCGACTCTGCAACGCAGACAGACATTCCGGCAAAGAAATCAAACCCATGTCGACCGTCACATGAGATTATTTCAGGTAGAGTACCAAAAACACGCCTGATCGTGATAAGGAAACATAAAAATGAACGTACAACAAAAAACACAAACAAAATCCCTGTCATGGCGCAGACTGCATGTGGCATTATACTATACCTAAAATTGCAGTATCAATGAGATCGACGTCTGATGCAAATTTAACTCTAAGAATGGGGCCTTGTACATTATGGATGCTTTCGTGAGGTGGAAATGACATTACCTTTCTCGTCCAATGACGGTGATCGGTAAGCCATCGCCGATGATGGTCTTGGTAACGAGTTGTAGTTTCTATCGGTCATTGACGTTGAGCCTGTCGAAGTGTTTGGCCTCTCCACGCTAGTGTTTGGTGCTTTTTCCATCATTCGACTATCCCGCGGCAAGGACCCGTAATTTCTAACAAAGCACACTCACATGTATCAAAATAATGACGTCTTAATAGGCGACACTCGAATCCTACTCGACTCAATGCATAATACTCGACTCGGAATCATCCAGCTACAATTTTTCGCAACCCTATACATTAAATAAGGCTTCGATAAATGAAGAGCTTGAATCAAAGAGCAATATTTTCTGATACACTGAGTCAAGATTATTGGTTATCAAAGCCTTATTTAACATTAGGCATTTTCCTAAACAAGAACATTGGCAGGCACGATATTGCCGAGGGTCATGATACTATTCCACTAACACCACTAACACCACCAACAATATACCAATAAAAACAGCTGGCGCGTGAATTCCCAACTGCAATCGATGCCATTTACGATTTAATGAATTAAATTCAGACACACAACAGAGGCGAAAATAATTCTCAAATCAAGGAGCATGACAAAACTTTCTACAGAATTCCCCACCTGTACGAAGAAGGTGGCGCACCCCTCGCCTTCGAAGGCCTCTTGTATTCAAATGAGCTCTGCCTCATTTTTTCCGGATCGGGGGTCTTAGACCTGGGCACACTAAGCGGCGCTCGCTTTTGCGAGGTCGAACTGGGAGTGGGGGTCACGGACCGCCGATAGTCCCGGGTGTGTGTCATGGATCCCGTAGACGCTGACCGTACGGAATCCGATGGTGTGCTTTTCGGATCAAATTTGGAAGTGCGCAAGTTACTCGTCCTCGTAGGTCTGTTTGGTAGCGGATACGTCTGATTCAACGTGCCTGCGTTGATGGGTTTCGTGATTTTTATCTCCGGTGTCTTGTGGCTTCTCGGCAGAGTACTGGATTTTGAGTCACGTGTCGGTGTTGATTTCCGCGGCGTCCTCGTCTCAGCGTTGATATTTCGAGTCGAGTCTGCTCGGGGTGTCGCAAAGCTTTCGCCCACGTTTCGTGAACGATGGACCGGTTCAGTCACGGGTTGTGCAGCTTTCGAAGACCGTCCGGTAGACGGTGTTGACGGCTTGTCTTCGTACGAAGGCAGGCTCTGCGTTCTCATATGGCTGAAGTTTAAAAAGAGGACAATAATTAGTCTACAGCAGGGTGGTAGATAAACAGGGGTCTAAACTTTAAAACTGAAGAAGAATCTCAATATTGGGGTTAGCTAGGCACGGTATTTGCTGAAAAACTATTTCCTCGTAAAGCTTGATATTGTGGGGAGGCGTAAGCTGTTTCATGGCAGTGTATGAGCCATCGCACTTCAAGGCGATATGCCCCTTCATATCAGCAAATTCTTCCTCCAAGGAATGCTATTACCATTGTCGAAGCTGTGTCAGCGAGTGAGGAATAGCGATGTTGGGTACAGAAGAATAGCTTGTTTCGTACAACGACAATATCTGTGGTTTCTTCAATCAATTTCAGCATTTCAAACTGCTTTACTAAGCCCTCTTCCGAAATCACCTTCCGTTTTTTCCTATTGTCTTATGAATTTTCAAACCTTCCAAGTATTCTCATGCGCATAGTTTAAGATAGATAGATCTTCATCTCAATGCAAGTACAAAGCAGCATGTACTGTTGCTGTCTCATCTTTAGTATAAATATATACAATGGAAAGTGAACAAGGAAATACAACGTCAGTCTACACCAACCTCCAATCTTTGGTTATTCGGGCCGTAGCTTTCTCCGCCATTTCGTTGGCTTGCTTAACACTTGGCCTCGGTGCCGATTGACTTGATCTAAACCGATGGATTCATGTTAAAAATTAACTCAATCAAGTAATTCTGTACCTAAACAGGTATTTGGCGTGGAATAACAAGTGATGGTGATAAATTGCATCATTCAAGTGGTAGGAATATTCATGCATCGGAACAAAATTAATATGGTCTGAAGGTGAATGCGATTTCAATGAAGTCTTTAAAAAATCAATTTTGAAATCATTTCATAGATTGCCAGTATGTCCACAGATCAGATGCAGATACTGATAAGCAGTCACTAGAACTCCGTGTGACGCGATTAATAACTGCCTGCTTAAATTAGGGATACCTACATGTGAATACCGGTATGTTTTTCCTTTAGCCTCCTATAACACATAAGTGTTACTAACCACTCTAATGCAATGTACTAATAAAAGGCTGGAGGCCCATGTGAGGTTTTAATTATTATCGTAATCCCACAATACCTCCATAAATGATCTTAAATGGAGGATTATAGATGGATTACCGCCACAACTCAAAAGGTGGATGGCCACTGGCCAGATTCAATTTGGAGCCTAGGTAAGATCAATTAAAAATCATCACATTTTTCTATACTAATGGTTGTCTGCGCTGGAGTCTGTTCTATTCCGGGCGATATTATTGAGGGTATGCCTGCAGGAAGGCAAGTGCATCGAAGTGGGAATATCTTTAGGTACGAATATCCTGGCACCAGTATATGATGCATCTGTGATATAGTTACCTGTTAAAAGTTGATTTAATATCAAATATTAGACACAGCAAAAAGATGAAATTCTACAAGGTTCAGCACACATTGGATCGCTTGCTAAGTTACCATGTTCCACCGTTCAACAAATTCATCCGTGGATAAATTTATGACAACGCAAAATTCATTTATCGAATAGTTCCAGATTCAGTGCTGCCCATGGAACTACAGTCATACCCGAAGACGTACTATGTAGCTCGAGTGAATAGATAAGAACTAGCCGAAGACAGAATCGGACGCCATCATGCAGAAACCAAGGGTCACATAACAGGAAAGATCTTAACACCCAGACGTCACCATAATAGTACCGGTAACCAATTCTCTGCATAGAGTTTAGGTGGAAAATTTGAAAGCAGTTACATAAGAAGCCCTAGCTTCACAAGGTGGTATAGCTTGATTCGTGTAAGAAGTCCGTACCTCTAGGTCTCAACTCTAGAAGTTCAAACTTTGATAAATATACCGCTATGACAAAACAAGTATGTAGGTAAGGAAGTACAACCTCGAATCTACATTCCACAGTTGTGATATAGGGGCTACGGCCAGGAACATTAATCATTTCATCAACTACTCATAAAATGATTCAAAGTGGGAAAAGGTGAGCTAAAAAACCATGGACACTGATTGCAATGTCGTTAGCAGTGTAGACAAAATTCAGGATAGTAACAGAATTTAAGGCTAAAACTTTCAACAGTAGGACTTAAGAAATCATTTGACATGTAAACTGAATTTTACTCAAAACTCATTCCGACCAGACAAGAACAGACAACACAGAGAGAAACAGGTATAGGTGGCGGAAACGACAGTGATTCTGCCTCAATAGGGCAGGAATATTTTCTCAGCACATGCAAGACAAATGCACCGGGGCACGATCGAGCTCATATTTACAGTGAACTTCCCAGAAGTCGCTCAAAATATTGCTCCGCGGAACACTTAAACCTGAAAAAAAACCCGTTGATGATACTATAATACCTCAGCCGGGGATGTAAGTTGGAACAAATATAGACCACGGTGGAATAACAAAGCAATCTTGGTAACATCTGTTACGATAAATTCTATTTCCTCAAATATTTTATTTTTCATCTCAAGAATCCGTTTCTGGCTACAGCTACAGCTCTCACACAAAATAGGTTACCAACTCTAAACAAAGAAAACTATAAACCTGTCAACGAATGAGTGATTCAATAAATTAGACTTGCATTAGCTCCAAAACTGATTCGCATTTGCCTAACTATGGTGTTGAGATTGTTGAGAGATTACCTTGTGCGATAGATGTGCCAAAATTGTGAAAAGACAATATAAATGATTATCAACTTTACACCGTATCTAACATGATGTCTCATATGCTGCTATTAAGAAGATTGCAAACATTAACCCAGTGAAAAATTACAGGTGAGTTGAAATCGAAAAGCAATCGCTACCACATCGGATTAATCGTACACTCTCTCAAGCCAAGCCACCCATAATTACAGGGTTCGGTTTCGAGCCTTGAAATTTTTCGAGTCGCGCTTGGCTCGGCTTATCAACTGCCGCTCTTCCTCTGGTGTTAAAACCAGTCCAAGATCTCTTATCCTGCATAAAGACCAGGTTAGAACGATGAGAAAAATGTATGTTCGACAATTGTAAAACTGGGGTGTCCAGTTTCTGTTCGAGCAATTAAGCACAGATTAAATGCCATCGGTGAGAACCGGATACCAGATTCAAACCCTAGTCAGGCAAACTTTGGTGGTAAATGACTAAGCTGAATACTGATCTTGCACAGTATTATCAGTACATCGACAACTGTATAATCAACGGAGATTCATTCCAATGCACTGTTTTCAAATCGCATAACCCGGGGTGGGCACTGTGCATTGCTGATTTCAGCAAGGAATGTATTATATTTGTGAATTATAACACCATCGCTTTAACGAGGTCATTTCAATGTTGTTGTCTAATTTCCAGCTAATCATCGTCCTCCAACATAAACAACGCAAAACCTCTTTATTTTTTGCAATGTAAAATCCCAATTCGTTTTATTAGGAACTTCGCCATTTGATATTTGATAAGACCTGTACAATTCAAACATATCGAAAGCTGCACTGGAGTCCGGTCAATACCGAGAATGCTATTACCGAGAATGCTATTACCGAGAAGGACAATACCGAGAATGGGCATTACCGAGAATGGACACCACCGAGAATGGACATTATCGAGAATGTAATATATGCAATGCAGGCATGTTATGCATATGAACAGGTCGTGTGTGTGCATCACTGCGTTGCCACATTCGGTATAGATTCTCAGGTATAAATTTCTCGACAACGTCCGTTACATTAAGCTAGCTTCTTGGCATTGGCCACTCTCGGTTATGTCCATTCTCGGTAATGTCCGTTCTCGGTAATGTCCATTCTCGGTAATAGCATTCTCGGTAATGTCCATCTCGGTAATAGCATTCTCGGTAATGTCCATCTCGGTAATAGCATTCTCGGTAATGTCCATCTCGGTACTAGCATTCTCGGTAAAAGTATGGAACCAGCTGCACTCTACCCGGCATGACACACAAACACATAATGCTTGATAGATCTTACTTGCTCGTCATTACTAGGAGATGAAGAAAAGATTTGGCGTTGGTAAAAAAAATGAAGATTAGCAACAACACAATGTGTAGAGAAAATAACAAAGCCAACGAACCTTGTCGCAATCTTTTGCTCCACTCGGTGTCGATTGCACCTACATGGGTCGTGTTTGTCTAAATAATGTTCCAGAGTGTCCCATCCACCACCAACTCGTACCATAACATGATTACGCAAAATCTGAAAAGGCACACAAGGTTTGAGGGTTTTGGTAACCAAAACCAACTTTGATAGCCTGTTAGCTTTTGGAATTTAATGTATTACTAGGAAAAATTGAGAGGAACTATAAATGAAACAATAAGAGAAATGAATAAACAGATGCTAGCATCCCCAAGCAAAGAATATAGAAGCTTGGTCAATGGTCAATGTAGTGACTGATGTTTTAAGTAGCAGTACAAGTAGTAGAAGAAGTAGAAGTATCAATTTTCATGGTAGTTCAGAGCAGGGTTGTAACCAAGTCACAAGGCACCGAGTCACAGGTCAATCTCACTTTTATAGCTTCGACTCGAGTCAAGTCGAGTCATTTTCAATTCATGACCGAGTCAAGTCCGAGTCCAAGTCAGCAACCAGAGGGTCGAGTTCGAGTCATGGTATTATGAATCGAGTCGAGTCCAAGTCATTGTGTTGACTGACCAGTTTCCAGTTAAAGTCTTGCTAAATCCACTTTTTATAACTTTGTTTGGTGATATCGAATGATTCGCATTTATAATATACTAATTTTCCGCATTTTAGCAGTTTCTGGTCGCATTTTCAAGTACTAGTACCAATAGACGAAATCCCAATAGTGTGCTTACTTTACTATTCTTCGAAATTACAATGAAATGGCGGTTTTGGCCGTCTGAGTCTCGAGTCATATGACTTGGTTCGAGTCATGCACAATGACTCGAGTCGAGACGAGTCATTTCCGTATTTTGAGAAAATGACTTGAGTCAAGTCGAGTCATCATAAAATCGTGACTCGAGTCATTACAACCCTGGTTCAGAGTAACAAGAGCAAACATCAATTTGAAAGCTCTCAAGTAATTAGTGAAAAGCAGCCTGGATCAATGACCTATAGCCGTTTGTTTACTAATAACCCGAGGCAAATTTCAAATCTTGATGAGGACTGATGCTACTCATGTAGTAGAACTAGGTGAAAGTACCGATTTCAGGACTAGGACTAATCACAACAGGATTATAACTTAAAAATATTACCTTCGTACATCTCGGAGACGCATTAACCAAGTCCTATTTTGAAAAAGTCACTATATCCAGGCTAAAAATTCCATCACTCTGCATCGACGTAATAGGTGCAAGGCATGCAAGTGCAATTATGACGTGTTCAATAATATGACATGATGTACTCACCCTCATAAAAATCAGAGTCCGTGAGTTTCCAACTTTGTACTTCCCCTCGCTGACTTTCACCATCGGGAATTGACTTGGGCAATTGCACATGCCAAGTATGTATTGTACCTGAAACACAAACGTTTAAACCATTGATAAATATAACTATTTACAAGATACAATACGACCAGACATTGCCAACACTGATACAAAAGTCGTCACAATGAATGAACAATAGTATCGGTTCTACAAGAGAGATGTAAAGGATGCAATTAAAATGTGATAGGAAACATATATCTAAGATGCTTATTCATTTACAATCACAAACCTGCAAGCTGTTACAGACACTCACAATACTCACCCCAAGGCGTGACTGGAAGGCGCGTGCAAATTAAAAAGCACCGTATCAGTCAAGTTTATCAGCCTATATATTGAAGCAAGGTAGCATTCGTAACGCAACCATTCCTTGTATTTGAAAACGACAACGGTGTTACCACAAGATGTCATAAGAGAGACGAAAAATCGGCGTTTTCACAACACGGGATTGAGAAGACTTGTTGATTAAAACTCAAAGCGTTTTTCCCAGCACGCACACGCGCCAGCGAACACCTTATCGATGGTGTGAGTATCTACGGATCACGTACGCTCTGCTACCGTATTGCAAATGCAATATGCGCAGTTGCATAACCGTCTCACGCAATTCAGTGGAAATACTTATTCGCGGAAATCCCAAAGCCTCCTTATGGCACTTGTCGAGAAGTGAAGTATGTGGGTAGGAATTCACTATTGTACACCGACGCCGCGCTTCCTAATCAAATCATTTCCGCAGAACCAATCTACAACGTAACAACACTAGTTGCGACAGGACGCGTTGAGCAGTTCGTGAGAAATTCTCATTATCGAGTGTTGCAAGTTCCTTTAACCAAGCGGAATCGCTACTATTGTGACTGTCAACAACACACGTCATAGAATGCAAGTTAAGATATACTTAATGCGAAGGATTACGTAGGCGCATATTTCGGAAATATATCACGGCCTGCTCGCCGAATAGCGAGAGTGTTACGCAATCACCGGAACAGGAATTCTACTTGAAAGGTGCAACAATACCTACAGATGACGCTGACGACCGTAGTAAACGCATGCCGAATTTTATTACCTCTACCCAGACACAGTACAATCATGCCCTTTCGTGACGATAAAATGTGGGCAACATCGTAAAATCACGGTCGTAAACTCGGCATTGCATGCAGATGTGAATATGAACACATTGAACAGTGAACACTAAACGCTCTGGAGAGCAATTACGATTGCCGGATGCAACACCGATGCTAACGCACAACGGGTGTAGAAATTTACAATCTCCCTGGCACAAATCTTGCTTGATATATGTAATACCCCGTAGTTTATTTGGGAAATTTCCTGCTTTCCTAACTTCTGGAATAGAACAAGGTCAATAACTAGGGTCACTAGTTCTCAATCTGAAATAATCTACGTACCGAACGGGTCGCGATATCTGTGGCCAACCTTTGTCCACGACGACCCCTATGCCGACGAAATGGTAGTCAATTTGGCCCGAGAAAAGGTCATTCAATAGGAGGACACATACTGTGCTATCGTTAGTTCTAGTAATTCACGACGTTTTGAAATCGAATCTACAAGTAACCGCGAAAAGATGATAAAACTAATGTACCGGTATCGTCGTGCAATTTCGATCATTCCAATCTCAGGAGAACTGATATCAATGTAGGTTATAGCATATAGGTGGATTCGGGACCTGCCTACGTTGTCGACGCCGGAAATGACACATGAATCAGCATCCGGTGTGACCAGTGAAAATTATCCGTAGATTATTCGAGTTATTCGGATTTCTTGTCACGAGATTTAATGATGGCCTTGCCGTGTCACTTGCGAGACGCTATCAGCACAATCCATGCATTCGAAATGGTAGACACGTCACGACGCAAAGCAGATTTCCCGGTAGATCAGGATTGCACTGTCTTATGAAGCATGAAGTTCAGCAACAAATATGCGTGACCGAGATGTCGTGGAAGGATTATACTTCACTTCGCGTACCGTACGCTCGCAAAACGTTTCTTAGTGTCACGTGCCGCGAACCTCTTACCGTGGACACTGTCCACAATTTTTCTTTCAAAGGGCGCGGTATTTAATGACAATATTTTGATATTATTCCACAAAAGCCAGAGCAAATCTATTAGGGACATCATAAATGTCCTTCACCAAAGACTGTGTCACGAACCTACGACGGAGCACGTGTTAACCGCAACAAGAACAAAGGCACGATGAAGTGTATTAGGTATTCCAAAGACTATAAAAGACCGACACTGCTTCATATTCATCACTAAATCAACGTTACTATAGGGACCAGGGCACGTAAATCTCAAATTTTTCGCATAATCTCACTTCTTTGTACGAGATGCGTCGTATACGCGTAGAAATATCATAGACCCGTTGATGGCGAGTTTACACAAATAAGACAATGCGCACAGCGTCTAATTTTTTACATTTTAATTTCACAAATCGGCATCTAGAATCTAGGATTTCGTAGTTTGTGTACATTGGATGGTCTATATTATTTATACACGAGAAACTTGTCAAAGTGACTAGATACCGCGCATCTACTATGCAGACGTTTAAAGCTAACTTCGAGCCATTCCACACACAGACCCATGTATATAGAAGTCGATTAAGGTCACCCAACGTGGCGCAGTCGTTAATTTTTCAATACAATGAGCGCGCTTCGCACAACATTATATTAGTCGAGTCGGCTGGTTTAAAATCAAGTAAAAAGTCAGCATAAGTGATATTCTGATCAGTGACCACTGATCAGTTATCTACTGTACAGTACACTACAGTTGGTACACAGTTGGCAGCTCATGTATGAGATCAGCAGTCTTTACACAGATACCTTGATATTGCAAAAAGAATCGGGCCGTACGTATAGCAATTAACTAATGTGCATCGTAAATTTGTTCTCCTATACCTAATTCTAGGCAACAGGAACATCATTAAACGCTAGTTGATACGAGGCTTCGTTAAATGTTACCACTCGATTGGACGGTTCAGCATACACACACACTCACACAGTTACGTCTCTATTAGGGTATCAAATTCCGGATTACCGTATTCGTGTATACATTACACAAGACAACAAACGAGTATAATGCGAGCATCTGGATCAAAAGATCACCTACAAGATTGGTAAATCTGCAGCCCCTCAGGTCAAGCATTCTTAACGCTAGTTAGGGGCGTACGACAATGGTTAGCAAAGATTCCATTTTAAGGATATACCTATGAAATATAAATGTATGGCATTAGTAACCAAATAAATAAGCCGAGTATAAAGACAGCGATTGACAAATAAATATATATTAAATGCACATTATCAAAAATGCAGTCCCGGAAGAAACCAGGTAACATAATTGGATATGAATATCAATCCACGTCGCTTGTGTATTATTGTTTTATCGACATGGACTGACCGTGTCGCCAACGAGCCGCGGGGCTCGCAACTTTATAACCCGGACCCCAGAACGGCGCGAAGTTGATCTATTTCGCCATCGCCGCATATCGCGATCGGAATTGATTACATACCAAATTTGACCGTACCAAAGTATGATCACGATATAGCCATCGAAATCCATCAAATAATCGTTCGCAAGCATGAAAAGCGTTCACGCATTTAACGATCGCACATCATAAGTGAGGAATTGCAAATTTTCCAATCGCTGGCAAAAAGTCCATGCGGCGGTACGACAACCACGAACATCGTAGTCGTATCGGGACATATTACTAATTTTATGACATTGCAACGCTACATGCAAACTATTTCGATAGCATACAACGCTTTACAGTATGTGGTTGCGACCGCGCTAGGACACATAAATAATATAGAACAACACAGTGCACACAGTCCATTCCACTTCTACCTAACTGTATCTTAACAATAAAATGCAAAAATCGACAGCGTATACGGGCAATCGGGCATTCATAGTATCTTGGAATTTGCTACTTGCGAAGATCTGCGCAAATGATAAATTGGTGTCACGAGGGATATTGAAAATAATCAGGCGTCGTAATCACGATTAGGAGCTTACATAATCCGACGATGATCGCATAACGCGGTTAAGATCGCAGATTAACGTGAACGCCATTACGCACGGTAAACTGTCATTAAACATCCTCAATATAGAGTTGATGCTATAACCACGTGCGACGTAAAGTTTTATAACGGGCGTTATTGTAAAATAAAGTGGTCTTTCTTATAAATTGTTCACGTAAAAGTCTGAAAACATAAATACTCAAGTAATACAGGTATACGCAAAACCTAACATTGCAAATTGAAATATTCAAGTTCGTGATAGTGAGTAGGCCTAAATATCGTCGCACAAAAGTAGTAAGTCGCGTATTCCAAGACGAATACCGATAGACCATTGGATTTCATCGTAGCACCAACCGATTAGGCCTTGTTTTGACAGAACGCGGCCGGTTGACTCCAAACGATGTTTGATTAAAAACACATTCAGCGAGAAAACCACAATAGCGAGTGGGCTAAAGCAATGCGTTTGCGTATTGAATAGTAAAAGACAAATATGTGATAGATCTTTATCCATGGACAATGCATTGTCCGTGGCACGGAAATAAATCCGAGCATTCGAAAAGAAAACCATTAAGTGAATTGAAAACTCATCTGCTTGCATATCCAAGCAAGGAAATGGCTTGCTAGAAACTTGAATTCCGGTACCCTGATATTAGTGCGATGTGAATGAAATGGAGGAACCGACCGGAACCGCTTCATCCAAAATAGAGGTAAAGGCAGGCATACATTCTGTTTTTTTTTTTATGCGTGTTTAAAAGAGAAGTGCCCATTTCCGCGCCGTGATGCTGCATACTACGTCTCTATATGACTCTTGAAAATCCATCCACAGAAAATCCATCCACAAACAAATTTCATCTCAAGCAGAAATTTACGACATTACTTCAACTTGAGTACAAACGATGACCGCTTTGACTCAGTCTGGTGTTTTCGTTATCCCATCTAGCGGGTTCATCTGGTATGCACTTTGCACAGTGGCAGTGTCGCGTATTCTCGAAGCATCGCGTACAATAAATCATAGTTTTTATCGCGAAATTGAACTGTTTCTCACACGGATGCCAACCCTTCAGGTCAAAGCGCGCACTTCCACCGACGGCAAAATATTTGCAGCCGGCACGATTCTCCCGGATGTTTGTGACGTCATTCGGCCGGCCATTCAACGTCACAAAGACCGCGCGAGAAATCAAAAAGTATAACGATTGGTCGCGTATGGAAGCGAACCGGCCTTGGAATATGTGTACTTTCGGATTTACGAGCCTTTGTACAAACGGACCGACTCCGTCATTCAACTTTCAATTGTCGATAAAGGTATTGTCAACAGCATAACCTTCAAAGGTGTCTTATGAAGTTATTGTTGAATTTCTTGCGATCGCCATGAATTCCCACAATAACATTGTGTGATATCACTCATCGGCATAGCAGTTCGGGGGACATTAGTCAAAATATACAGAAATATTCATCTGCACACGTCAGTGACAATCTAATTGTTGTAATACCACTAAATATAGAAATAGGTTTGGAGTAAGCTTGCGTTTGATAACATCCATCGAGGTTATAACCGGCCGTGTTCATTTATCATCACTCGACCCTATTATCAGCATCTTGGCTGTATGCTTTATCGTTATCGCTGATATCGAAAGCAGTATATTTTACGTTTATTTGACCGGAATGCAGGCCAGTACTTGGCGGCAATACATCATCTGCTTCGGATGCGTCGGGTTGCGTGATTGTTTCCGGCGATTGATGGTAATTCGAGCCTTCAAAATCGTAGTGCTGATGAACCGGCTATCGGAGTTTAAACGTATTCTGAGGCTGAGTCTTGTGACGTTACACGACTGATTTACTTACTCATTTTCCTCACGTTTGCTGCATCCTGTGTACCAGTTTGCTTTTGAGGATTTCATTGCCTAACCGCATAAATTCTGCAGCAAGCGCTTTATACATGGGTGTAGGAAGGATCTCTTGTGTGCAATCTAACCCAAATGCGCGCAGAACAGCCAACATTTTGTCGAATATTCGGGCAGACGTTTTAGAATGTCGACTATAAGCTTAGCGACGTGAATAGTCTTCGGGTGCAACGTGTCGCTTCAATATGGTATCTGTAGATTTGAAGAGCATCACGGCAAAAAAAGAGTTAATTTTATTCTATTGGACACAATAGACACATTGTCGGACGGAGTATTTAGAATTCGCAGATCAGTTTTTTTCACACCTGACCATTCCACACCCCTCTTACACCAATGGATTAATGATTGGTAAACCTGGAGTTGTTAGCGAAGCCTCTTATAATCACAGTATTTTGATGTAACAACTGGCGCACAATCGAAATAAAACAAAGGCAATTGATCAAATCACTGTCGCATAGGGCACTAGGGCAGTGCCTATTTTCCGCACACAATCCGCAATCGCAAATCAAAGTTGGCCTGTTATCTAGCAACGACGGCCACAGTAAACATCAGTACCGATCATAACAAAGGGCAGAGGCACGAAATAACTCACTAAAACGCTCGACTTTTATTTGCGCGCCATAAAATCAATCCGCCATTGAGCTATGCCGCTGCGCAGATTACACTATTTACGGAGGTAACGTTGTTTACAAAGCTCCCGTAACTGTGGACGCCACGTCAGTAACGCGGTCAGATCCCGGTGGTGAGTATGGGTGTCACACTTTTTTACAAATGGATGTACTCAACCAGTGTTTCTTAACCGTTATTGAGCGCGAGCCCCTGAAAAGGTCATGGATACGAGGTTCAGAAATACTTCCTATATACGATTTTCCACCAAGCTGGATTTGGATTTGAACACCGAGTTTCAAATAATATCGAATTTTTACGCGATAGCGGGCGATTCAAGTAGGAAATAGGGACTTGGATTCGGGGCATGATACGAAGCTAATAAAATATATCGAGCTGAAATCCAGAAATGCCGGGTAAGGGGAAATTCCAAATTAAAGCACCGCCTGTCACGTTACAGTTGGTGTCAGACTGTCCGAGTCCCATATGGGTATTACTACTGCGCTGCACGTTACAAGCAGGGTAGGGTACCAGGTAAAACTATGAATAAGTATATGATCTTCACAACAGCCAGATTCCTGGCACGCATCCGGAGGGCATACAGACTACAAGTGCCAGATATAACGGTCGTACAGCGTCGAAACCGCCACCGGAACAACTGCAAAGTGCAATTGTGCATTAATCAAGCCAGCGCATGTTATCACCGTTGACATAAATTTAACACAAGATACATAATGCAAGACTTATACGTGACAACGTGACATGCATGCGAGCCTGTAGGTTTGGTACAGTGCCGTATATGATTTATTGATCACTGCGCGCAACAGAAACAAATCAGTTCAAGACACTGCCTTCAGTAATTATGGATGTTTCATGCAAAAACGGCCGACTTCCAAGGACGCGAAACGAAATTTACTAATCGGTGACGTCACAATACTACTAAGATATAACCGGTTTCGGTGCCGCATCGAGATTCTGCAATGTTCGGAAGCTTTCCAGCGCATTTCCATTGCGAAGCGTTACGAAAATAAAACAATCCTAATCAACGCTGCAACTGTACGAAAAACGTGCCATAAGTTGCGAGTTACGTTTTGATCTCTGAATAATGCATTTGCGCGGGAGGTGGGAAATGCGTATTTTCCACGTAAATCCCACCATTCCAGACTTAAAGACTAGCATACACAAAGAAATACATCAATCGCGAAGTAACGGTTCCGTATCGGAGCTACTCGTGATTTTTAGCCATATATACGATACAGAGCTAAGCTTATTGAATTTGAATACTGTCGTAATTACTCAATGTTCATTCTTAACAAGCAATCACAAAAGTAGCGAATAATATTGTCAAAATACCCATCTAGTTTTGAGGCCGGTACTGTTCTTTTAGTATACCATTGTGGGGATAGATATAATGTACGTGACGTTAGGGGCCTAAGTATTAACAGCTGTTGTCGAATCACGGTGTGCCAATATACCCGGATCTACCGTGTCATATGAAACCAAGGGTTTCAGAAACATTTTCAATCAATCGCAAGCACCGTTAATTGACTGTTTCTGTTCCCAACGGAATTAGTAGAATACGCTTTCAGGTAACAGATTAGTTTTGACTTTCAAACGCCGTGGAAAAGATTATCTCATTCAACCGATCCCGACAATACCGTGTCTGCATGGCTACACTATCGTCCCATTCACTACAACAATCGAGACACGGCACACATGATAAAAGAATTATTTTCAAAACAAATAGTAAAATCATGCTGGCTCGCCGTAACCCCCGCATGCCCGGCTTAAAGGATACTGTACGGATCGTCCCCGACTGTGAAGCCGCGTCGGGTTAAAGTACCGATAACATTTCGCGAACATTAGCAGGGATCATAGACAATGGCCTGGACATTTTCCGAATGTCACTCGAGACCTTAAAGGATGTAGAGATGCATATAACAACACCATTTGAAAGCAATATGTATCGCACAATGGAAGCTTATTCAATCTACCTCACAATCTATACCTTTAAGTAGGTTAAACAACATGTTGAACACTGCTGCGTTCAACTTCACAGTATTAAACCACAATCCTGAGAGTATGATAAAAATAACAAGGTTCAGTGTTAGGACGGCGGTGTGATTCACAGATACGATACAAGCGATGTTGCTTGATGAAAACGAGAAAAACTTCCATCATATATGCGCATGCGAATACGAAGTTCAATATTAATCATGATAATTTTAGGTATAGGAGGAATTAGGTCACTGGATTCACGTGATAACGGCAACAAACTAACCGCAACTCTATCGCCAAGCTACCTGATTTGAGCGTGTGAATATACATATATTGGATGCCACTGTAGCCTACTTCAATAAATACAAGCAAATATACATAGGCTACTGCTGACGAGTAATTATAACCTATACCAACTAACATGTTTTTTCAGTTTCTTCACGCGTGCACACTAGAGAAGGAATAATTCCCACCTAAAATAGTATCTATGCAGATATCATACCGAAAGTGCATCCCCACACCTTGTTTCGGCACTCCATCAAGTAGAGTACCTAGCATAAAACTTTATACCCAAATATTGTGAAGTAATTATGTTGGTGACCTACTCAATATTGGAAAGTTCATGCACATCGTACCTCAATCATACTGTCAAGGGCACACCACGAAAAGGAATAACAACCTACTACATTGTCTGGTAGCTTTCTTGCTGTCCAGAACAAGCGATAGATATAAGATATAGATATAAGGATATAGATAAAAGGACGCTGTCTCAAGTCACTCATTTCCAACGGACATGACGGCCTCGTGGCGGCTCGGAAAAGCTCGTACAAATCGCACTTTGCCCACAGTGAACTGCAAGCTAATCTAAACTAGGCCACAACTCACATGGTTTTCAAGACCCACCATACCACCATGGTTAGGGTTGGTCAATACAATTCGAAATCGATTTGAACAATTTATTGATGACGAATCAGCACGAAAAATAACATTGCAGGTATGCTGTATAGCCCATTCTCACTAGGATAAGTGGTCTTGATTCATAGCTAATAATAACCACGTTAACTGCCTCTCGCGACTCGATCACACACAAGTGCAAAGATCCTCTGAAACTTGTAAGTGATGTGTGCAACTAATATACAGTACAATTGCATAGCACATGCAGGTTCGTTATCACGAATGAGTTCTAGAATACTATTTCAGTTATTAAAAAGTCTGGGTTCAATAAGGTTCGATTCAATATTTGATGACCGATTCGAATTGCCTTATGATTTCATGTTACACATCCCTAATTATGGTGCAAGTTTCACCAGCAAAAGTCACAAGTGACTGAGCAAATCTACAGCAATGTAGGAGTTTTTTATCAATGAAACATCTACGACAGACCTACAAATGCAAAAGAACATACCATCTCGTCCAAAGACTTGAAATCGCAGGCGACCTTCTGTTTCGGGGGTTCCCGAATCGGTTCCACCGGAACTGGGGCTTCGATTGCTTCTTCTTCTTCTTCTACGTAGGCCTGCTCTTGCTGCTGTTCCTCGAGGAGATCCTGCTCGATCTCCTGGTCGATGTCTTCCTCCATTTGGATCAAGACGGGAGCAGGTACTCCGAACTTTGACCCGCGCCTAGCCATCTGTGGTGATAACGGAATGATAGGTAACGTTGAGTATTTGGTTTTACGAAATACCACTACTGAACAGACATTCATGTCTACCTTGCTTTATTAAACATAGGTACGAAAGTGTTCGTAGCTGTGGAAAGAGGGAATACGATGGACGACGGTTATACAATCATGGTGAAGGTGCAATTCTGCCGTGTCCATAGCCAACTATGTATCTGATGATAGTATTTCTAAGGTACTACTGTAATACTGTATCTACAATCTTTCCCTTATCATACGCATAACATACTGTACGATGGCAATTTGCGTTTGAAAATGTGCACTTTCAAAGTATGTTAGTTGAGGTAAAAAATTCTCTAATCTCCCACTTTCTTTAGTATGGTGAGTTGGTTCAATGCGACAGTCCATGACTTACCAAGCCAGATGGGTGTCTGTTAGCCAACCAAGAATTAGATTTGCTGCAAAACTGCAAAGTACTGAGTATTTTGGCCGTTAATAGCAGCATGACATATTCCAGTATTTGTATGTAATTACTTATTATATTGGACTAATTCCCTGCTATAATCTTATTGACATCAGTTGGTCTTGTATTTTATTTATCTAACTATGAATTGATACTCAAAACATAACCCTATCAAAAATAACAGTGCCGAACAAATAATATCTACATCTGCGTAATTTGCTGACTCTTATATATTAACTTACAGTGCGAGTGTTTCAAGAAGCAACATCACTTATCTCAATTTAAATCAGTGTTGCAGTAGTTTCTCAAGATTAATTGGCTTGGATTAGACATGGCATAAGAAAAAGCATTTTATCATTAGGATCCATCATAAATAATGCAGCGGTACCAACCCCCATATCAGGAAGTCCATAGCTTCATATGGCATTACCAACTATTCATTTTAAGCTTTGTTTGGATATTGTCTTCTACAGGTATTCGGAGTTGTTAATGACTTAAAGGTGACAGATATTCAGGCTAAATCTTCAAATTAAACACACAACAATAATGCAGCCGTACCAACTCCCATATCAGCAAATCCATAGCTTCGTATGGCATTACCAACTATCCATTTTAAGCTTTGTATGGATGTTTTCTACAGGTATATGGAGTTGCTAATGATTTAAAGGTGACAGATATTCAGGCTAAATCTACAAATAAAACACACAACAATAAAACATTCTTTCAAATCATCTTTCCGGGATAGGCAATTATCATACACACCTCCAAGAGACATAGAATGAAGTTCTTTTCATTTTTTCTCAGAATCAGATCATTCGATTCGAACATAACCGCCTCCGATATCAACAGCTCTTTTCGACACCAGTCGATAAAATTCGCCACATTGTCCCTTGCGAAGAATGTACTAGCGTGTCGCCCCTGATGATTACAACAAAAAGGATATATAGATTCAACATTTAACCTATTCACACACTGCACTACAAATATAAAGTGTATGAACTCATGCCTAGCCTAAGAATAGTGAATTGTAGAACGAAATTACAATACTGCTTCGTGTACAATTGATGTCACTCTCGAATTACTCATAAATAAGCACAGGATCAATTTCATTGGTATTTTTAGTGCTTGTTACAAAACGTGCAATATTCTTCAGCAGGATTAAATATAAAATGAATCACTTACGGGTGTGTACCGAACCATTCTGGAAGGCAAGATTATCTTCTTCAGAATGGGATCGCCTTTGTTAGTAGCTCTGAATTCCGAGGCCTGATCGTTGACTCTATTAGCATGCTCACATAGTAATATACCATCGTCCAAAAAATCCATGAAGTTGTTGACGTGAATGTCAACTTCGTAAAGTTCCTGGAGAGACAAACACGTCTGAGTTATCACATTGAATCTTTCAATGTACAGTTTTATACATACTCCATAAACATCGTAGAACTATATCTAGCAATTTTCCGCCAAGAACAGCAGCATAACTAATAATATTCGATGCAACCTTTTAATCATGGCCAGATTGTATACAGTTTCAAGGTTGGCAAATCGCTGGAAACCGGTAATGAGTGACTTAGAGATCAACCAGGGCCAACAATGTATAATTCACTACCTTCTCTATGCCACACTCGCACTTATAAGCAAGCTATGAAATAAAACAATGAATTTGTAGTAATCACATAAAATTATCATTTTTGCGAATGGGGTAATTCTGATTCTAAACTAATTTGGAAAAAATTCTCTAGCTCTAATTCTTATTCTAATTTAATACCGAAAAGCTGAAAATTTTATTGTCGTTTTTTACTTTGTATATATTTCATGGCCAGAATAACATTGCCCACAACTGCTATAACGTTGATGGTGGCAAAATCCTGATTACCAATGGCCTTCATTAGAATGTGTGTCACCGTTCATAAACAAATAAAAAAATAATTTGGCAACAAAAGATAGGCCTAATCACTAACCTTAAACCATTCCGCCAAGTCTTCCTTCATGGCATAGAGGTACTCTTCGTTGGTACTGTAAGGTCTAACACTCTGATGCGCCGCAGAGCTGATGAAGTTCTGAATTTCATCATTTCCAGGAGGAATAAAACGGGCCAAGCCTTCCGGAAGCGACATCGTCGATACTTTCTCAAAATTCCAAAAATACCGACGCCCTAACTTACATAACGTCTGATTTATGTATAGCAGCACTAATCTTATCCTATGCTGAAAATCGCAGTAGTGGCACATCATCATGATTTGAACATCCACACAGCATACTCGTAGAGTAAACTGATGAAGCAACAGCCGAGCATATGGTAGGCCGGCCTGATTTTCTGTTTTGAGAGACTGACACGTACTGATAGTTTCATCAGGAAATTGCCAGCAGTCTCTATATCCCTTGAGAACATAACACAACATGCAATCAGTTGGATTATGGATTGGAACTTTGCACTTAACCGCATTAAGGCAATTACAATGTTATTCAGTCGGGTAAGAAGTGTACAAGTGACATCAAATAATTTCAGTGGGTTTGTGGCTAGAGATTACATTCTAGCTAATAACATTTGACTACATGGACGTGGTTGCTTTTACTTGTATCACTTATGATGTAGCTGTAATAACTATAATAAAAATGCACATGAATACAACATTCCAGTAGATTGTAGAGTCAATGACACAAATTGAATTTGGTACAACACTCGGTAATTTCAAAAGGCATAGCCTTTCCTCAATTTAGTATAACTCCTGCCCCAGAGTGGAATTGGTGGCAAACATCACGCGCAACTTTCCATTCAATTCCTTAATCATTCTATGGAAGAAACCCTTCTGTCACGTGCAACTTATTGACGAAAACAACCAGTGATTCCAGTCTGGCTCCTGCCCAATGATGCTATGTTCTGATTAACTCAATAAAGGCCTAAATTGTCACACCAGTCACCGAAGGGATTGAGTGAAAAATATCAGCAATATTTGAATTGAATTGAATATCACACCAGTAACACACCTTTCAGCATTAAAATTCCACTGACTGTATAGTCTGGCTTATGGAATGCTGACTTGTACCTTCGCAGTACAATTCCTGCTAATGTTCCTATATTGAATCAGAATACAGTTACACAACCTCAACCTTATGCTTACTTCTAGCATTTCTCATATCAAAATCTCAATGTGATTTACACTGTCAGCATTACAATTCTAAAGGAATCAAGGTTATTTTTATGTCAGATTAGCGGTAAAACTGAAGTTTCATATATTTGTAATATTTTCCCCATTCATATCAATAATAATGTTTAGTAAGAGCGATATATCAATACAAACTGAGCCTCATGGAATAATATAAACAAGCATGAGCCTTTCTCTGATACATATCTAATTATCTATATACCCGAGTCTGAGTGTCTATCTAAACAGCAATGAAATCGTATAAATCATAATTCAACCTTACACTTGCATACTATCAGGGTCAGCCTTGGTTGTCTCGCTTGTTAAGATGTTCTCAGACATTATTGCGTAGCCAGTGGTTAGGGTTAAAGATAGCTTGGGTTAGCGGTGTGGGCTTGGCTTGATAATGCGCATAGACAGTGAGGCTGTTCTCTCTAATCGGCTAATCCTAACCAGAGTCCAGAGCTAACTCACCCCGTACCCCGAACCCAGGACAACTCTAACTCGACAATTGATGATAGAAACGAATATATCGCATCGCAATGATAGTACAGCAGTAGCCTACGAAATGCTAATCATTAACAGGTAATCAGAATATCCGAGCAGAATCTCAACGCCTAATGTGTACCTAACCAGCAAACACTGCAAGCGAACTGCGCGTCCTCAGTTCTCACGACAACGAAGTTTACGCTGGTGAGGATTGCGTTCACTGCTCGATAGCGACATCTATGGACGTAATTAAAAACTGCAGGCAAGGCATAAACTTTATTCCTTCATTCATTCAGTGGGGTCATTCCTAGTGTTTTAACACTAGATCTAGTGTTTTTTCGGTCATCCTAGTGTTCTAGTGTTTTTTTCGAAAAATTTTGCTAATCTAGTGTTTTTCTGCAATTGTGCGAACAATGAATATTCTAACGTTAGACTACTGAATTATACGCTAAATTTATAGCTAATAAGGCGATTTGGTGTCTCAGGCTGTGTTTGTTTTCAACAATTCTATGTGGAGGTGCAGTGAAAAGCAATTATTATGTAACAGGGTGCGCTGTGAATCCGTACTTATGAGCGAAAGTCTCTGAAAAAATAAAGAGCGATTTCGCTCTGGTGCTCTGTCGTTTCTTGTTGAACTCAGTCTGCAGATTTGGGCAAGATTTTCATTTGCCGAGGACAGCATACTTGAGTGTATTGAGTCCGTTAAGAACCTTATCAACACAAAGAATAGAAAAATCAATCACTCCTCTAGCTGTGCAATTTCCCTCTGTGATATTATTTGATGAACTTGATGATTTGTCAGAAGAAGAATGGACTGATTTGGCAAGATCGCAAAATGAGCTGCAGGTTATCAGTCAATGCCCTTCCACAGAATTTTTGCAAAAAGTGAAATCTGTGCACAATGGATTCGGTGAATCATCATCATCAATTTTATCAGTTTATCAATTTTATCAGTTCAATACACCACAAAAATGCGATACAACGAAAGGATAGGAAGGTGCGTCGATTCCATTAACTGGGGAAGCTCATGAAGAATCTCTTGACATTGCCACATTCCACTGCATTTGTGGAAATGAAGTAGGCCTATGCTGCATATGGACACCTCCCCATTGTTTGGTTGAAGATGTATGGTAGTGAGCAAGATATGCCACACAAAAGATACTTATGTTTGATGGATGGTGTACAATCGAGAGATAATTTTTATGATGCCGTACAATTCGAAAGCGACAATATTTGATTTGTTTTTTGCGCTACTGAATTCGCCTCATTAATTTTCGTTGAATAATCATGCAGTATCTCATGCATAGGCTATGTATTGAATTCATGTGTGAAACACTTTCTTATCTATGAATTTGTACCTTGGTCATCATGATTACTTGGCAACGGCAAATTTTTCCTGCAATTTACTAATCTAGTGTTTTTTTCGCCGATCTAGTGTTTTTTCACGACATAATCTTGTGTTTTTCCGGGAACCTAGAGTGGCAACACTGCATTCATTCATTTATGTATAAGTATGACTACAACAATGTAAAAAGTGGATTTCTGCTGATAAGTTCATTTTCAATTCACCACCGAGTCAAGTCCGAGTCCAAGTCAGCGAGAAGAGGGTCGAGTCCGAGTCACGGTATTATGACTCGAGTCCGAGTCCAAATCATTGTGTTTACTGCCCAGTTTCCAGTTAAAGTCTTGTTAAACCCATCATTCATGGCATGGTATGGAACGAAATTTCGGTATGGAATATGGAAAAGTGCAAGTATGGTATGGTATGGAAATTTCCCAAGTATGGTATGGAACTGCGAGCAAGGCATAAACTTTATTCATTCAATCATTCATTCATAATTATGTATTAGTATGACTACAACTTCCGAACAAAACAGGACTGATTCCAATGAAGAGATGAAATAAAGACAACATGTTTATTGAGCCTTCTCTGCTTTTCAGCATATTGCAATTCTTGTGATAATAAAACGTGACACTTGATATCATGTATACTATGCATAATGGCGACCCGGCAGATGCAGTTCGTTTCTCGTCGGAGGTTTATCTAGGCTCCTCTTCCCCCGCCGTCGTCGTTCTTACGGCGACAGAAAAAGACCCGACGAAAGAGAGCACTCAAAAGTGATGGAAAAAACTAGTCGAAAGGCCCGCGGCTTTGAAAAAAGATCAAGAAAAGAACTGTGACATCGGGCACTCTAGGCCGAGGTAGATGTTAGATTAAAAGGATCACAACTGCCTGTCGTTCGACATCCTCCTATCTGTTCATTACATCGCATGGTGTCTTATCGCATTGTACATTGCGTGTGACTTGCTCAGATGAAAAATATAACTCAACGATTATTATTATTAAATTGTGATTAGGTAAAAGTCTCCTCCTTTCCCGATTCCAAAATGTAACCCTATAACACCACGACCTTACTACACATGTTGATTAAGATGCGCGCATGTCGCACGCCGAGAAGCATTGTCTCCTTTCTGAATTGGACGAGCAAAGGCACATTCTTCGTTGACAGCTTTTTAATCATAGCGCCAAATTGGATAGTGTGTTATCGTTTTTGCCTATGAATTGAAATTCATTCAAGCGCACGATCGTTTACTCCGGTAACGATTTGCGAACGTAAATAGGAAAATGCATCGAAGCAGCCCAGATCGCTTAGTCCGCATGGCCTACAATTACCGCGATGCGAGCTAGTTAATGCGGTGTCCGAACCCTGCCCTGTCGAATATAAGAGGGCAATTAGTGATTGGATGCGCACTTTCCAATTTCTAACCATCAATTTTGTGTATTCATTCTTGTCCGCTTGATACACTCGTATTTTTGAATTGTGGCGCAATGTCACTTGCGAGCTTACAGTCTAATTTGGTACTGACTTGTACAGTGCACGATGTTGATATTGATGCACCACCAGATTGTTAGTGGTGCCATAGTGTCCTATATGGTGTCGACACAAGCAAATCTCACGGCTCAGTGAAATTGATTCACGTCAAAATTTCCATTTGGCTACAGGCAATTTGACGGTCATTTTTGACCGGCTTGCCGAGCATTGAATTTGGCAAAATGGGTATTGGGTAATGGGTATCAATCGAACGGGACGCAACAATGCTGTCTGGCGAAACGAGAGAGTTGAGAGTAGATCAATATAGCAAAAGAGCGGCTGCGCAGCTAGAGTGCTTCTGACGCAAAAGGTCTCTGGCACTCGGAGAAATCCGAATGGTGATTGAATAATAAGAAACCAAATTCCAACGTGAACGTCACTGTTCGGTTAAAACTCCTATATTCCTGACAAGTGCTATATAGGCCTAGGCTTGGTAATAGAGCATTCCAGTGAAAAACAAAGGTAAGGATTTGGTGGTAACATTTTGGAATATTTTGACTGGCGATCCTAGTTTATTTCGACACCCCTGCTGTAAACCTTTAATCAACATTTTACCTGCTGCATTCACGGACCAAGTCCTACCCTTACAGGTCAAGGAAAGGCTGGTAATGTGTGCTCACACTTGTCCAATGGGACTATAGATCAGTGGTCGGGAACCTATGGCTCGCAAGCCGTATATAGCTCTTTTGGGTATAAGATATGGCTCTTCGACACATTTTTAATTTTGTACTTAATTTATCAATATTGCAGCAACTTGTAAGTAAATTTTCATGACGTCCCGAATAATTATTCTCGTGGCAGCATAAACATGCGTTTGAGATGTCAAGACAGAGGGGTACGATACCTTTATAGATACCTTGACATGGGACGCCTGTACGACAATGCAGTTTTCATATACGCATTGTCTTCCTGATCTACGCCGATAAATAAACTTCCTTGGAAGTGACATTAACAATCACAAATTCAAATTAAAAACAACGCTATAGCTATCCAAGTTCTTGATTGGTAACGTAAGTAGCTTTAAGCTAGAACCGCCGTAAGTAGGCATGTAGCGTTATGTTAAGCCGACTACTTTAGAATTCGATCCATATTTAGATTTTCGGAGCCAACGCGACAATTTCGATTGCATAACATCGGTAATGATAAATTCTAGGTATTTATGACGAGTTGCGCTGTCACAGGTTAGGCTTGGCCCGTCTGTGCCTTAACTCCCCTTTCGCGCTACATTTTCGAACAATGAATATGAAAATTCCGTGATTTTGGTAATAGCAATGTATAAAATCTAATCATTCATATACATCGATATATTCTTTGAAGGTTTAACAACTTTCCCTCACTGATCCCTGACGACATGTGAGGCACTGCCTTACTTGCCTCCCCTAACGCAACGTCATGGTTGGCTCCACCCACGCATGTGGGCAGACAAATATGGCGCACACTACGAATCCCATATATATGTGCTACCAATACGTCACGAATTTCAATTGTGACGTAACAGTTGATTGACATGTATGGCGTAAAATGCGAAATATCTCAAGGGTTTGTGGCGAAACAGCGCAGTGGTATAATCCACAGCTACAACCAGAGGTGGTCAAAGTAGTCAAGAAAGCTGCTCAAGTAGAAGTAGAAGTAGCGACGAAATAATCTACTCAAGTACGAGTAGAAGTACTTCTTCCATAACCTAAAACTACTTGAAGTAGAAGTAGAATTGACTGGCTTTAAATCTACTCAAGTAAGTAAGTAGTTGTGAAAACAGTTTTAATTCGTTCGCATGGACTGTCAAAAGCTGCAAATTGAGCTATGTGGAAGGTGCAGAGAGCTTGATTCGTATTGATGCATCCCAGGAGGTATCAATTTTCGACAGATTATGCATTCTTTCGCGTCATGGGATACAAATTATAGTATTGATATGAAAATGCGATACAAACCCTTTGTTTACCAGAAGACCCCATTTTAGAGAATATCATGGCATGACGCCCTACCCCATATTATAAGGCCCCAAGTTTAGGCGAAGAGCAATACGGAAAAGTTGTATCGGATACGGTTTCAACACTTTGCGCGATTAGTATACGTTAACAACAAATATTGTGGATCGTAAAATTTATATTTAGTGTAGCTTTATTTTCGGAAAATAGAGGCATGACTACACTTGCTTTTATGCTTTAACATGTATGTTCTGCCGACAAAAGAAATGAAAGTAATTCGAACTCAAAGTAGGCTATGATAATCGGAATTGAAAGTGAAATATTTCATGCCTTTTGTCCATAAAGCTTCAAAGGTGATCTGCTAAAACATGTGTAACGTTAAAAAAAGCCGGATTTTCCAGATTAGCAGAAGCGATATAGTTTCAAACGTTGTGCTGGGCCATATGTACTGTGATGAAATATTTGATATGGGCGCCAATGCGATGTGAGCGGAACCAAGCAATCCGCTACCTAAATTATATTCACTGATACTTTCGTGAAAACAAATCTGTCACTCCATAACTACTGTGCGTTAAGCGCAAAAAGATTTCTGGGCTTTACTTGACTTTTTTGAATATTAAATGTTGGTACTCCGTGAAAGCAGCCCCGAAGTTCCTCAGGCTATCTTTCGTATTGGGGATAAAACTACTTCTACTTGACAAACTGAAAATAGCGAAAAGTAAGTAAGTTGATCACAAATATTTCGAAGTAGAAGTAGAAGTAGAGAAAATCAGATCTACTTGAGTAAGTACCAGAAGTAGAGGAAAACTACTTGAGTATTTCCAAAAAGTAGAAGTATTTCGTTACTGACCACCTCTGGCTACAACACCAATGGGTTATGGGTTCAAGTCCGACCGAGGTCAACTTCAGAATTCCTACCTAAGTGTTGGAGGTTTATCAAGGCTCCTCCTCGCCATATCATCTGCGTAAGCGGTGTCTTACAAAAAGCGCAGAAGTGGTCCGTGCTACAAGTCGACAGTTACGGAATAAAAATAACGAATATCGGCATGGTGTTCTGTTCTGGATTTGATATCCTAGAAGAGTCACATCCAATCTCTAAAAACCAAGTTATCGCGGAACTATGGTCTTTTTGCCACATCCTCTGTCAGCGTTAGCGCACTCAAGCCACTGCAGAAACTACAACATCAGAGGTCATTCGTATCATAGCCCGAGGGCTCCAAAGGGGCCGGGTTGCGCGGGCAACAAATCACTGCCTAAAAGGTTCGGTATCCTAAACATATGAGATATGCTTGCGAAAACTAGAAACTGCCAAGCTTTTGTATCAGTTCCAATGCGGTCATTGACCCGAAAGTTTCAATCACTTCTTTACCTCGGAATCAAAAGCGACCAAGTATAAAAAATTAAACACCCGCGCGTATTCCTCCAACTATCAGCATATGATCAACAGAAAAGATCATCGTTATATCAAATACACCGGACCTGGTTTGTAGAACTGTCGCGCCGGCTATCCGCAATCGCCGAGCATGCCCAATTGCCCATGCCCACATTCAAGTCGAAACACAAGCAATTTGCAACATCATTTTTTTCATTAAATTTTTTATCAAATCAAGACACAGCAAAGATTGCGATATAATGAAAAGATAGGATGATGCCAAAACTACTCCGAGCAGTCTTTTTATCAGTCTCCCATCTTGGCCAACGGCATGCCGCATAGGCTAGGCTTACCATATTTTGGAAATCTAAAAAGAGGACACTTTTTCAAAAATTTGAGACTTGCAAAACCGGAGAAGAATTCTCAAAAACCGGTGAATTTTTTCCACTTTGTGATCGGTTGACTAAAAAAAAAGGTCTTCATTCCGCTCAGAGCTCAAAATACCGCTTTTCTCTCCGCATTGCTACGTGGATGATTAAAAAAAGGTCTTCTTTTCGCTCAGAGCTAAATACACCGTTTTTCGCTCCGAAATACCTGCCGGAGCGTCACTTCTGTGCTAATTTATGGCATATCACTCGCAATTTGCTCTAAATCTGAACTAAATTTTCAAAAAAGAGGACAAAATCTCAAAAAAGAGGACAAAAGGGCGTCCTCCGAGGACACTTTCAAAAAAGTCAAAAAAGAGGACAAATCCTCTTAAAAGAGGACGTATGGTAACCCTAGCATAGGCTAAATAAGAGGCATGCACACTGTGCAGCATGCGAGAGTGGAGCTTAAGTTTGTCGAAGCGAGAAGACTGGCGTTATCGCCATTTACGATGTACTCAACCCTAATGAATTGATATCTTGGTAAATCTGGGGTAACGTAACGGGCTTATCGAACGCCCTGAAATCTTAATTAAGGCGGCGCCTGTATGGCAATGCTGTTCTCAAATCCACATTGCTATCGTCATTATCGGCGAGATATAGCTTTGAAGTAACATTGCTGTCGTTAAAATACATTCATTTAATACGATTTACTCCGTGTATACGTGGATAAATGGGTGAAAAATGTATCGATTCAGCAATCCGACCCGCCAAGTACTCAATTTTCCTATATCCAGCCCCCCAACTGGAGAAGTTTCCCGCCCCTGCTCTACTTGCTAATTCACTCAACTCTTTCGTACCTGCACAGCGATTCATTTGGTAATGTTTCGATGCTATACTTGGGTAAGTGAGTTTTCTAGACTAAACGAATACGTGGACAGGGCACTGTGACTTGGACTTATCTCCACTGGTAATGAAAAATCTCGGAAAGTTTTTCGTATACTACTTTCCCCATAAGCACATCCTTTAGTTAATGAATATATCTGAAGCAGCGTATAGGTTTTGATATACATATTATTCACGCTTTTGAAAACACAACCTTTGCTCAATTTGATTATGATTTAATATTATGCATTCCTCATAATAGCAGTTTTCAACATACCGAAATCCCGCGATAGCGCGGTACCATGAATGACTCCGTTTCACCGGCTCCAAGTAAAAGCACGAGATACCATCAGCCTCTTTACTTTGTGGCATATTATTAGCCTCCTAAAATGTCATATTTCATATTTACGATGGATTTATAATCACTCCACATTGCAGGGTACAATGTCATATGACACGTACAAAAATACCAAACCATTCTACTCTTTTCATTACTCTGTTTTTACGGCGCGCTAGTGGAATACACGAGATTGATGTGTTTCTCTTTTACAGCCACTGCGCGGCGAGAAATCATCACGCCGAGCGATGCATCGGACAATGTCAACATGTCTGCGTATACAATGGGCATACAAGTGCACCATCAACTAACAGACAATTTATTATATGGAAGTATTTGAACATTTAATTAGAATAGAAAATATTTATAATATACATTTAACGCGGCGTAATTAGCCTATGGGCCTATTATGTACCAAAGTTCAAACGTGAGGCACGATAGATCGCCACAATTTCAATTCAAATATTCGAGGGTGAGTATGGTCTGCTTGGTATCTGGTACCTGATCGAGATTTAAGACAACAAAGTCGTGCAAATCGCATAGAAGGGATGTTATATTAAAAAGATAATTATTATAATCCATTTAGCATAAAAAAACGCATGATATTTGCCTACTACGCCGCTGCGTTCCAGCGTAACACTTCGCATATCGTAATTTCCACTCGCAGACTACCGAGAATGGTCTTGTTTATTTTGCAATCACATGACTAATCACATGGAAGAGTATAGAGTAGGCCAACGGTTGCTATGCACTTTACGCACTGCTGCGATAGCCGATGACTATAGCTACTCTACTTGGCAAACAGTGGCAAAATGTTATCTCAGTATCAGTATCAGTATCAGTTTATAAATATTTCCATCATGTCAAAACACCACAAAACTGCGATACAATGAAAAGATAGGAAGGTGTCGAAACGACTTGAAGCAGTCTTTGAAATCAGACACCCACCTTGGCCTAGGCGAAGTAGAGCAGAGGCATGCACAGTAGGGCTCTTCAAAAATGACTTTTTTTCTCAAATCGTACTGGCTACTTGATAAAATTGTTAGGGTACCTAATTTAAGCCTACACACAAATTTTGGTTCAATTCCAGCCAGTAACCGCTTTGCTACAGGAGAAGAAAGTTTCGTTTCATTATGAAAAAATTATTAATAAAAAAATTTGAAAATTTTCTGTTCACACCATGAAAGTGTTAATCTGTCTATAGAAACGATGCTCACCAAATTTGGTTCAATTCCAACCAGCGGATCGGAGTTATTGCCGTCGAAAAATTTGGATTTGAATAAAATAGTATTTACGGTGACCGATTATTTTTTTATTTATTATAGTTGTGCTCACCGTTAATACTATTTTATTCAAATCCAGATTTTTACACCTTTCGGCAGTTGAAGTGGAGTGAAATACTATGTATTCGCAGGTACTGGTACATATATTCTGTCTGCGATGTTGGGTCGTAACAATTGTTGTGGAGTGGTGGACACGATTCGGGGTGATTTGGAGAGTATTGTTGGTGAAGAACCACGGTCTTAGCTGAATTGACATCATTTACATTGAATTGATTCAGTGTAGTCGATGTCACTGGAATTTCGGCTTCCTCCAATGATTTTACAAAGTCACGCATTCTATGTCCCAGAGCACGAAAACTCGATCCTTGATAACATATTTTGTCCGTGGCGCACAAGGCCGGAAACGGCGACACGCGCCACTTAAAACTCTTCATTAATAATAATATTAATAATAAAAAAGTCACGCATTAAACAACAATGTGCCGCGCTGAGCATGCGAAAGGTTTCTTTTACTTTGATAAGCACATCTATCAGTTATCTTTATGTATGTGTGTCCCGCTCATTGGCTAGAGCCCAACGCTAACATAGTGAACTTTTGAATGTACGAGGTTCCAAAAGAATTGATTTGTTTATGGAAATATGGCTAATGTACATTAAGCAATCGCTTTTGAGCCCCGCAACCCAAATTTATTATCAAGAATCTTGAAACACGTATCAAATTTATAAATAGCCGGCCCGCCAGACGATTTCAACCGGTCCGTGAAGCAATCCTGAGTAGATTCAAAAATTATTATATAATCCAGCAAATATGTAACAAATGTAGAGATTTTTTGCAGGAAATACTTTCATTAACTATTCCCTCAAGACAGCAAATGTCGAGCATGTTCCATTGTTCATAGGCCACATGATAACCACCCGACGCTGGCGTTGTGGTTTTTCTCTCTCTAATTCGAGAAGGCAAAAGTGCACACGCCAATGTGGAACCATTGTATGCAGTTTAGGTTAAAAATACATTAGTTACACAAATATATAATTCAAATATCTGTGATGGCACTGCTATGTCCCTTCCCACCCAATAGTTCCCCGGGCTTAAGAGAAACCCGACTTGCGACTTCATGATAATTGTCCAAATTCGAACGCCCTCGTTGACTTAAATACTATCTTGTATTCTGCAGAGCTGTATATACGCTGGGCTAACGCCAGATTACGACTACAGCAAACGGAGCATACAATTATGGCACCTTGTATCGTCGTTATAGCGCCACGGTTTAATCGTTCCTTAACTGTAAACAACCGGTCAATCATCGTATTTTTGCCAATTCCATTGCTCGCAAATAAAGAAATGGTGTTGCGACTTGCTAAAATAAAACCCTTATGAGTAGGACAAGTTTTTGTTGCACTAAAAACCTGAGAAAGTTGCATTTATTTTTTTTTAATTTTAACAAAAGTTGCAGAAGTTGCATTTGTACAATTTTTTGAACTCATGAGGGTATGAGATACTCGAAAGGTTCCAGCAGTTTAAAATTTGCATGGTGTCTGCTTGTTCCGTTTCTTCCTTCGCTATTTAATCGATCATGGTTACATTTTTATTTACATAGGGTTCGCACAATTTGCCAGTTATTTCAGGGAGTTTCATGACTAACGGAATAGTGGGTATGCCGCATGCCCGAAAAAATTGCTAGGTTAAACACGGCATACCCAGTATACGTGCGTCCGGCGCCTATGGTGGGCCGCAATGTCACTTGAAATCCATTAATTTAGTCTTTATTATAGTTTTATAGCACACTTTGCGCAATACTTGATAAAAGTTGCAGAAAAAAGTTGCATGAAAAATATAGACAAAAGTTGCAAAACGTTGCAACATAAAACTTCTCCAAACAGATTAAGACACCATACTACATACATTATGAGTATTTACGAAGCTTCCAGAAACTGTAAAAAAAGTTGCAAAAGTTGCAAAAACTTGCCCTACTTATGAGGCGTGTATTATTGATATCTATATATGCTTCATATTAAAGCATGCAAGTAACAAGCAAGGGCACAAGGTAACATTTTGGAATCAGTTGACCGCATGGCCCGGCCCGCGGGTGATTTGAAGGCTTGAATCTGGCCCACGACACAATGTGAGTTTGACACTCCTGGAGTAGCTTATAAGCTAGGCTGATTTTGTGTCGGTGTCACAATGTAGTGTAATGTAGTGTAATGGAGGGTCTGTCTAGCTCAGTCTAGCTAGTGATGGTAATCGATCTATCTCTACCAGTGTCATCTGTGTGTTGTTAATAAGCGTAAACTTGAATAACGCTATTTGAATTTCCAGTGTTTTGCTTATGTACGACAATAAGCATGTATGTTAGGGTAATGTAGTAGTCAGTCAGTAGTTTCAAAAACGTGTGGAGAATCTTTTGCTCTCCTCTTCACTTATGGTTATGACTTGGGAGCAAGGTTTTCAAGCATGCCATGAAGAACAAGTATCGTGCCCGACTCTCCGTTGCATATAACATATCCCCTTGTCTTTCCAAACACTTCCAAGAGAGTATAGTGTCAATCTCACTCACCGCAGTAAAATAATTTTCGAAAGTGCTTGAGTAAAGGAGGAAATTCAGTTTACAATTGTGTATGCACCGCTGACGTGCTTTGCCGATGCACCACCGGTTGTACTCTCCACGCTACCCCGAACTGCTGAGCGCTTACCCACCAGCTGACGATCATAGCATAAACCAGGACGATAGAGTCGGTATAGGTTAGTCAAAATAAGCTGTATAGTGAGCGTGATATATATGCGTCGGCAAGGAATGTCCGTTGAAATTTGTATTTTTTGCAATGCAACATTACATGGCCTATACCAGGGGTCACCAACGTGGTGCCCGCGGACCGCGGGTAGCCCGCGAGGACCAGATTAGTAGCCCGCGAGCCTGTTCTAAAAATAGATCGAATAACAGCATTTACCAATATTTATCAGATTATTACCAGTGGTCTTTTAAATACATAGATTGGTTGATTTAGCTCAGGGGTGGCCAACCTGCGGCCGTAGATGGGAATTTGTGCGGCCGTTGACACGTAATTCAATTAGTATGTGTTGGCGGCCGTCGACATGCAGATCGAATTTACAAATTGACTCCCGAATATTTGAAAGAATTGAATAATTTTTGAAATGTTCTACTCGCTGAGCGCGATTCAGCACGACTTCATTTTTCGATTATAATTTAGTAACGCCCTTTGCAATCTGAGCCCCACAGTACATATGTGAACAGCAGAGGAAAATTGTGAGCCCCATATAGAAATATCAACTTGGAATCTTGTTCTACTCAAGAAAGAACTTTGTTTCTGTTGCGGTTGCGCGATTCCAATATCTTTCCACCATATCAACTTTGCGACAATCCTGAAGGGATGTCAACAGATAACAGCATGCAACAAAGTAACTAATAACAATTGACCAACCCGAATATCCATCATCATTTATTGCTTGCCCTAAATTTTCGAAAGCACCCCTCCATCGACTCGACCGGGGAATCTGATCACGTGGGCTGAGAAAGGATAACTGTTTGATTGTGATACATGAAACTACTAATATTAATGACGAGATTGATTCGTGACACTGAAAAAATTTTCGCGCTGTGCGCGACCATTTCAATTCCTAGAAACTATATTCATGATAAGACCACACGCTATTTCGGTGCGTATAGTAAGCCAATATCAGTAAATAGAATAATCCGGAGCTCTCCGGAAATGGACATGGACAGTTTAAAATGAGTTTTTGGCGTCCAGTTAGTTGATTATGACTATCCCCTGGAATGCGGCCCTGGGCTACATGAGTAATCGTAACGCGGCCGTGAATAGCAAAATGGTCGGCCTTCCCCGACTTAGCTATTCTTGTTTGAATCACACTAACATGTAGCTTACAAATGGCAATACACATATATATATATATATAAACACTTAAAATGATGATATCAAATATCCTCAATTACAATTAGAGCTGGGCACAGTGAATCGAGTACTCGAATCTGAATCGAGTATTAATTTTAATGATTCGAGTCGAGAAGTGAAAGACGATCTTTTCCACTACTGAAATTATACGCTCCTCGCAACTGAAAGTTAATTTATCTACGAGAATTATAGTTACCATACTATTTCCCCTGTTGAAGCCTTGATACCTTGATTGGCCGTATCGCAGCACACGAGAAATATACTACAATGCTACGAACGTTACTGGAAATAACATATTTCCAGTCATGATCATCCAACAACATTGTCACAAAGTGGAATGAAATCGGTATGGTCAAAAAAATACCAAAGTATCTTTAATGTGGTGGATAACCGGCATTATAGTCTTTGTGGTGGCACAAAAGGCACATTTTTGAACTTTGACGTATTACATTCTGTTTTGACGTCATAATGAGTGATACTCGAATACTCGAATCGACTCGAAGCATAATAAGTGATTCAGAATCGAATCACTCAGGTACTCGATTTTGCCCAGCCCTAATTGCAATTAGTAATATACCAACATGTAATAGAATCATAAGATGTCGAAGACGTGGGATACGGCGCACTGCCTATAAGCGGCTATACAGGCATCATGACGGAATACCATCCACGGTCTTCTTGAAATGGCGGGGGGTTCCTTTATGGTAGATCGACGTCCAGGACAATGCCAAAATAGTAAACAACATTACTATTCGGTAGCAGATAGCCGTGAAGTACTAGCATATTTTCAATATCTGTATGCCCATTAAGTATTGCGTCTTTTGACACAGCTTGTTTCTCTTACACTCAACGCAGTTTAGTACCATGTTTCTAACTTTCTGCAATCGTTGCTGCTTTCCGGTATAATGAAATATGTCATGTGTGGATGCTGAACAGTTGGAGATTGATATTGTAACAATGCATAATGACCTCCACAATGCTCACCAGTCTGCAGCAAACTTTTGGTGCCTAGTTGACACGGAAAAGTACAGTGGTATATGCGCAGCAGCTATGACGGTTGCTCGCGGGTTTCGTTCAACTTATCGTTGCGAATCAGCCTTTTCGGGCATAAACTTCACCAAAAACAAACACAGAACACGCCTCACTAATGCACATCTGGAACACTCACTCAGAGTTGCAGTGTCAAGTTACATACCAGCGTACAGCGCACTCGTTGATCGCATGCAATGCCAGGCTTCCCACTAACTGATATGGAAACAGATAACATGATGTCCGGTCTAATGAATGACATGATTTATTTTAAAATTTGAGTTGACTGAGGTTGTATAATTTATACAAACATGATCCGAAGTAATTCATGATTTCTTAAAAAAATCTTAGTGACTAACTAATTGAAATGAGATGTTTTGATTTGAAAGACTCTCTTAGAAGTCTTACCGCAATGTGATTCCTGCTCAGCGCTATCAATATTTAAGCGGAAATTCAGTCTGGTACGGGTAAACGGTGGAGTAAATGGTAGCCGATCGCTTCAGACAGTACCCAAGAAGTAGCTCTTGGTTGCAAAAGGGTTGGTGACCCAAGGCCTATATTGTGTCGGGGACATTACACATTTCACACAGTGAGGGATTAGCGCAGCCAATCTTGTAAATGTATTCCTCGAAAATCACCAGAATGCGTGGCTACTTTTACGCAGTCAGAATTACGAAGAATTTGATTTGAACAGATATTGTTGCTCATCGAAGTGCAATACATTTTAGGGGGCACTTCCTCTATATGTTTCATACAATGGTAAAATTTTGACTGCGACCCTAGCCTTGGCCAGCCTAGTCAAGGTGAAAATGGCATTGTACGAGTTCAGTCATCAGCTTGTGATGTATGATCGAAATTTTGCGAGACGTGAATTGTTGCAATTCTCGAGCTTGCCTGAGCTTAAACACACCCGCCTCGTCGCTAGGGTAACTTCTGCGGTCGTCGACATGTAATTCAATTAGTACGTGACGTCGACAAGAAAATTGAGTTTAGGAATTGACTCCCAAATTTTTGAAACAATTTATAATTAATTTTATTAAATTAGAATTGTTTTTCGCGCTCTGCGCGATTTAATGCGACTTCATTTTCGATCATAACATAGGACTAGTAGCGCTCTTTGCAATCTGAGCCCCACAGTTCAGCAGGGATTTGCATCCGGAGCCGGAGCAAGGAGCCGGAGCCCCGGAGCCGTGTATTTTCAATGGAGCCGGAGCTGTAAATAGAATGCCAATGGAGCCGGCGCCGGAGCTGGAGCCGGTTGTTTGAAAAGTACCTCCGGCTCCGATGTATTTCATAAGATGCTATGATGAAGTGACAAAGAATTGTTGCCTCGTTGGCGCCACCTTTAACTAAGCATGTTCAAACTGTTTATGTTCATTGTTCATACATAACGCACTAAACCTGGGTATGCGAGATATGCCGTGCATAGGCCTACTCCTTAATTACTGTATTGTGGGACTATAGAGACTGTACAATCTCTATAGTGGGACATGGGTATTCGTCATAATCGCAATCTCGTCATCGGCACAACACTGATGGTTAATTGTGCTATTCGAAAAATATTGATCACTATATATTTCACAAAATGTGACTGGTGCTAATGTGAATTGAGCAAATTAACTAATGAGTATAGACGAAGCGTCTCAGAGGATAAACATGAACTTTCTGCACTTTCACATGCCGATTCGGAGGCGATCATGCAGAGATACGCTGCCTACTCTCTGAATTATACAAGCAAATGCCCAATCTTTGGTGATAGCTTTTTAATCGTGCTGCGAAATTTAACAGTGTGTTATTGTGTATATGCCTGCGAAATGGAATTCAATCCTGCGCATGATCGTGAAGTGCTGTAAGGATCTGCGAACGCAAATAGAGAAACGAATAAAAGCAGCCCAGAACGCCGTCATAGTAGGTTGGTTATCTATAGCTATGGTCCGCGAACAATTTTCGCGATGCAAGCTAGTCAATTCGATGCCCGAATCCGTGGTGTTGGATATAAGAGGAATTAGTGATTGGATGCGCGCTTTCTAGTATTTAATGATCTGTTTTGTGTATTTATTCTTTTCTGCTTGCAACCAATGTTCCCTCTAAGCTGCGCGCTGGCAGAATTGCGCAGTGATGACACTGTCTCTGCGCACAGATAATCTAAGCTGTGCACAAAAAAACCGAAGTGATGACATTTTTATTAGTCGTTACGCACTGTTGTGCAAGGGACCGCGCAGTGAGGCGCAGATTCGTGAAAAATTAGCGGAAACATTGCTTGCAACAGTCGTATTCCTGAATTGCGTCGCAATGTCACTTGTGAGCATATATTTTAATTCGTCGCTGACACGGTGCGTTGCGTAATCTTGTCTAATGTTTATGCAACACCAGATTCCCAGCGACACTATTCCTGAATTTATTCGGTTCTTTTGAAGAAAAACTTTATATATTCTAGTAAACTTGAGGGATTTCAAACCACTGGGTTTTTGGTAGAAAGCGAATTTCTTCTGATAACGTCGCGATGTGCGATTATGTTGCGCTTGCTGCAGTTACACTTGAACAATCGCATACTCTCAGGATTACGGTCAACAGTATTAAAACGTCTCATCAGTGTTTTGATGCGGTACACAGCAATGCCGTGCAGTAAAGTGAGTTCCCATGCTACTCTGACGTTCTTAATAGTCCACACAGAGTAATTATGACGTCACAGGAATTTGCATACCCTCACAAAATAACGGTTTCATAGAAGAGAGCTGCGGCGCCGGAGCTCGCGGTTCAAAATGCAGCACAGATGCGAACAGTAGTGGGAAATGATACGCCTCATATATAAATACCAACTTGGAATCGCGAGCTCCTCACGAAAGAAATTTGTTTCTGGTACGTTTGGGCGCGCGATTCCAATATATTTCCACTATACCGTCAATCCTGATGGGAGGTCAAGAACCAACAGCATGAAACAAAGTGACTGCTAACAATCGGCCCAACCTAAGATGCATCACCATTTCTAACTGCCCTAAATTTTCGAAAACACTTCATTCATCAACTCTACCCGTCAATCTGATAACATGGGCAGATAAAGGATAAATATCTGATAGTAATATGTGAAACTACTGACGAAATTCATTCGTGAACCTGAAAAAATTTTCGCGCTTCGCCTGATCATGCCGAACACCAGTCCTGATTCACAACATGCACTATTTCGGTGCATATGGTAAACCTATATGAAAAAGTAGATTAGTCAGGAAATGGTCACGGACAGTTCAACATTGGCTATATGGCTTCCAGTTAGTTAGTTCATTACGGCTATGACGTATAGGCATCATCAGTAATCGAAATGCGGCCATGAATACTAAAAAGGTTAGGCACCCCTGATGTAGAAGCATGCACCAATTATTTTATGGAACTGCATTAGGACATGGCAATTTAATTTCAATATATATAGACAGAGCGCTAATACTTTATTCGCTGTCCACTGGGTCACATATGACAAAAAGGTCGAAGAGCACTGATCTAAATGATACGCAGGTAAAAACTACAGGTTTGAGAACCCCTCTACTACAATTATTCCCTACCTTTGATATGGTCGCAACCCAAATCAGAACTTTCGCCCATGAAGACTTACTCACGGCTAATTTGGGAAGCTGATTACGAAGAAATACCGACGATTCCAACGTTGAAAACCATTGGTCGAACACGAGAAGGGAACCTCTGGCAGTCATTTATTCAGTATCGACCCACCGAGAATCAATTTCACTCCTCATATGCCCGTACCGTCATAGAACTGTACTCTACATAACCCCTCCCTGCATGAATATATAATCTACACAACTCTCGCATTAATACAATTTTCATTATCAGTGGTATGCGGTTACGATGAAACCAACCTGTTTTCATTACTTTCTTTCCCTATATGTCCAAGTTGATGCAAAAAATTGCACAAATCTGCTCAGGAATTATGGTCAACATGAATCTATTGGATAGTAATCAGTGGTGGCGCTACGAACGGGGGGGCCCTGGGCGAAACATACCGGGGGGGACCCCTACAAGTATCTATCCGTAACTTCTGGGGGGCGGAGCCCCCCAGACCCCCTTCCGCATCGGTTATTATTATCTATCTTTAACCACCGCAAAGGTTTGCTTAGGTGCTGGATTCGGCCATGTCTATTTTGCATGTGTGCAAGGATAGACTACATCAAAACTAAGTAATTCTACCGCATGCAGAGACGTGATGATTATCGGGATACGGGACTTTTCTAACAAATGCAGTGATTTGATGATGATTGACACATCTGTACGGAATCATATTCTTGCTTGGTGCACAGATTTCCATGTTTATTCGTCATTCTCCTTGAAAAAAGCGCAAAATCCAAATAGGGGGGGGCCTTCGACCAGGGGGGGGGGGGGCCGGGCGACCACCCACCTCGCCCACCCCAAAAGCCACCACTGATAGTAATATAGGGTAATTATATAGTACCGTCGTACATGATATATGCATTATTACTTCACAATTTACTGCTCAAAGTGACTGCGACGCTAGGAATAATTTGCCCCGGTTATATTATAGGGGCGGTGTGAACCCCTGAAAGGTTCTGGTTCGCGAGAACGCCAGCCTTTTTGAAAGGTTCTATCTTCTATGTGAACGCAAACGAGAACGAGAACCTATGGCGTCACGTGACGTCATAAATGTAATTCTAAACCTCTATTCCAGTAAAGTACTATATTAATATACGCTGTAGCTTGCGATTCTTGCTACTGATCTTTTCATAAAATTAGTACAAAGTAGCCAGCACTCCAATCAGGCGAATTCGTTTTTTATGATACCACAAACATATCAAATCAAGACAAATGTCGTACGCCTGCTATACATTGTTTACATCAAGACAGCCATACATTCTTCATATCAATTTAGTTCATGTCAGTCATTGCTAATAATTGTTATTGCGGGCTGAACTCACGGCAAAGTGTCACTAAATACTCACAAACGGATAGTTTTTTTCTAACAAGGCAATTTTTTTCAAGAGGGCAAGGGGCATGCTCGTTTAGTGCTTATAGTTTCGCTTCCTGCTGCCAGCGCCATGCAGAGAGTGGTCCGAAGAAATTCAATCAAATATATCATATTGACGTGAAAATTTGTAATATGTGAAAAAGGTTCACAGTATAGAACCTATCAAGGTGCGTTTCCGGTCGCGAACCCAAGGTTTACACACTGAACGCAAACGTGTACCTCACATTCACACCACCTCTATTATGTAGGCCGTGAAAAACGTACGTAGTGGTCAATTACTATGAATATGATAGTATGATAATACTATGTATATGATAGAAATGCCCAGCAACAAAAGTGAGAGATATCACAAAACACAACAACATAGGTATATTATTTACATTTATAAGTTGGTATTGTTTTATTTCTTACTAATGAAGCCTGTGGTAGAAACCCCGAGATGTCATGGGGTCGGCCTAGATCTAGCCAGAATCCGATTCGGCTGTCATTGCTTCAGACATTGGGATTCTGTACACCGCAGTTGACCAATTGAAGGTAGTCTTCTCATCAATAGCGACATATCAATGCCCGAATATACGTCTGATTTGACATTGTATAAACGTAATACCAATACGCAAAAACTGCTTGATTTTGGATGATTTTCTGATGTGAATGAATATATAACAGTTCACATTTTATCCTCTAGTATAGTTGTAGAATTCTGCGATCTATTGTCCCATTCGTCTTCTTCCGGTACGCCGAAACGAAAAAACTTCCTCACGCTTGCGGGAAGGCGCTTATTATCCACAATCGGAACGAATAACTTCGGATCGCATATTGTAGGATCAGCCGCTCCTGCATAGCGTAACAAATTCACTTGTCTACGTACATATTTAGCGAAGCCTAAGCAATAGGCCTCTATATATCTATACCTGTAACCAGTGACAGCGGATATCCAAGAATTACCGTTCCAGCCATGAGTATCACTCCATGCATGTTGAAATTTAGGTTGTACAGATTCTGTATGGTAGAATGTCTGAAAGAATTAAGTGTAATAATGTAGGTGGTAAATATTAGGGATGGTGCGAATCTATGAAAGGATCAGGTTCGTGTGAACGCGAACCTTTTTGAAAGGTTCTGTGTGAACGCGAACGTGTACCTATGACGTCACGTGATGTCAATTCCGATCCTACATTTCAGTGACGTGATATATTAATGTAGGCCTAGCTGACCTACACGACTCCTAGCGACGACTCAGGCCACATTATGCCAAAGTGCTGAAGTACATGCCGACTCGCAAGGCTATATAAACTTACGCCTTATCGGTCTAGGCCAGACTGAACAATGTATTCGGCCTCTGACTATTGCTACATTGATATTGATCAGAGTGCAAAACGGGTTCCTACTTGATACCGATATTCCCCCACAAACAAGTTATAGGGTAGTCAACATCCCAATCGCACGGATTTGGTTTTTATGATACAATAAACATATGAAATCAAGATGGATCCCGTACGCCTACTAGATTTTTTACGTTTGACTGCGATGCATTATTTATATCAATTTCATTGATTGGTTGAATAAGCATCATTCGCTGACTTGACTACCTATGTAGGGTATTTCGTTCTTGATTTTGTGTGAATGCGCATCAATCTCACAGCATGAAGTGACTAAATATTCACCAACAGGAAGCTGAATATCACAAGCAAACTTTTGTTACAAAGCAAGTAAATGGTTTGAGGTTGGCAAGGTGCATGCTCGTTTAGTATTGATATTTTATGCTGCCAGCGCCATGTATATGGAGTGGTCCGAAGTTGAAATGCGAAGAATTTCAACCAAATATGTTATAATGACGTGGAAAATTGTAATATATGAAAAAGGTTCACAATGCGGAGCCTACCAAGGTTCGTTTGTGAACGTGAACCTCTAAATTTCGGAGGTTCACACACAGAACGTGAACGTGAACGACACGTTCACACCATCCATGGTAAATATTCGCAACACGTGTAACGACGGTTCACATCATCACCAGGAATAGTGGTTGCTGTCGTCAATGAGTGCAATGTAATAGAGTGGTTCTCAGCCGGGGTGCCGACTGGACAGCTCAGGGGTGCCCACGGTGATTCTTTTTTGATTAATCTAAATAAGTGAAAATTATCGCGCTCGGTAAGAAGTTCTCAAAATTGTGTTACACCGCAAGTGCACCTATCATTTTACATTTTACAGCTGGCAGTCTTATATATACTGTTGTAGTCCACTGTCTACTTATTACTAGGGCAAGTTTTTGTTGCACTCAAATCTCGAGAAAGTTATACTTAATTTTGTCAAAAGTTGCATTTATGGCAAGTTTTTAAAATTATTATGGTGTGATACAGTCGAAAGGTTTCATTGTATAACACCACAATATAAGATTTGCAGGGTGTCTGCTTGTCCGTTTCTTTCTTCGCTATTCAATCGATCATGCATACGTGTTTATGTTTAGCCAAATAGCAAAGCGATAACCAATCCTTCCCCTCAGGACAAGTCAAATACCACCCCCTATAGTTCTGCAAACTTGAAAGACAATTTCCGTTTGTGCGGGCTTAGCCAAAAGCCAAATCATAATTCCACTTCCACTAATTCAGTTTGGTCATTGTCGTGCTTGGCTGGGGCTGCTGAACTTCTAGCTTGAAAGTCGACTGTTGCGTCATAGATAACATTGAGATGCAGCTAACGCTAACCCATCGCATACCTCTTTGTTATGCAAATCAAAGAGAATAGAACCATACTAGAAATAGTTTTACAGCATATTTTTGAATCACCCCTTCCATTTTGCGCAATACCTGCTCTACTTATTACGAATCATATATAGCCTATGTTCAAGTGAAATAATCAGGCTGCGATGATGTGATGCTCCACACACCTTAAAACGTACTTTGTGGCGATGGAGCTTTAGTCGCGCGAGCAAAAGAACTTCGATAGCTTATTTAAAGAGATGGATAAGTCCAGCTACACGATTAAACAAGTTCACGCCGATATGTCAATCTCAATTTCAATCTCAATCTTTGAATCTGAAACAGGGCTGCGTGGTGGATCTTGGTTATGAGATGGTTCTCAAAGTATGGGCATGGGAAAGGCATAAATTTTGGTTGCTACCGAACCAGAGCGATCGTACAATGCATGTGATATTTGCTGAACTTATTACAAACGATAATTCTGTGCGTTTCGCGTGATCTTCATTGTATAGTTTTATATTTCCAAGTTCACTGCACAGGGTAAGCTATTATTATATAGCCCAGGGGCCAGGAACATTTTTCGTCAAAAGAGCCATCTTGGCCCAACATGTTCAATCGTAGTTCCCAAAGAGCAATACAGCGGCATTGATCACTTGTTACGTCACAGTTTAAGATTCGTTGCGTCATGGTGGTGCGAAATCCAAGTTCACTATTTGGGATTTTATATAACCCGCACGAAACAAGTCGGTTGCCACTATGCGATACTTCAGTGTCGCGAACGGTTAGCAAACTACACAAGCGATCCTATCAAAATACTGTTTTATGATAATTGCGAATACAGCCAGTTTCAATTCTTTAAATTATATGTATTCATTTTTCGAGGGGGGAGCGTATTCAGAATCAAGAAATCTAGTAACTATTTCAAGTTGACTATATTTGTCCGAAAATACTCTTCTTTGTAGTAGTTTACGTAACCTTACGAAAATTACGAGGAAGCATGGCCCCTTTTCCGCTCCTGACTATGCCGATGGTCACGCCGGTTCAATCAATTTATCCGAACGCAAAAACAACTTTACTGATGGCGAATATTGTTTTCTGATATTATTTGGTTGCCTTTATTACTCAATTCTTAAATTCTTCCGCGTTATACACTATGCAAGCCTGCATTTTAAAGGCATTGCCAGAAAGCTACTAATCTGGTATGCAATTGGGTTGTTTTTAATTTGAATTTGTAGTTGGACTGTCATTTCCTATAGCATTCATTTCTCGCTGATGCTTATTGCTTATAATAAGACAGTGTGGATGTTAAAAACTCAATGTCCCACATACGGCATAATGTCTGCTTTTCTGTCGAATGAAACAACACATCGTGCAATACAAGAACTCAAGGTGTCGGGCACTAGGAATTCCCGACAGCAACTTTTTTGCAATTAAACAAATTTCGTATCGAACTCGACGGAATCGATTTGTATGTACGGTATATGCCCTAGAAATCTACTATATTGCACTGATAAATGAGCAATAACAGCAGACAGTATTGAACATAAATGCTCAGATTTTGAAAAGGTGTGGTAGCCTACCGATCTCTTTCATAAGATATACCTATAGTTGCATTTAAAACAAATGGTGTTCAAAACACTTTGTCTAAAGCATGTTTTAAACCAAGAGGTCTCAAACACGCGGCCCGCGAGACCATTTTGTGCGGCCCGCGACAGCATTTTGGATTTTGAAGTATTCGACAATATTTAACTATACCAATCTCTTTTTTAATTTGAGAACTTAAAATTCGCTCTGAAACTACTCCAGAAACCTGAAACTACTCATCAAACTTCATTATTACATCACTATCAAAAGTTACCACGCAGTGGAAGATCAACAATTACGTGACATTACTTGTTCATGATGATAAAACATGACCCGTTGATGATTCGTGACTGTAAATTGTGATTTGGACTTGGCCGCAACCTTCTGTAGAATTACTCGTACTCGTACTCGTCGCGTCAAACGTTACAATCAGAGAAGGACTTTTGTGACTCAGAATGCCGTGACTTGGTACAACCACGGACGAAACAAACTATCAAACTGGTATGAGAAACAGTAAAATATCAAAAGTTCGTAGCTTGCGTTGCGTAGCTTATTTAGATATCTACGCAAGTCGGTATGGCAACCGCCATTCGTATTATGTTGCCAGTTTGATGGATAATTGGTTACATTCTGTGGGTATCTTTTGTATGTTATTATTGCCAATTGAATGTGGCGAGTATTAAGTAGTCGTAGCATATTCGGCGATTGCACATTTCTACTGCTACAGCACAGTATTCATTATGGTCAAGTTTCTATTGATCTGTTCCATTTCGAAGGTAAATCTAACGCTGATTATATTTGACTTCGGTAATATCATGATCAATATAGCCCATCAGGAGTAGGATGCCCGAAACCCGGATTAGGCTGTACTGCTCCGATGCTCTGATATTAGATCAATCTTTGTAAAATTCTTAAATTCTGCTTAGAATTGTGGCACGTCAAATGTCCACTAGCTGCAAAATTATAACGCGACAGCTTTTACAATGTCCTGATGCATTTGTACTGTAGCATGGGGTCTACAACTAATTATTTTGACAAACTATGCCAAGTACAGCACCAATTTTATTCAAATATTTAAAAATGTGATTTTTGTCGTGCCAGGCGTGAATTCACAATAGTAAATCACATTTTCACGATGCGTGTGGAATGTGCGTCTGCAAGGTCCCGTCAAATAAGGCCTACTTGAAAATACATTGAACTCCCCTATTGTTGGTGCTGCGGCCCGCGGCGCCGTCAAAAAGTATGAAATTGGCCCGCGAGCACATTTGAGTTTGAGACCTCTGTTTTAAACAGTGTTTTAAACATAGGCCTTGGTAACAAATGTTTTTTTCTAAGTTGTAAAATTATGCCATAATTCTGTAAATACTTTCCAAAACATATGCTGTATGAGCCTATATACGGACAATTACCAGCCGATACAGCCGACGAATGCGATATGTGATTGTTGCAACCCTCAAAATAGTCGGATCAACTCCTATACGTAGATGTTTTGTCAAAGGAGCTATATATTCACCTTATATTTCCAATGGCCAATGTCAGCCCCTTATGACGTCACAATTGAATATTCATAACATCATGGCTTAACCTTGAAAGAACATTAAAACATGTTTTAAACAGGGGCCTTGCTTGAAATATGTTGTTTTGAATTGATTTTTGTTTTAAATACAACCCTAGGTATTCCGTAATGTCAAAATGTTCAGAACCATCACCGGTGTAGTATTATTATGCTGCATCAGGTAAGAAGGTGACCTGCCCGGAGCACCTGCGCAAGTTTATTTGTAGTAATATGAATATACAACTCGGTGTTGGTCCTTCGGCTCATTTAGCAATTTCAAATCTAGATTGTGAACGTAGAAGTCACACAGCATGCAACTGTGGGCTTGAGAAAGTATATTTCAGCAATTCGGCAATATTCGCCATATGCAAATGAAACGAGTTTGTGGATATCACGCAAAACGATGTCGGACACAGCACATAGTCTGAGGAACTATTAAAAAAAACATAGCTTACTCAGGGCCTTGCGACGAGGTTGTAATTAGCTCCATAGATGCAGTTGCGTTCGTAACTTTGGTGATGTTATCGTATAAACATCCGTATGTGTAAGTCGGCAGGATAGCATCTTGGTAGGTGTCCTTCAAGAATTCGTGTCCGACAAACATAAATACTCCAAACGCAACGCTTATGACGAACGCCAATGTAGCTCCCTTTATTAACAGCATTAAAATTGAATAAGCTTGGAGATTATAGGTTCATCTTGCTCGTGTTTTTCGATGCACCCAGGCTTCAAAAAGCATCTACCGGCCATTTCTTATAGAAAGGTGTAATCTCCATGAATTTCCCGCGACAATTTCCCTTTGCATGATAAATAGTGGGAAATACAAATATACTTGAAAATTTACTCATCATCCCCAAATGTTACCTACTATCTGTAATTTCATATAACGAGTCAACGACCTCATCTTGAAGGTAATGATGTGGCTGGCTTACAGCCTAAAAGCCACATGCTATTTCCACAAATAATATCAATGCTTGCAGCTACCGAATATACATGGAGACACTACAGGATCGGTCACTACATTCATCTTGAATCATGCAAACACTTTAACATCACCACTTCGACAAAAATTTGGTATGACTTGATTACAATCCAACACCAGTGACAAAAAACGACCAAGTACTAAGTTACAACTGACCGCAAAATCAGGTGCAACCATCCGGATATGATATTCATACTAAAAAAGAAAAGGAAATGCTAATTCATTGAACTGACCGCCCTAGCTGATCAAAACACACTACGAAAGGAATCAGAAAAACAATAAGAATACGCAGACTTCAGAATGGAATGTGAGAAAATGTGGCGATGCAAAATAAACATTGTAGCGATAGTAGTTAATGGCGCTACAGGGGTCGTAAGGAAAAAACTCGTGGGACATATCCAAAATTTACGGAAAACGTTCGATTCGACATAATCCTCAAGATCACTTTATTGGGCACTGTGCATATTCTTCGGAAGACCTTGAATGCACCACTGGACTAATAAATTACACTCGTACTCGAAAATCACAGCATAATTTCTGTAATTTCGATTCTTCATTTTCAAACATTTTTACCTCTGCCACACTCGCCGATTCTTCATCCACCGCAGTGGTCGTGAACCTATGGCTCGCGAGCCATATATGGCTCTTTTTAGTATGAGATATGGCTCTTTGCCAAATATATATTTTTGTACTGAATTGATCAATATTGCAGCGACTTGTTGGTAAATTTTCATCACGTCCAGAACAATTACTCTCGTGGCAGTATCAAAATGTCTTTGAGAGGTAAAGACAATGTCGTCTTCAGGTTTAGGGGCTCGGACCCCCTCTTTTCAAAATCATCAAATTTTAGCTACTGTCGCGCCAGCGGTTAATATCACTCGCGAATTCTATGTAGGTTGACTCGAAATCTTGAATTGTGCGATACGTTGATTAATGAAAGAGCATAGCATACATGGTGACACCCATTTCAAAACGCAGTTTTCAAATACGCTTTGTCTTGCTGATCTACGGCGCGAAACGAACTGTTGTGGATGTGACATTCACAATTACAAACTTGAATAACAAACAACGTCATAGCTATCCACGTTCTTGATTGGTAAGTATATCGCTGTGTAGTGGCGGCGATAAAATGTAGGAGTGTAGTGCAACGTTATGTTACCGGCGAATACTTTGAAGATTGAGAAATCGATAAGTATTTAGATTTTCGGAATCAGTGTGACAGTCACATTCGGTTAATATCAGTTATTATAAATTTTAAGTTACTTACGATGAATTGCGTTATCAATGGTGTGGCTTGGCCCGTCTGTCATGCCTCGCCTCTCGTTTCGAGCTTTATTTTCGAACAATAAATACCAAAGAAAATATGGCGCACACGAGGAATCCCATAGTGAGTTCGAATTAGTGCTACCATTAAGTCACGAATTTTCAATTGTGACGTAACAGTTGATTGACATGTATGGCTCTTTGGGAGTTGAGATGGAAAAAATAGAGCCAATATATACTGAAATTTTGTCTCCTTCAATCTCGCCATTTTTCTTAGGGGGCAGGTTGCTCCCCGTATTATGTTTGTATTTACTAGTTTTACTGCGAATAAAGAATATATTAATAACATCTTCCTGCCTCTTCGTGGACAACAAGAGAAGTGAACTTCACAACCCTTTGAATACACGAGCACATTGCACCCATTATCATCATGCATATCACAGGTAACTCGTGAATGTGCAATTGTGCATGCTCTGTGTATATAAAATAATGATTTGCAATATTTCTTACATTGCATAATTCGGATACTCACGTAATCCAGATGACCTCGATCTTACTATCTCGTCTCACTTTGGCATTCGTTTTCGGAATAAAAAATCCCATGATAAATAATCCTGTGGTTGGGCCTAGCGTGATTGACGTGATTGTGTAAGTAAGCTGAAAGATATTGGACGATGAATACGACGTCACAATAGCGATTGTCATCGACATAAATCCCAGAATAGCGACTGTAAAATAAATGCCATTAACTTTCGCCGGCCTAAAATCTGAACCACAATGTACCGGATATTTTTCCTATAGTGACCTTCAAACTTTGAGATTTCCTCAACCTTTTCCAGAAACTGCACAAAAAATCTTCAACTACATTGATTGCAGTGGAATTAATTAATGAAGACACTGTGCTGAGGGAAAATAGCCAACTGTACACGCAATGTACTCATCCGACATGAAAGATACTTCAAATACCTTAAAGCTGCGCTTGCAATGGCAGCAAAGTATAATCCCGTTACACCAGGAATTCCATTGAAGAGGTTCAATGCAGTGTATGGTATAAGTTGGTCAATCGTATCGATTTCGCCGGACGCAATAGGGTCGCAAGACTCGTAGAGTGCGTAGCAGACAAGACCAATCGCTGTAAATGCTACACTGACGATACTTCCCGTCACCATAGTTACGTAAGATGCCCTGGTCGTAGTTAAAAAATAAATTCAGGTTGAAGATTCAGGATATGTAATAGTAATTTTATGTTAGTTTGAATATGGAGATCCATCTTGTTGTCCCGGAAAATACAAAACTAATGTGCCTTGCTGCAAAGATGTAGGGATTGCAAACTCGAGTTTACAGAATTTGCAGTTCCACAGATTTCAAAGTCGATTGTTAACGAAGCAGTAGATCAGCTTGAATGAATCCAGAAAGCAAATTGTTTATAATTATTATATTATTAGTAGTAGTAGTATTGTAAAAAGTAGCAGTGGCGCTTATCTCTCGTAAGAGTCTGGTGCACCACGGTGCGTAATTACTTTCTGGAGTTTCATACGACCTCCTCCTTTCGTTTACAATGTATTTGACCATGGTGCAAAAGGCCGTCAGGCGATAAGCGCCACTTCTTTTTGTTTAATAAACAACAACAACAACCTTCCGGTATTTGTTACTTTGAAACATAATTTATCTTCGGCTGTACACGGATCTAAAATCAAAGGAGTCTACGAGATGGGGACAGGGGCTAATGACCCGGGCTGGACCAATGGGTTATAAGTCGTGAATGAGATGCCACGATTACGGCAGCTCTCGATAAGAAAGGAACGTTGAAAATCATATCTTGCACAGTTCAGCAGGAATAAATTGTTTACTAGTTTGTCAAACTCTCATCGGTTATAGAAGACAGTAACTTCAGATTTCGAATGATGACAGACTTGCCTGCGAGCTTGAGACGTCGTTCTAGAGCTCTGATACCTCTGGATGGATTGTTGAGACGTACCGTCCGTAACGATAGTTCCCCAAAATCCTCCAAACATCCTGGCCAGTGGTGAAACTCTTCCAAGCACACCGTAGTCGAATCTTGGATAATACAAAGCCTTTGCCACATGAATTTGTGCAATCATGACATTCCACCTTGTTTACATTATACTCCATTTCAATAAGCTTGAATTGTTATAACCTATCATTTATATTAGTAAGTGACATCTGATGTGAACTACTTTTGGTGTTGTCGGGAATGCGACATTGTAGTAATGGAATGCAAACTGGCGTCCGTGGTTCTTCCGAGGTCAGCGAGACAATTTCTGGGGCCACGACCATCTAAATAAATTACTGCTATTCCGAATACCAAAAGTTTATAGAATATAAAGCTATGTCAGTCAACTTATTCTCCAACCAAACTCTACCCTCAAAGGGAGGCCAACATTATTTCTGAAATCACTATATAAACGAGAATATTTTGAGCAGAGTTTTTTTTTAATTTCATTATGAATACCAACACCCCAAAATTACGCATTGATGATGATCTTATTTTAGTCATCAGCTTCCCAAATGCCACTCATCTGAATGTCTATTTCTGCTTCGTTTTATGTCGACGACAACCGTCTTTGTCTCATCTAGGGTTAGGGTTAGGACGACACAAAATTTTGTTTCGGAAAAGCCTTTCTGAGTATATATTTATATCTTTTATTTTCAGAAAAAAACTACAACTAATGTGTGAATGAGCAATGAGCATTAGGGCTGTTCAAAAATAACTTTTTTTCCCGGATTCCAGCCATTCACTGATTAAATTGTCACGTTACCCTAAAAAACGCTGCACACCAAATTTGGTTCAATTCTAACAAGTATAGGATATCCACCAATCAAGGATAATCCTAGGATTATCGTCCAAAAACTCGCATAACTCCACTTCTACTGTTCGGAATTGAGTCAAATTTGCTTTGCATCGTCTTCGAAGACAGCTCAACAATTTCGTAGGGTTGACAGAAAAATTTGATTTTTTTTTAATTTTTCATAATAAATTAAAAATTTTAATTGGATCTGCAGAGTCCTATACTTGTTAGAATTGAATCAAATTTGGCGTGCGGCGTTTTTTAGGGTATCCTGACAATTTAATCAGTGAATGGCTGGAATCCGGGAAAAAAAGTTATTTTTTACCAGCCTAATGAGCATGTTACATACTTTGTTAAAGTGTGTCTCCCCCCTCTGATCAAGGCTGAATTAAAATTCTGAAATCCCCCAACTACCATTATCCCTTTAATGAATAGCGCTAGCAGTCCAGCGATCATGACCAAGAACTGCGCGGCATCAGTCCACATCACCGCTTTCACGCCACCCTTTGAATGTATGGAACTGGTATCAATCACTGTGTCGCGGCGTACTGTCGTAGCGGATATTGTATACCAGGGTTGTGTAAAATATGCAAATTGCGGCTGTGATGACAATACACCAATTGATAGAGATGTCAACCACGGTGCGTAATGTCGCTGCTGTGGCGTAAATAACAAGACCGGTGTAAAATATCTGAAAAATATTATCCTTAAAATATATAATAATATGTACGCTAAATATATGTATACGGCTAGCGCCGGTGGTCAGATTCACCCAATTCGCGGTCGATTCCAGTACCATTTGATTGCGTCGAGTACGTGCTGCGACAGTGTAGAAATGAGTGCCCGTGATTTAGCAAAGGGATGTGACGTGACGACAAAAGGGGGATCTCGACACCACAGATTTGAAGTGGAATGGAACAACTCGTAAAAATATTGTAACCGCAGTTCGAATACGGTGGTTTACCGTCGAAAATGGCGGACGACATTTTTACCAGTTTCAGCTCTAATTGGATATCACATCATATTTAGAGCACAGTGCCTCTTTAACTGTAAACATCGTCATTACATTAATTTCATGAGCAACATGGATAGAACTAATGTCACCAACTACCGTCCGATATCCGTTCTCCCATGCATCGGGGTTGTATTCGAAAAGTTGCTCCTCTCCCGCCTGTCCTCATTCCTCGCCAAAATGTCTGTCATTTCCCCTCAACAATTTGGCTTCCGAAACAAACACCAAACCACACATGCCCTCCTAACAGTGGCCGAACAGTATTATGATATCTCAGAGAAGCGAAATGTGGGATGTAGGATTTTTCTCGATTTAAAAAAAGCGTTTGACTGCGTAGATCATAAAATTCTCATCTCGAAATTGGCGCGCTAGGGACTTCGGGGCCCACAACTTGAGCTCATGAAAAATTACCTCACTGGACGCCAACAAATGGTTGCGATCTCAGACACCTTGTCCTCTCCTCACCTGGTGACCTGTGGTGTGCCCCAAGGCTCAGTACTTGGACCGGTCCTTTTCACCTTATATGTCAACGACATTTTTGAAACCTCCTCATTGAACACCACACTGTTCGCTGATGATACTCACCTCCTCTCTTCAGCATCTGCGACGGCAGAGCTGGATGCCGTGACTGGTGACCAAATGCCCAAAGTCCATGAGTGGACGGCCCAGAACAACCTCTGCATAAACGCCTCGAAATCGCAATTGCTGACAGTGAATTCAAAAAATAACCTAACCGTTAATATCGCTGGTCAGCCCGTTTCCAACACAGATAATGCCAAATATCTCGGAGTTTTACTGGACTCGAACATGTCCTGGAAGAGTCATATTCAGTCCCTAGAAACTAAATTATCACCGAAGTGCGGCCTGTTCTACAGCCTTAGGCGCTTCATGCCAGCATGGGTTCTTCTGATACTCTTTAAATCCTTAATCCAATCGAAGTTACACTATGGCATCCTCTGTTGGGGGCTGCCAGAAAAACTGCACTCAAGCCACTGAAAAAACTACAACATAAAGTACTCCGAATCATAGCTAGGGCCCCAAAGGGGCCTTGCTGCCCATCCAACAAGTCGCTGCTGAAGAGATTCGGCGTCCTAAACATAGAAGATATGCGGAAACTAGAAATCGCCAAGTTTATGTATCAGTTCCACTGCGGTCGTTGCCCCGAATATTTCAATGACTTCTTTACCTCGGAATCAAAAGCACACAAGTACAACACACGCGCGTCCACGTCGTCCAAATATCATATGATCGACCGAAAAGATCATCGCTCTATCAAATATGCCGGACCTGATGTGTGGAACAGTATCCCGCCGGCCATCCGACAGTCGACGAGCCTGTCCACATTCAAGTCGAAATACAAGCAATTACTACTAAATAAATACAGTCCATCCTCAAGATTACCGGACCACGACTGACCTATCGATCTCGCTTCCCATGACATGCCGCCCTATTTATTGTCGCTTTCTTTTTTCTATACTATCTTCTTTACTTTCATTCAGTGTGCATGCCTCCTCTTTAGATCGCCTAGGCCAAGGTGGGTGTCAGATTCCATAGACTGCTCCTTGTCGCTTCGACATCTTCCTGTCTTTTCATTGTATCGCATTTTTTGTGGTGTATTGAACTGATAAAATTGCTAATAAACCAATGATGATGATGACATCCTTGTAGATCAGGGGTGGGCAAACTTTTGAGCTCGCGGGCCGCATTCGACATCTGAATCCATTCGCGGGCCGCACTATATAATATTGGGACCATACACCAAAACGCAGTATTGGTATTTGATTATATCATATAGTGATGACATGGAGATAATATATATGCTTATTCAATGCAAACCAAACATTACTTTGATGATATCGGACAAGCATGAGAAACAGTGGCGAGATTTCATATAGGCTGGTCGACCTCAATAACCAATTGGTCGGCTGTCCTGATTCTTAGAACAGGATTGAAATTTGAATCTGTGAGCAGCGATCTGTTCATAGATTTACCAATTCCACTTTTGGTACAGTTCCAGGACACACAATGCTGACAGCATCATAACCATGTTAGCTTCAAACACGCTTCTACTATGTGTAGACAAAAATAAATACCCTAATTGTTCGCATACAGAGAACGAATCTATTTTAGACACGCGCGAATCGTTATTATAAGCACACCACTGAAATATTTAAAACTAAACTGGCCACCCTGAACTGACACTCGTGATCCGAATTATGTCAATGTCGTTTAGGATTTCTGTGATGTTTACCAGTTAAAACCTTTTAAACTGCGCGGGCCTTGAGATCGGGCTGTCGCGCCAGAAATTGAACATAAAAGTAATATAGAAAGCATGCACCCTAGAATCGTGTGTAAATCGCGCGAAGCCCGAAAAGATTTCCAGTCGAGCTCAGCTTCGCGCCCCTTCAGATGCTTTCACGACCCCCAAGGAGGGTGCACCCCTCCGTTTGACAACCACTGTCTTAGAATTAATATGGTGAAATATACCATGAAAAGGTCAATGAAATCCCTGCATTAATTCGATTTTTGGTACGCATTTTATCAATATTTTTGATAAGTTTCTTTAGACTCTCGCGGACCGCACAGAACGGTGTCGAGGGCCGCATGCGGCCCGCGGGCCGTAGTTTGCCCACCCCTGTTGTAGATTATCATTGTAATGGCTTGAACGCATTGACCCAACTCTCCTAGTCATGCATCTGTGGGATACAGCAGATTTGAAATAATTTCGAAGCTTATTCGAGGGGAATGGAAAATATGTATCTTCCAATACTCTTACCCCAGTTAGAACGCCCAACGATGCCGAGATGTTTCGTAAGCTTTTACTAAATCGTAGTTCCAGATACTGCTCGAAGAAAATTCGTTTAGCTACAACTTTTATAACCGACTCGCATACGACATTACCTCATATTTTGATAGCGTATTGACTCGACGGAAAGCCGGAACAAAATATACGGCTATTGGTACAAGAGCGAGACACGCCGTAATCGATGCCCAGAAGTATTCAGTCCCAACAATATATACCTCCGCTGGCACTGATATAAAGTTGGCAGACGAAGAGTTAGTCACCATCAAAGATATCCCAATCACAATCTAGGGAATAAACGACAGGTTATTTCGAAATTATACCGGGCTAAGAAAAGTGAAAGAGGAAATATGTCCCTATTTTCAAAATTTGCAGCCCTTTCCTTAACTGAAAATATGCGTTTAAAAGAAACAAAACCACGCCTGTTACAAAGCTGTTTTGTACAAAGTCTATTAAAACAAGTGGTAATATTGAGGGCGAAATTCAAGCAGTCAAAATTGAGTCGGCTTCATGTTATTTTAAAAGCAGGAAAGAGGAAGCAATTTTTACTGTTTGCTGCTCAGCCACGGGAAAATATTTATTGAATTTATTGAACACATCATCTGTGTCCTTACTATGGGAAGTATAGCCCACCATTAACGCAATCTATGTCGTGCTCGATAGTGAACCAAAATATTACAATGTTAGATATTATTTTCATCTGTAGGTGATCTTGACTGTAAAAGAAACATGAAAGACGAAAACAAGGGCGTAGCAATTAACAAACATAGATGAGTAAGCTTGTTAATTAGCAGTGCACACTCTGCGTGATTAGTGAACACTCTTGTGACTTGTTCGTAATGATGTCCTTTCTATTGGCCCAAAGGAGCTTAGCACAAAGGTCCCTACCCAGACCAGCTAAATTTGAAACCCCTATTACTGGCTGCACGCGATTCAAATTTGCACTTCTTCGCGGATCTCCCATTTTCCTGCTGGCCGCAGGTAGCCTTCACTTACAACCAGCCCCTGGTTTTTAAATATCAATGTTTGTATTCATCATCATTTTTAACACAAACCTAAACGTTACGCATCCAGTGAACACTATTTCTTTTCCGCGGTGTGAAGATCACGTTTTTTAATATTAGGAGGTTTTCCGATGTTACATAGCTCGAATTTACCTGTTTCGTAGTGTTAAACAGGGCATGGTATGGTATGGTATGGAACGCGAATTTTACATACTCCATACTTGCCTTACTCTCTCCATACCATATACTTGCAATTTTCCATACCATACCAACATTGTTCCATACCATACTTTCCATACATTCCATACTTTCAAATACTTCAATATCATAAGTATAGTACCTTTTATAGCACCTATATTATTGATATTTCAGATGTCATTATTGCTTAAACTAGCGAATCTAATGCGAATCTAAGTACTGGTAATAGTTTTACAGAGTCTGTTTTGGTGAGGTTTAGTTCACGGTGGTGAGGTGCCGTGTACCTCTACTCTACAGCTTCCGCGAGCAAAATGAGATTGTGAGTAGATTGTTATTTAGTACTGTCCATAAAAGGGACTGGCAACCTACGACCGGCGGGCCGGATGCGGCCCGAAACAAGATTTTTTCCGGCCCGCGGACAGTTTCCCGTCTTACATAATCACTTGCCTAAACGTCAAATTTTAGTGACTGTATGTTATTATATAGGTGTGCGCACTGTGCTGCGTGCGATAGTGGAGGTTAGGCGTAAGTTCGTCGAAGCGAGAAGACTTGCATTATCGGCATTTACGATGTGCTGAACCATAATGAATTTATTCTTGGTAAATTTTTGGTACCGGGCTTATCAAACGCTTTGAAATCTTAATTAAGGATTGCACCGTGAGTTATTTGATCAGAAAGAAGCAGACACGGCGGTGCCTGTATGACAATGCTATTCTCAAATCAACCTTGTAGTCATTATCGGCGAGAAATGGCTTTGAAGTGACATTGCTGTCGATAAAATACATTGATTAAATACGATTTATTCCTTGTATACATGGGCGAATAATTTATCCATTCAGCATTCCGACCCGCCAAGTACCTAATTTTCCTATTTCCTGCCCGCCGACTGGAGAAGTTGCCAGCCCCTGCTCCATGCATATCATCTCATTTCCGGTACATTGGCATGAGGCACATACAAGTTTGAAGTAAACTCGCAAAATAATTTATAGTATAGGCGCACCCATAAAATATCCCAGCTGCAGGCAATCTGCAGCGATCTGCATGATTGTTAGTACAGTATTTGGTCGGGGTTAGCGTGGCGAGAATTCCAAACTTACATCTACCCCACTCCCTGATCTATAGTCCTAATGCGAGATCGAGCATTTAGTTCGTAGTGTCATGATTGCTTGTAAGCTGTCGTCACTCAAGGAATGAGGTAGTTGGAGTAGCCTACATTACCAATTATTGCGTCACATGACAGACTCTACTCGGAGACGTCGTGTCTCTCTCAACTCGAGAGAATATCGGATCAACTTTACTGCTGTCATTATTACATCACAAAATCATGTCATTCCAAGTGCTCCTAAAACCGTTGCACAAGCGTGTATTTGTTCCTTTCCTACACAGCTTTCAATAGTTCACGTTCACACATAACAAAAGCGATCGACGATCGTATTCCGTGAACAACGAACAACGTACGCTTCATGAAGCTTGCACAGATCACGATAAAATGTATAAAGCACCAATGTATGGAAGTATGGAAATGTCGTTCCATACCATAGATTAAAATCTTCCATTCCATACCATACTTGCATTGTTCCATATTCCATACCATACCATACCATACCATGCCCTGGTGTTAAATAGTTTTAGTTAAATCGCAGAAGATCGTGCTGGTTTTAAGTCTAAACATTCCGGAGCCAAATTGGTGATCCTATACTATCTCATTTTATGCTTGCGGGTTTAAGTCAAGCACTAAATTTCATATACATACACCATATATATATGATTCAATAGTGTATATATGCCTGCAACAATTGCGAAACAGTATACCAATGCGGTATCATTATCTTACTGAATTCATTGACCTTCCGCCAAGAAAATAGTTATCCATTGAAGAATTCTTTCGATCCTTATAGGCGATGTACACCCCGATGAAAACGGAGATCCCCAGGATAACTGAAATACAAACGATTTATTTATCAAATCCACGTGCATAGGATATATCGATACAATTGATAGCAACCTGTGAATACTGCGATGTCAATGGGCCCCAACGCCATATCAATGTAGTTGTGATTATAGGATTAAAATTGACGAAACCTGCATAAATCATATGAAGAAGAATCCACATAAAAAATTGTAATAAATGGAGTTTCTTCAACGATATTGACAGATAAACGAGTGCGATATATTTTATATAGAAAACGCTTCAGAACCGCATTTGTTCGGATAGGTGAGACCGAAGCCACAGGAGCTATGTCAGGAACCATTATTGGCCGATATTTCGACACCCTGGTCGCCGATAAACTAAACTCTTTGTTACCTGCCTAGCAAATAATTTGTTAAAGCTTCGAAGTTGCTTGGTCAGGTAGGATACTTCTTCCAGAATAGACGAATACATTGACACAGGCATCTTGAGATGATGTCTAATGGTAAATGGAAATCTAGGAGACATTGAGCAATTTGCATATTGCAATTGCAATTTGTAATAACATTTTTTGATACACATTTCCAGGTCCTTGAAAACACTACTTCTGCTCAGTTCAACGTAATCTTGCAATGTACACGGTACAATGAAGGGATTCGTTTTGTCGACTTCTAGCATTAGATAGCACCTGACTCGTTGGCTTGTGGCGCATTATTAACCTCGTAAAATGTCATATTTATATATTTACTATGGATGTATGGTAATGACAATGAGCTATGACACGTACAAGAATATCAAACTATGTTACCCTCTCCATGACTCTGTTTTACGGTGTACTTGTGGAAATACATGTGATGAATGAGTGTGCTTCCTGTATTACTGCACTGTACGACGGGAAAGTCATGATGTCGCATGTCAACATGTCTGCGAATACATGGGATGTGCAAGCGCAGCATCAACTATTTATACAGACAATTTATTACTTGGAAATATTTTTAAAAATTATTCCGAATAGAAAATTTACATAATGGGATATATCTACACGCAGCAACATATGCAGTACGAGGCGCGATGATTCGTCACCATGGCAATTGGATTACTACAGGATCATTTCATAGGGATTTCAGCAGGGTTGTAACCAAGTCAGATGGTTCCGAGTCACGAGTCAATCATACTTTTGTGGTTTTGACTCGAGTCGAGTCGAGTCATTTTCAATTCATGACAGACTCGAGTCCGAGTCCAAGTCACCATTTAAAGGGTCAAGTCCGAGTCATGGTGTTATGACTCGAGTCGAGTCCAAGTCACAGTATTGAAGTCATGTTCAACTCATATTTTCAATCCTGCTTGGGTAATATCGAATTCCTTGTTTGCGAAACATGCTCATTTTGTCCTATCAGAGTCTTGGCACGTGTTTATTTAGGCAGATAACGGACAGGTCCGGGCCTCATTTACCGATGCTAAAGATAACTTTACTAATCTTAGAACTTAAAATCAAATATCTCTATTGTCAGTCTGATACATCACCAATACAAGCATTCAGTTTTTATTATGAACACATCGACGATAGCTCACGAATAGCTGATAGAGAACCAACGAATTCACGTCTACATACTATCTGATAGAGAACCAACAAATTCACGTCAAGATACTAGTTGATAGAGAATCAATAGATGCATGTTTATGTAGAGGTATTTACAACAGGCCAGCATGCTGTAAAAGCGTGCATGCAACTATGTGCATTGTGCAGTGACAACAGAACAGATACCTTTTGATTATACTAAAGGTTTTCCCAATTGCATTACAGACTACATCGCAGTTACAGCATTGGATAAATAATTGTACAATGGGGCTGTTCAAAAACATTTTTTCAAATTTTTCGGTTACTTCTCAAAATTGCTAGATTGCCTAAAAAATCAAATTTGGCTCAATTCCAACCAGTAGAAAGCAATGCTATGAAAGAAAATTTTAGACTAATTACAAATAGAGATTTTCGAATTTTACCGGCTATCTCATGATATTGTTACATTGTGAAAAAATATGATTCATAGCAAATTTTACTCAATTCCAACTAGAAAAAGTGAAGTTATTAGAGTAGAATGTTTTGGATATGAAACAATAGTCGGCTTACTACTATGTATTATATTATATGAAAGAATTTCTCACTAAAATACTCCATTTATTTTCAAATCCAAAATATTCTCCTCTCACATTATTGATTCCACTTTTTTCAAATTAAGCCAGATTCAGTGTTCCCTTTGTGCAACATAACAATTTTATCAAGTAACCACCCAGTAAAATAAAAAAGAAGTTATTTTAGAACAGCCATATTGTACAAACATCACACAACATTAGCCATTCATTATTACTCACGTGCACAATACACATACCTAACAAAACGTCAAATGGACGAGGGGCATTGTGTGTTTTCACAGACAGCAGATCAAATCAATGAGCTACACCTCAAAAATACTAATGTGGAAAGGAGATCCTCATGGCCGTACAATGAATCCACATCTACTGAATACACGTTCCACTAGTGCACTAGATGCAGGAATTGACAAGCATTTTTGAACCACACTGAAGAGCATTGAATACTCATACTCATTCTTTCTAGTCGCCCAAAAATGCAAAGAATCATCGCCTTCAAATCTACACATGAGCTTATCAGTCTCTTCACCATCTGAGTCATTTCATTGGCTCTAATTGAACTTTGATTCAATTGTTTGCTTGTAGCCTATAATTGAAAAGTCTTGAGTACTTTAATTGCGGAGGATCTATTACCTCTTCATCACTGGACGATTATGTACAATGCATTGCTACTATGTATCATTTTCGGTTGTTTTTACGGCGGCATATCTGATATCAGACAAGTGCAACGAAAGCAGTGGTGACAAATAGCGATGTCGGCAGAATTCGTCGGATGCGTTGATCTAGCCATTATGATTCGCAAATTTCTTCATCTTCAAGTCATATAAAATAAGCCGAGTCAATGACTTGGGTCGAGTCATGCGTAATGACTCGAGTACAAGTCGAGTCAATCCAAATATTGACTCGAGTCGAGTCGAGTCATTTTCCCATTTCAAGAAAATGACTCGAGTCAAGTCGAGTCATAAAAAAATCGTGACTCGAGTCTGACTCGAGTCGAGTCATGACTCGAGTCATTACAACCCTGGATTTCAGTGAAGTTTTCGTGAAGGTATGAAATAGATTATCGTGAAATACATTATTTATTAAAAAGTAGTCATCGATTCAGTGTGATTGGTGACAACTGAAATCTCTCCTTCCTATCAACCGATGATTTTACAAAAACATGCATTGAACAGAAATGCTGTGCGCTCTTAGCAATCAAAAGGTTGCATTTACATTAATCATAATCAGCATATCCACCATCTGCATGTCTGCGAGTCCCACTCATTGGCTAGTGCCCAACACAGTGAACTTTGAATTATAAAAAGTATGTAATTCTAAAGTGCATTCTATTTGCGGAAATTCGGCTAATATAACGTACATTGCGTAATTGCTCTGAGGCCACCGCTACCAACATTTATCACAATTATCACGAGCACGCGTCAAATTTACGTATAACCATGGGATAGTTATTCTTGTATTCAGCAGTAATGCACTGACCATTTCCTCACCTGGCAGTCAGTTACGCAATATTTTTATTAAGGGACTTGGTTTCTTGGCCGAAAATACTCAGCAGAAACAAAACCTTGACATTATTTTGTGATATTTCTATGAATCCCGAAATGCGCCTGACATCTTCCTTCCAATATCCAGTTAAAAGGTCGCATGAGAAGTGAGAGAGACCGATAAAATGAAAGACTGTGAGCATAAGTCGCCGGAAAAACAATGCAAAGACCCTAGATATACTGATGATTATTGAAGTTACTGTCGTGGCGCAAATTACCGTATATGCCAGTGGTACTCAACCTGTGTACCGCGGTACACGAGTGTGCCGATTGGACTGCTCAAAATCTTGCCAAATCTTCGATATCTATGGTCATTTCACACCAGACGGATATTGCTTATCACGATCCTGAGATACCAACCTATAGTACGGCACACTTTCACTCCAAACATTTCATAAGATTCCGCTTATGCAGATCGGGGGGCGAGGGGAAGCCTAGGTAAACCTCCAACAAGGGATTCTGGAGTGAAACTCGAGCCCGCGACACATTTGCGTTGCAGAGTGTGACGTAGGCTACTACCACAGCTGCAATATCTTTTGGCTGTATAGCAGACAGGAATCAACAACATGCAACAAAGTAATAAAAATTGCATAATATATGCAATTACCAATATTATCGACGAAATTCAATCATGAATTTGAAAATGTTTTCGCGCTTACCGCGACTTGACGACATAAGAGCGTATCCGCCTCGCGTAAAAACGTGCCTTCCAGCTGTTGTGAAATGGAGGGTCGTATGAGAGAGAGTTTGAGAAGTTTGATTGATCAACTGAGGCCAACGTTTGGGAGGAGGACGAAGAGCTGTTCGGTCCTGATTATAGCTACCACCCACTATAACATGGTGCATAAGCTGATGGCTATGTTATTTGCGGTATTCATGCTGCTTATCGACTACAATGGTCATATAGCCTACCCCAGTCCGATAGTCCATGTTCTTGATTCCGTAGTTGCCGACTTGTGGCAAGGCCCAATTCTAGTCTTTTTAAGACACCGCTTACGCGGGTGGAATGGCGAGGAGGAGCCTAAACGCCTAAATAAACCTCCAGCAATTCCGTAGGAATACTGGACAGACTCGAACCCACAAGCCATTGGTGTTGCAGTTGTGGATTATACCACTACGCTATCTCGCCACAGCTGATGACTAGGCTATGACGGCCGATCCAAATATTGAGTAAAGATTTGCGAAATAACGATTGGTGTCCGTTTCACGTATCGCTGTATTATTATTATTATTATTGACATTTTTACAGTGGTGCTTCTCGCCTTTTCCAGGCTATGTGCACCACGACAGTAATTTTTGGTAATGTTCACACTTCTTTGACTTTGGTAATCGTGGGGACGACTTCTTCAATCTTTCTCTCTGTCAATCATCATGCTCTCTCGCTCCCATGCGTCCCCGTCACTCGCCACTCACCCGCCACTCGCTTCCCCACGTATCGCTGTATGAAAATAAGATATAAGTAAACTTAAAATTTCACCATAATGAACACTGAACATGCCTATTGCCTACAGTTTTAGGGGTGCATTTAAAACAAATGGTTGTTTAAACCAAACATGGGTAACGAAGGGTATAAATTTGGGTTGCGACCGCACAAGAGCGATCTTATAATATGCATGTATTATTTCCCGAATTTCCCGCAACCAAAACATTTCATCACGCTTCGCGCGATCTCGAGTGGATGCTTCGTTAATGTCCGTATTTTGGCTTTTTTGACATGTCAAAAAAATCGCCCTAGTAATAAGTAGTAAAGTTTCTCTCGGGATATTGGCAAATGACCAAGAGCAAAATTATCCTATGAAAATTGCTTCAGAACCCCATTCGCTTATTTAGGGTGGGGCCAATGGTACAGGAGCTATGCATCGATCGACAAGTTCTGCGAGGAGCCATTATCGGCTGTTTTCCCGACAGTCTACTTCAGGACGCGGCCCGCGAGACCATTTTGTGCTGGCCGCGACGACATTTTTGAATTTCAAGTATTCAACAGTATATTCAAGTGCCATACATCTTTTTAGATATAAGAACTTGAAGTTCGCCTAAAACTACTATAAAAATCACTGAAATCTCAACAAACTTCACTATCACATCACTATTAAAAGCTACCATGCGGTAGAAGATCAGCTATTACGTCACATTTCTAGTTCATGATGATGATAAAACATGACCCGTTGATGATTCGTGACTGAAAATTGTGATTTGGTTTGGTGCGACTTTTCGTAAAATTACTCAAATAAAAATGACTCGAGTTGAGTCGGGTCAAACGTTAAAATCAGAGGACTTGCGACTCGGAACGGTGACTTGGTAATCCTGCGGACGCAACAACCCATGAAACTGTCATGGGGAGAGAGAGAGAGAGAGAGAGAGAGATGATATTCTTTTTCGCCTGCACCATCGAGATGATTTGCGATACAGCCGTGAGGTCATTTAGTCTGCCCCCCCCCCCCCCCCGTTTTTTCTCCTCCATGCTATCCGTGGTTGCTGAGCACTTAGCAGGATAGCTGGGTCTTTGGTATGGCTGTAACACCAATGAATTCTTCGCCGATTGGACATTTCTATTCCAGGAGTTCTTAACCAGGGTCCGTAGACCCCATCGGGGTACGAAGCACCACATCAGGGTGTACGAGATGCATTGCGGAATTAGGCCTATACGTAGTGGAACATTTTCTTGGCCAATTTATTCAACTGAAAATAGTCTTCGCGCTATGCGCGCGATTTTATGTGAATGGGCTTTCTGATTTTAATATAGGCAGTAGGCATCATCAGAAATTGTGTTGAAAATGGACAGGGGCTACGAAAAATCTTATTGGAAGAACAAGGAGTACGATCGCTAGAAGAGTTAAGAAGCAATGCTATCACTAAGGCTCCATAAAGACTATATTAATATATGTTAATATTGATAGGCTATGTTCCAATAATAATCGAAGGCAAAATCTAACTTTGATTTAATTTGACTTTGTCAATGACAGTAACAATATAGCCTATACTTATTAAGACTATATCAAAACCAGGATTAGGCTACACCGCTCAAATGCTCTGATATCAGATCAATCTGCAGTAGATTTTAAAATATTCCACATACAATCGTGGCACGTCAAAGGTCCACTATAGCTGCAATATTATAACCCGACAGTTTCACGATGTCATGATGCATCATCTCGAAAGATGTCTATAACTCATTAATTAAAAAAACATTATGCTACGGCGCAGAAACAATTTTATGCAAATATTTGAAAATGTGATTTTTTCTGTATTAAGCGTGAATAGTACAATAGTAAATTACATTTCCACGATGTTTGTGGAATGCCTGTCAGTAAGGTCCCGTCCAATAAGGCCTACTTGGAAATTACATTGAATATCCCTATTATTTATGCTGCGGCCGGCGGTGTCATCAAAAACTAAGAAATAGGCCTGCGAGCACATTTGAGTTTGAGACCTCTGCTCTACTTGCTAATTCCCTTAACTCTTTCCTACCTGCACAGCGATTTATTTGGTAATGTTTCGATGTCACTTGATCAATTATGTTTTCTAGACTAAACGAATACGTGCATGGGCACTGGGAAGTGGGCACTGTTACTTGGAATTATCTCTACTGGAAAAAGAAAATATCGGAAACTTTTTCGTATATACTACTTTCCCCAAGCACATCCTTTAGCTCGTAAGAATATCTGCAGTAGCTTATAGGTTTTGATATACATATTACCGCTTTTGAAAACACAACCTCCCCTCAACTTGATTATGATTAAGTATTATTCACTCCTCATAATAGCAATTTTTAACATACCGAAATCCCGCGATAGCGTGGTACCATGAATGAGTCCGTTTTACCGCAAAAGTAAAAGCATGAGATACCATCAGACTCTTTAGTTTGTGACATATTATTAGCCTCCTAAAATGTAACATTCCATATTTACAATGGATATATAATGAACATTGCAGTGCACAATGTCATATGACACGTACAAAAATACCAAACCATTGTACTCTTTCCATTACTCTGTTTTTACGGCGCGCTAGTGAAATAGGCTACGCGAAATTAATGTGCTTCTCTTTTACAGCCACTGCGCAACGAGAAATTCATCACACTGACACCGAGCTATGTACTGGACAATGTCAATATGTCTGCGAATACAATGGGCATACAAGTGCACCATGAACTAACAGGCAATTTATTATTTGGAAATATTTGAACAATTTAATTAGAATAGAAAATATTGATAATATACATTTGACGTGGCATGAATAGCATATGGGCCTATTATGTACCATGGTACAAACGTGAGGCACGATGGATCGCCACAATTACAATTCAATTATTCGAGGGTGAGTATGGTACCTGCTTGGTATCTGGTACCTGGTCGAGATATTTTTGACGACAACTCAGTCGTGCAAATCGCATAGAATAGAAGGAATGTTACATTAAAATGATAATTATTATAATCCGTATAGTATAAAACGAATGATATTTGCCTGCTCCCGTTGCATTCCAGCGTTCCAGCGTTACCACGTGGCATGTCGTAATTTCCACTCCGCATACTACCGAGAATATGGTTACCATATTTTGGAAATCTGAGAAGAGGACAGTTTTTCAAAATTTTCAGACTTACAATACTGGAGTAAAATCCGGAAAAAAATTTAAAAACTTTCCCGACGTTGTGGTTGGTTGACTCAAACATAAAAGGTTAACTCTCCGGCTTAACTCTCGATATACCCGCCGAAATGTTACTTGAGTATTGATTTCGTATATTTCAGTCGAATTTTACCCTATATTCAACGAAATTTCTCAAAAAAGAGCACATTTGGGCGTCCTCCTGGGACGATTTCAAAAAAGTCAAAAAAGTGGACAAACCCTCTCAAAAGAAAACGTACGGTAACTGTAACCGAGAATAGTCTCTTTTAGTTTGAGATCTCACGACTACTCACAGGTAGTAGGCCAAAGGTTGCTATGCATTTTACGCTCTTCTGAGTAGTTATGTAGATCGGTCGTGATGTGCCATAGGGTTCTTATGGGTGCGGCGGTGATGCGCCTGGAAACTCGTGGTGGTGATGCGCCTTTTTAGACCCCCCTCTCGGCGGTGATGCGCCATGTGTTCTTATGGATGCGGTCGTGATTCGCACTTTTGGGTATAGGGTGTGGTCGTGATTCGCCGTGAAAACTCGTGGTCGTGACTCGCCTTTTTTGCTATAGGCGGTGGCGGTGATTCGCCTGTCGTGTATTCTTACGGGTTCTGTGGTGATTTACCATGCATTCTTACGGGCGTGGCGGTGATTCGCACTTTCAGGCATCTCTCGCGTGGTGTTGAATATGCACGAGTCACCAACAATAGCCGCACAGACGGAAACGTGGCTTGTTGTGAGGATTAAGCAGTGCGACCTATATTTCGAATGACCTGCGCGCTGAATTGTTTCACGGCCAACCGCGGCGGTCGTGACTCGCCTTTTTTACTATAGGTGGTGACGGTGATTCGCCTGTCGTGTATTCTTACGGGATCTGTGGTAACTCGCCATGTGTTCTTATGGGTGCGGTCGCATGCGGCTATTGCGTCTTATGGCGGGGGTGGCGAGCGGCTATTGATGCTAACACGAAACCCGGGGTGGCTAGCGGCACTTATTTCTTATGGCGGCGGGTCTTATTTCTTATGGGTGCGGTCGTGATTCGTACTTTCGGTATAGACTGCGGGTGGCATGTCGTACTTTCAGCGAAAAAGGTGTGAAATAGTTTGCCAAGTCTAGGAATCACTGGCAAGGTAATATTTTGATATTTAGTTTACCACAGAGCCGGCGTAGACGGCGCGATTCGAATATCAACAATAACAACGCTCACGAATTAACACTTCAAATAGCTGTGAAATAGTTTGCAAAACCCCGCGATCGCTGACAAGATAATGTCTCGGTCATAACCATCTTTCACGACTTGGTGTCATAACCATACCGATCGCTCACGCGGTGAAATTTTAGTAATCAGTTTGTCACAGAACTTGATATCGCTGGTAAGATTTAACAAGTAACGAATAAGAGACCGCGGTAACTTGAATAGCGACAAATTGTCACTTATTTCCGCTCTAACCCTAATCCTTTGTGAAGTGAACGCTTATTCAAAAGGGTGTGATATAATTTTAAAATCCAACGACCACTCACCGGATAATACTTCAGACATAACAATTCCTCATACCCGCCCACAAGGTAATATTTCGGTAATTAGTTTGTCACAGAACCGTCGCAGGCGGTGATTGGAAAACCGACAATTTGTCACTCGCCTGCGATCGCTATATGTTTCACGCCTCCAGAATAGCGGCTGACTTTAGTTGCGTGATAAGATCCATGAAAATATTCAATCAATGTGTTAGTTTATCAACTTGAAATGAAACTCACTACACAAATCAAGTCGATTCGTATCTGAATGTTTTAAATCGGTACAACTTTAATCCTTTGACAAATCCCTTAACGCGATCTGTTGAATCGAACGTAACCTGAATATTACTGACGCCAACATTCACCCTCATCGGATCATTCACACATTCCACGCCGCTGTTTTAACACTTATAGAATCAATACCAACTATCTCTGACCCGATAATATTCAATCATTTTGGTAATTTGCCAACTTTAAATCCATTCGCGGGATGTACTAAAGGTAAATCCAAATAATCCAGAATGAAATATTTGGACTTTGACATTGTGCGAATTGAAATAGGTTTGACAAACATGACTACCAACTTTCACCCAGTCACATTTCAAGATTATACTTTGAAACAATCCTTGAAACTGACAACTCTATTCACGACTGAGTTTTCCGAGCAACTCGGTAAGGTCATAGTTACTACCGCATTACCTAATTTACCCGACCAACTCGTCATGATCATTCCTGAAATCAACACAAACATGACTACTGACTTGAGTCAACCACAAAACAGCATCAAGTTTTAAATCCGCTTGTAGCTTACGGCTTATTTGAATGCGGGTTATGTTTTGTTGTAATTGAGTGTACGGAAATAGTATTACGTCTCGACATCTCACCATCTTACCATACTCAAAGAGTCAACCACGAAAACATTGTCAAGTAAATCCGTTACCCAACCAACTCAAACAGTATCAGTATGAAAAACAGCCAAACATACACGAATCCATACAATCACTAAAACCTAAAATCCATAACAAGCTTGGTTGTATTCATATCCCTACACATCTTTTTTTATTCAGCTTGAAAAGTCGTTACTATTCTGTAAGATTGAGGAATTACTACGCGAGTAGTTAAGTAGATCGGTCGCATGACGCAATGGGGTTCTTATGGCGGGGTGGCGATTCGCCGTGAAAACCCGGGGTGGCGATTCGCCTCTTATCTCTTATGGCGGGGCCACGATTCGCCATGTGTTCTTATGGGTGCGGTCGTGATTCGCCTTTTCAGGTATAGGCTGCGGTCGTGATTCGCCGTGAAAACTCGGGGTCGTGACCCGCCTTTTTTGCTATAGGCGGTGGTGGTGAATCGCCTGTCGTGTATTCTTACGGGTTCTGTGGTGACTCGCCATGTGTTCTTATGGGTGCGGTCGTGATTCGCACTTTCGAGTATCTCTCGCGCGGTGTTGAATATGTACGAGTCAGCAACAATAACCGCACAAACGGAAACGTGGCTTGCAAGAGGATTAAGCAGTGCGACCTATATTTCGAATGACCTGCGCGCTGAATTATTTCTCGTCCAGCCGCTACTATCGATTATTACACTATAGACCGATTAGTGTGAAATAGTTTGATCGTAAATTATAATATATGATGTAGTTTAGTCGTGTCAAATGACCGATCGTGTTCTCTTTCCTCACTATTGATTGCCACCTGAATAATACTTTCGGCTTATTCGCTGTTTCGCGCCTACAGAATAGTCTGCTGTTCACAGTCACAACTTCATCGCGATAGCACAATTTTCACACCTCGATCAGTAGAACAACACCGCACTAACCCAGTTGTCGAATCACATAGGTCATACATTTTACGCGAAATATTGTATTGCGGTATACAAATATGCAAACTATTCTTTCAATTCAACAAGTCTAGTTAACGAATCGATTTTCAAGCTACCGACACAGTTTTTAACACGAGTGAGTTGATATTTCTTCCCGGGTACGAGCGAGGCTTTGTTCCATTGATCCAAAACCACCTCGCCAGTATCATCCTTCAATGTAAAACTGTATAATTTCAACTCCTTTCCGGCACCAGAATTGACCGTCTTCTCCTCTCGAGAAACACAAGTAGCAGCGATCGAGACGTATTCATCTTTATTTCCGTATACCGATTCACAGGTCAATAATGGGTATTCTTCAGTCGTATGTCTCGATTTTCCATGTAGAGTTACTGACGAAGTCCGTCCCAGTAATACAGCAGGTTTTCCAGTAAATTTATCAATTTGAACCCAACCGGATATGATCATGAGTTTTTTTCGTTTGGAGAATGCTTTCTCAATGACCCCGAACAATTCACGATTGAAACACGTGAAAGATATCTCTTCGTTATTGCCGTCGACGAATATACCTTTGAGATATTGACTAACGCTACCTCTTTTGGGTGATGAGACGAATTTGACGCCGACGTGAAAATTTGAAGTTGCTCCGACTTGCATAGTGTTGACGCTGTTCGATGTCATATCGTTTGATAAAGTGGGAGTCATCAGTGTAACTCACTACACAAATCAAGTTGAATCGTATTTGAATGTATTGATTCGACCCAACTCAAATCCTATTAACGCGATCTGTTGAATCGAACGTAACCTGAATATTACTGACGCCAACATTCACCCTCATCGGATCATTCACACATTCCACGCCGCTGTTTTAACACTTATAGAATCAATACCAACTATCTCTGACCCGATAATATTCAATCATTTTGGTAATTTGCCAACTTTAAATCCATTCGCGGGATGTACTAAAGGTAAATCCAAATAATCCAGAATGAAATATTTGGACTTTGACATTGTGTGAATTGAAATAGGATTGACAAACATGACTACCAACTTTGATCCAGCCACATTTCAAGATTATACTTTGAAACAAGTAATGTAACATTACAACTCTATTCACAATCCTGCTTTCCGTTTGTCAAAGAGATATTTTAACATCTTACCATACTCAAAAGAATTATTCACAACATTAACAATTGTTAAAAATCTAGTTTCACTTACTTGATTATATCATTACAACTCACAAATTTGAATTAATTCATCCTGGTTGTATTCGTATGCTCTATCTTTTTATTCAATTGTAAAGGTTGTTACTATTCTGAAGACAAAGTATTTACTAATCGGCGCATATACGATTTGACTTGGCCATATTATATTTTGAGTATACGAGATTTGAATGTCTGAACAATAACTGAGAATTAATTTATCACAAATAAATCCGTATATTACAGCGTAAAAGATATTGGGGTGTCAGCAACTCTGTACGATCGTAGTTACAACCACATTAACTAATCTACCCAGGCAACTCGTCATGATCATTCCTGAAATCAACACAAACACGACCACTGACTTGAGTTAACCGCGAAACACCATCAAGTTTTAAATCCGCTTGCAGCTGACGGATTATTCGAATGCATCGATGGGGAATATTATTGAACTCGTCGGTATTGTTACTTCAACAAATTACACCGACTGCGAAAGTTAATATCGAATGGTAAGACTTGATCACATATTTGTGACTTGTGCTTTTCTAGATTACCCGCGACAATTCGTTTCGAGTGAGTTGTAACCAAAGTCAAGATATCTTTGTGTCCACAGATATGGAAGATGAATATAGCTAACACAATCACGAATCGACGTTTCAGAGTATTTCACGGGTGTATTAAACTTGTTAGTGTCACCTATCTAAAAGTACGCACGCGTTCGATTTCCATACCGACTGTTGCGATGTTTAGGATTCACTTACAATAACCACGGGCGAGGATTTAACATCAATGTCGTTACTGTCGGAATTTGCGACAGAGAATTGAAACATATGCACTTTACAGAGTGTGAAAATATCACTTTGAGTATCGAGTACCGTTCGAAGCTAGCGAGCAATTCTTAATCATTTCAGTAACTCCCCATTGTGCGTGCTAAATGTAAAATATCGCGAGGTTATACACTCTAAGACTTTGATTATTGTAAAAGTAAATTGTGATATGTTTGTTAGATGCATCCAATTCAACTAGAAGTGTCTAGTATCCAACACTCGTAATATCAAAAAAGTACTTGCTACGCTGTAATCCACTTAACGTGTTTTGTATTGTTGTTCATTTGTAGTATTGATTGTTTTTGAACCCTCAAATAATAATTCCCGACATGAAACTAAGCCGCCGAAAGTCGTTACCATCACAAAGAAACAATTTGCGCGATGTTTACTAAATGTATCCTATAGTTAGGTGTACTGGAATTATTTGTAAAACACACACACACACACACACACACGATCAGAGAAATTGGAAATTTTTCCGTTGTCATTCGCTGAAGTAAATGTCATCACAATACTCTGTCACTAAAAGACGTTACTTGGACGTGCTTGCATTCTAGACATAGTTCTGATTTACCCAACACAAGACCCAAGGACAACCCTAGTTTCAGCCGAACACAGATATCCAAAATATCACACACTTCGCTATTTCTAAAGCACAAACACACGATACAAAATAATACTTGTTGTGTTGTTGCGGCATCATCACTCAACAATATCACCCTCAATACAAATGATGTTTATGTGTAACATGCTATTGATTTGAACCACACCCACCTGACGGAAGAGGATTTACTCAATCTTTACAAAATGGATATTGACCAACATCACATCACCGGATTGTATCTGTTTCGCTGGATACGAGTTATGTTAGTTTAACAGTAAACAAATTTCACCCTCTTGAATTATGAACTCAATGCGTTAGCAGTCATTCAATATTTTGTTTGTGTCAACTAGTTACTTTGTATGTTACCCCACAACTCTTACAAAAGTACGAAGGATATTAACATCGTACTAAGCAATTAACTTTACTCGATATTCTCGCATTACGAAACTAAAGAATGGTTGGTTAGACTCTACAAACTGTTTCGATATCACAAGACCTTTATTGTCTGAATGGGTGTTCATGTATCTTAATAATCAAATAGTTCAACACAGAACTAGTACTAACAGAAACATCAGAGTTGTTAACACAAAAGTTTGTATATGTGCACAGTATGTGAATACCATGTGTAAGTCCAGCACAATTGCGGTGTCCATCCGAGTTTAGTTAACACAAATTTATTACAACGGAGTCACGTAAACTTTCGTGAAAGAAAAGCATACTCACTTCCAGAGGGTTATGTCAACACCATAACAGTTCCCCAACAACAAAGTACATATGTTTCTAGCCACGGTCCTTACATCTTTCACATAGATCAATCTACTTTGCTAACGAAAAGTGCTGAGTCATCACATGATCGCTCTCACAACAAAACAGCTAGTAGATATTATCATTCAAAATATTCCTAACCCTTTACACACCAGTAACAAATCATACAACGAATATGTTTTGTGGGTCGAATTGTTGTTCAGTGTCAAGTCTACCTGTTGAAACATACATTAAACAGCGCAATCCAATTAAAACCACGAATCTATTTTCATTTCGTCACATACAGAAAAATAAATTTTCTTTCTCCAACACATACTTGTAACCAATCGCTTTCATTAAACACAAAACACCATAATAGTATTTACTTTCTACAACATAGACATTCCGATGTAGTCAAGAAATATTTTTATTAATCAAAATCATCGATTTCTGTTCACGGCGTTAGTGTGTGCATGTCATACCTGTGGGCCCCGTATTAAAATGGACACGACACGACTGACTGTAAGGAGATAGAAGTCTATCACATCGATTTACATGTAGTCTTCGCTACGGTTTCAAAAAAACGAATCATCTCTTTTGCATTGATCTAGACCGAGCAAGTTAGTTAATGGCCATGATTGTGTTTGTCATATGCGAATGATAGGGTTACTGTCAAATCTACATACAACAATCTTCTGACGATCATAATAGCAATTTCATTTTCCGCCCCTTCATAATTGTACAACTCGGTAACTACGTTTAACAAGACCAATCACACTACCGGCGTTGAACACAAGATACCTACCCAAGTAAAAATATCATTCTGGTTTGGACAACTGACGTTTACCTGTGTAAAATTATCATTTTCACTTGGAGGTCCACCGTTACCTAACTAAAATACCATTGTCCTTTGGAGATTTATCGTTTACCCAGTGTAACAATCCCCTTTTCACTTGGAAATATATTTTTGGCCTGAATAACAAACCCCTTTTCACTTGGAAATCTATTTTTGCCCTGGGTAACAAACCTTTTTCACTTGGAAATATATTTTTTCTCTGGGTAACAAACCTTTTTCACTTGCAAATATATTTTTTTCCTGGGTAACACACCTTTTTCACTTGGAAATATATTTTTTCTCTTGGTAATAAACCTTTTTCACTTGGAAATATATTTTTTCTCTGAGTAACAAACCTTTTTCACTTGGAAATATATTTTTTCTCTGGTTAACAAACCTTTTTCACTTGGAAATATATTTTTTCTCTGGGTAACAAACCTTTTTCAATTGCAAATATATTTTTTCCTGGGTTACAAACCTTTTTCACTTGGTGATCCGTCGTTTACCCGAGTAAAAATATCATTTTCCTTTGGGGATCTGGCGTTTACCCAGTGTAACAATACATTTTCTCTTGGTCATCTAGCTTTTCCTAGAGTAACAAAACCATTTTCATTTTGAAATCTGACAAACACACCTGACAATTTGGTATTTGTTGTATTGACGATAGTTTGAAATAGATTACAACGAACAGCGACGGAAATATACACGGAGTTACAGAGTATACCTCCATCAGTCGTATCACATCAATATCATCGGTTAACCACATACAATATACTCTTGTACACAGAAATGTATGTTTCGGAAAATTGGACAATAGACTTCGATAGTTCTGTGATGTCCGGGTTCGTGCTTTGGATTTTCCATAGTCAAAATGTCTGAATAAAACACCTCCTTGACGATGGTTGGTATGTGGATAACGGTGTTCGAAACCCGGTTGGATTTATGTCACCCATCGCGATAACAACTCCAGGTCGAGTTTTCCTCCCGCATGTTTACTATATTGTGTCTTTATTGGTCAATGTATGTCTCGACATTCAGTTTGAAATCGGAAACCCTGATAAAGTATGTAACCGGATCCCGATATCAACTCTGAATCGATAAACCAATGAACAATATTCAAAGTAAACATGTTACATTCCACGAAAAAATACCATCCAGACATACGTCGCGCTTGTTTGCCCACAACAGTATACGCGTAAATGGAGGTGTGTGACATTGCATGCAATGTGTTGGTATACAAACATCGGGGGATAGGCCTTCGATCCACAGACATTATCATAGCCGGTAATTTTGATGCAGATCGAATGTCACCCGATAACAATACCAATAAGCCACATTGCAATGACTCTGAGTCCGCGCTATTACATCGATATTTCGACACCGTTCACTGATTTATTCGATGGTGTTATCGTGTTGTAACATTACAAGATAGTCATGACCCTATCTGTAGACGGACCACCCAGATCAATTGGATACATCGGTCAATATCCATCGTGTTGTCGACACCGAAGTTTTCTGCTGAGACTACAGCGTTTGATCTAGGTGAACTATCGAAGTACGGTGCTCGAAATGATTGCGATCAGTCTTTCAGTCACGATCAATGGATGTCGCTACTCCCACATAACGACTCCGGATAAATATCGTGCAAATGTCGGACTGATATTGTGATCCAATAAGGTATGTTTCTGTGGAATGAAGAGTGCAATCGTACACCACAATAGAACACTACCTCGTGATTTCACACGCAATCATAAAACACACTTTCGTAAGGGTCTAGCTCGTCCGGTGACATTTCGAAACGGTCGTCACCACAAGAGATCGGGGTTGGACTCGTCATATCGGAGCATTTTGAAACGACATCGTCACAAGTCTATTGACGTCGATTCAGTTGGTCATGTCAATCCGTTTCACAATCCACCGTTTTTCAACTCCCCGCACCGTAGTGTTACGACACAGACAAGAAGCGTCGGTGGAAATAATAAAACACGGAAAGCACACTTTGGTGTTATTTGACATGGATTTTACACCCGATGAACCTCACATTCGAGCGATGCATTGGAATGACGCTTGTATTATTGATGTAGAAGGAACAGAAATGTATCGATTTATTGGTTTCGTACGTATCCAACAAAAATCTGGGTATATGATTGTGCATGGTTCGCATATTTGACTGTGAACGCTCTATTTGTATATGCTGTATAGTTCACTTTCACCGTCGTGCGAATAACCCATGTTACGGTTCCATGTATGTGTGTCTGTATGTCATGCTTCAGATTGACTCAGAGTCATTGCATTGTGGCTTATTGGTATTGTTATCGGGTGACATTCGATCTGCATCAAAATTACCGGCTATGATAATGTCTGTGGATCGAAGGCCTATCCCCCGATGTTTGTATACCAACACATTGCATGCAATGTCACACACCTCCATTTACGCGTATACTGTTGTGGGCAAACAAGCGCGACGTATGTCTGGATGGTATTTTTTCGTGGAATGTAACATGTTTACTTTGAATATTGTTCATTGGTTTATCGATTCAGAGTTGATATCCGGATCCGGTTACATACTTTATCAGGGTTTCCGATTTCAAACTGAATGTCGAGACATACATTGACCAATAAAGACACAATATAGTAAACATGCGGGAGGAAAACTCGACCTGGAGTTGTTATCGCGATGGGTGACATAAATCCAACCGGGTTTCGAACACCGTTATCCACATACCAACCATCGTCAAGGAGGTGTTTTATTCAGACATTTTGACTATGGAAAATCCAAAGCACGAACCCGGACATCACAGAACTATCGAAGTCTATTGTCCAATTTTCCGAAACATACATTTCTGTGTACAAGAGTATATTGTATGTGGTTAACCGATGATATTGATGTGATACGACTGATGGAGGTATACTCTGTAACTCCGTGTATATTTCCGTCGCTGTTCGTTGTAATCTATTTCAAACTATCGTCAATACAACAAATACCAAATTGTCAGGTGTGTTTGTCAGATTTCAAAATGAAAATGGTTTTGTTACTCTAGGAAAAGCTAGATGACCAAGAGAAAATGTATTGTTACACTGGGTAAACGCCAGATCCCCAAAGGAAAATGATATTTTTACTCGGGTAAACGACGGATCACCAAGTGAAAAAGGTTTGTAACCCAGGAAAAAATATATTTGCAATTGAAAAAGGTTTGTTACCCAGAGAAAAAATATATTTCCAAGTGAAAAAGGTTTGTTAACCAGAGAAAAAATATATTTCCAAGTGAAAAAGGTTTGTTACTCAGAGAAAAAATATATTTCCAAGTGAAAAAGGTTTATTACCAAGAGAAAAAATATATTTCCAAGTGAAAAAGGTGTGTTACCCAGGAAAAAAATATATTTGCAAGTGAAAAAGGTTTGTTACCCAGAGAAAAAATATATTTCCAAGTGAAAAAGGTTTGTTACCCAGGGCAAAAATAGATTTCCAAGTGAAAAGGGGTTTGTTATTCAGGCCAAAAATATATTTCCAAGTGAAAAGGGGATTGTTACACTGGGTAAACGATAAATCTCCAAAGGACAATGGTATTTTAGTTAGGTAACGGTGGACCTCCAAGTGAAAATGATAATTTTACACAGGTAAACGTCAGTTGTCCAAACCAGAATGATATTTTTACTTGGGTAGGTATCTTGTGTTCAACGCCGGTAGTGTGATTGGTCTTGTTAAACGTAGTTACCGAGTTGTACAATTATGAAGGGGCGGAAAATGAAATTGCTATTATGATCGTCAGAAGATTGTTGTATGTAGATTTGACAGTAACCCTATCATTCGCATATGACAAACACAATCATGGCCATTAACTAACTTGCTCGGTCTAGATCAATGCAAAAGAGATGATTCGTTTTTTTTGAAACCGTAGCGAAGACTACATGTAAATCGATGTGATAGACTTCTATCTCCTTACAGTCAGTCGTGTCGTGTCCATTTTAATACGGGGCCCACAGGTATGACATGCACACACTAACGCCGTGAACAGAAATCGATGATTTTGATTAATAAAAATATTTCTTGACTACATCGGAATGTCTATGTTGTAGAAAGTAAATACTATTATGGTGTTTTGTGTTTAATGAAAGCGATTGGTTACAAGTATGTGTTGGAGAAAGAAAATTTATTTTTCTGTATGTGACGAAATGAAAATAGATTCGTGGTTTTAATTGGATTGCGCTGTTTAATGTATGTTTCAACAGGTAGACTTGACACTGAACAACAATTCGACCCACAAAACATATTCGTTGTATGATTTGTTACTGGTGTGTAAAGGGTTAGGAATATTTTGAATGATAATATCTACTAGCTGTTTTGTTGTGAGAGCGATCATGTGATGACTCAGCACTTTTCGTTAGCAAAGTAGATTGATCTATGTGAAAGATGTAAGGACCGTGGCTAGAAACATATGTACTTTGTTGTTGGGGAACTGTTATGGTGTTGACATAACCCTCTGGAAGTGAGTATGCTTTTCTTTCACGAAAGTTTACGTGACTCCGTTGTAATAAATTTGTGTTAACTAAACTCGGATGGACACCGCAATTGTGCTGGACTTACACATGGTATTCACATACTGTGCACATATACAAACTTTTGTGTTAACAACTCTGATGTTTCTGTTAGTACTAGTTCTGTGTTGAACTATTTGATTATTAAGATACATGAACACCCATTCAGACAATAAAGGTCTTGTGATATCGAAACAGTTTGTAGAGTCTAACCAACCATTCTTTAGTTTCGTAATGCGAGAATATCGAGTAAAGTTAATTGCTTAGTACGATGTTAATATCCTTCGTACTTTTGTAAGAGTTGTGGGGTAACATACAAAGTAACTAGTTGACACAAACAAAATATTGAATGACTGCTAACGCATTGAGTTCATAATTCAAGAGGGTGAAATTTGTTTACTGTTAAACTAACATAACTCGTATCCAGCGAAACAGATACAATCCGGTGATGTGATGTTGGTCAATATCCATTTTGTAAAGATTGAGTAAATCCTCTTCCGTCAGGTGGGTGTGGTTCAAATCAATAGCATGTTACACATAAACATCATTTGTATTGAGGGTGATATTGTTGAGTGATGATGCCGCAACAACACAACAAGTATTATTTTGTATCGTGTGTTTGTGCTTTAGAAATAGCGAAGTGTGTGATATTTTGGATATCTGTGTTCGGCTGAAACTAGGGTTGTCCTTGGGTCTTGTGTTGGGTAAATCAGAACTATGTCTAGAATGCAAGCACGTCCAAGTAACGTCTTTTAGTGACAGAGTATTGTGATGACATTTACTTCAGCGAATGACAACGGAAAAATTTCCAATTTCTCTGATCGTGTGTGTGTGTGTGTGTGTGTGTTTTACAAATAATTCCAGTACACCTAACTATAGGATACATTTAGTAAACATCGCGCAAATTGTTTCTTTGTGATGGTAACGACTTTCGGCGGCTTAGTTTCATGTCGGGAATTATTATTTGAGGGTTCAAAAACAATCAATACTACAAATGAACAACAATACAAAACACGTTAAGTGGATTACAGCGTAGCAAGTACTTTTTTGATA